>NW_016017385.1:184559-335750 GCF_000320565.1 Sphaerulina musiva SO2202
TTACTTACTTACTTACTTACTTACTTACTTACTACTACTACTACTACTACTACTCTCTCTCTCTCTCTCTCTCTCTCTCTCTCTCTCTCTCTCTCTCTCTCTCTCTCTCTCTCTCTCTCTCTCTCTTATACACACACTCACTCTCTTATACACTCTCTCTATCTGATTTTGTTTTTTCCTTCCTTACACCTTGACAATGTTCTTAATATACCCGAACTTATAGCAGGTTGGTCAAATTTATTAGGCTGAATTTCAAGCTTCGAGTTTCGAGTTTCTATTCTTCTACCTACTTACTTACCTGCCTACCTGCCTAAAATATATTGAAAAAGGATCTCTTGCGGCACCTGCTACGAAGCGCGTAGTGGAAGTAGAGAGTATGTAAGTCGCAGGTAGTTTGAAATGGAAAGGTTTGAAAAGTCTCGATCCTGGAGCAGGTTTTGGAAAGTAAGGTAGCATCGCATATAGCTTTTGCAGTACTCGATCAGATGCTAAGGTAGGTAGGTAGGTAGGTATAGCTCGAGGTCTCGAAAATGTGTCGTACGCTGATTTGGCGGCGTGCATAATATAGTTCCGACTGTGTTCAGGTAATCTCTCCACTCCTCAGGTCAAGGTCGCTCGCGAGGAGAACGTGTGTCAGGCCCCCCTGAAATGCTACGAGCCAACTCTCGTGGCTTTTACCAAAACGGGAATCATGCCGCCTGTGGGCAATTTGAATTCACGGTGGCCGAGTACACGCAAGATGCTTGCGATGGTGCCACTGTGGCTGGTCAACGAGAGGACTTCGTGGTCATCGTGGGCGAAAATGTCGTCTAGTAAAGCCTGGTTGCGGGCGTCATGCTCCTCGTGCGTTTCGCGATGGTCGGCGCGCCACAACTCATCCTCCTCTGCAAAGCCATCCTCGATGGGGAAGTCGGGAAAGGCTTGGTGGATAACAGTCCGCGTGCTGCGTTTGTCGCACGTATGCTCACCGAGCACTTCTCGCACCAGTTCCTTGATCAACGGCTTGAAAGGCTTGTCCGCCGGGAGGGGGATATCGCTCCACGTGAGACTTGCAGTCTGCAGGCAGCGGTACATTGGTGATGTATAGTACGAGTCTGGAGCAGGCATCATTTTGTCTTCGGCCATCTGAGCTTTCATGAAGGCTCCTGCAGCACGAGCTTGACCTTTGCCAATCTCTGTCAGATGTGCATCAAACCAGAAAATGGTCCCGTTGCCGTCCAGCTTTGACCAATAGTCATCCCACGCCTTGGTGCCGTAGTAAGCCTCAGCGACGTTGTGGAAGCCCTCTCCGTGTCGGCCGAGGTAGAGAAGCTTGTAGGTGGTACTCTTGGCAGATGTGGTTTCGAGATGTCGGACATAGCGGAGGAATCGTTGCCAATCGGTCAAACCAGCAGGCTCGGCAGTGTCATCCGTAGGGTACTCGCGATGGATGAGGCCAAAGTTCTGCGCAGTATTATCGAAATCCGAGGGATCTGTCGAGGGTTGGGATTGCATAAATACGTCTGGTTCAGCTTCGAACTTGAACACAACTGGAGGGTATTGGCTCTTCATGGTGGAGCCGTTGTTGTATCCCACTTGGCTGCTGGAGATATGCTGATAGAGGAGGAGAAGTGAGAGAATGAGGGCAAAGCTGAGGTGGTGTCGCTCCCGAGTCAGTGTTCCGAGCAGAGGAAGAAGACGGGGAGCGAAGATGGGACAGGGGAAAAAGGGAGGGAAGCAATGGATGGAGTCGGAGTCGTACCCAGTCAAGAACAGTCTGCGAGGGTTCGATAGCAATACCGGAGCCATTAGGCCTTTGCCCTCAGGCAGACTTGGAGAGAGGCATATTGATGTAGAATTGATTAGATACCTAACCGGGCAATGGTATGCAATACTTAAACACTGTATAACGTTGTTGTGCTCTCTTATACCTCTATTCTGCTCGAGACTCGGACAGTAAAGTCGTGGTATCTATGCCCATCCATGTATCCCATCATCATCGCCAAGGCCAGGAACCCTTCCCGGTTTGCCTACCTCTACTTCTACCATCTCACTCAGACGCGTACCCAAACATATATATAACCACTTCATCCCCACCTTCAACTACCTGTATCCACCCCTTTCGAAGAAATCCCCTCTCTGCCGGTCAGACGAGTCACAAGTCCACTACATATATATATATCAAAAACGACGTCCCGCCACATCCGACGACCACAGCAGCCCAGTGGAAACTGCAACTGGCGGCCATGAGCGGCTGAAACAGAAGAACATCATTCATCATGGCTCGCACGCCACTGCCAATTCTGGTCCTGGCGTTGTTTGCCTTTGTCCTCTTATCGACACTAAATGTCCTCCACCGGCTAGGTCCATCTGTAGTCGACCTCTGGAACGACAGTGGATTCCACGTCTCGACCACTTCGAGAGTCCATATCCGGGATGGAGATGAATATTTGGTAGGCGTCGGCAAGGGCGACATCACAGGTCCCGTCGTCGAGATCAATTTCATGGGCTATGCCGATGCTGCTCAAGTGGGCAGTGGGCTGAGGCAACGGCTGTACTCACGAGCTTTCATCGTGGGAGACCTGCATACACCCGAAGACCGATTCGTGTATCTCGTGCTAGATACACAGTCTGGAGATACTGCCGTCCGGCACGGTATTTTGGAAGCTCTCGGTCGTCTTGGTGGCGAATTTGCGCTGTACGGACAGCATAATGTTGCCGTTACCGGCACTCACTCACATAGTGGTCCTGGTGCCTGGCTCAACTACTTGCTGCCTCAAATCACCAGTAAAGGCTTTCACAAGCCTTCGTACGAAGCTATCGTAGATGGAGCCGTGGCCTCGATCAAGCAGGCGCATGAACGCCTCGCAAAGGGCCACTTGTCTGTGGCTTCGACTCGTGTGGACGATGCCAACGTCAACAGAAGCCCATGGGCATACATCCAGAACCCACCTGAGGAGCGAGAGCGCTACAGCGACGATGTTGATAAACAGATGACAGCCCTGCGGTTGAGCCACAGCACAGATTCCGGGGATGTAGACGTGGGCATTCTCACCTGGTTCGCGGTACATGGCACGAGTATGCTGGGGAACAACACTCTCGTGACTGGTGATAATAAAGGAGTTGCTGCCATGCTTTTCGAGAAGTCGACAGAAGACCCTTCTTTCGTGGCAGGCTTCAGTCAGGCCAACGTGGGTGACACTTCTCCCAACGTTTTGGGCGCCTATTGCGAGTCTGGTGAGCAACAAGGGCAGATGTGCGACTTCAAGACTAGCCTCTGCGGCAATAAAACACAACCGTGTCACGGCCGAGGACCACACTTTGGACGAGACGATGCCGGCACTGCTTCTGCTTTCGAAATTGGCATTCGACAGTATCAAGGCGCTCGAGAAATGTTCCACAACCATGCAGCTTTCACGCCCGTTCGTGGAAAAGTAGTCAAAAGCGTACACCAATTTGTCGAGTTGAGTCAGTACAAGTTCCAATTGCCAAATGGCACCAATGTGCAGACGTGCCCGGCAGCGATGGGGTATTCCTTTGCCGCTGGCACTTCAGATGGGCCAGGTGCATTTGACTTCAAGCAGGGTCAACCTGGTGAGCCACATGCAAATCCGCTCTGGGCAGCGGTCAGAAATGGCCTCCACAAGCCCAACAAGACGCAGATTGCATGCCACGGCGAAAAGCCCATCCTGCTCGATGTCGGCGAAACACGGAAGCCGTATCTGTGGACACCCAACATTGTCGATATCCAGCTTCTGCGTGTGGGTCAATTTTTCATCATTGTGTCTCCCGGAGAGGCAACCACCATGGCAGGTCGTAGATGGCGTGAAGCCGTGCACACTTCCGCAGTCTCGACTTTTCCTGAGCTGGACGACGAGGAGAACAATCCCCTGGTTGTGCTGGGTGGCCCCGCCAACACATACACCCATTACATCACGACTCCGGAGGAATACAGCGTACAGCGGTACGAAGGAGCCTCGACGCTGTATGGACCATGGACTTTGCCAGCGTATATTGATTTGACACTGACATATCTTCCCCACCTGGGCGCCTCCACTGATGGTCTACCCCGTCTGGGTTCGGGGCCACTGCCACCCATCTTTGTGAATAAGAGCCTATCATTCATCACGCCTGTCGTGGTCGATCGCGCCGGTCTGTTCAAAGAGTTTGGACAAATCGTCACGGATGTCGAGCCCGTGTATCGTGTCGGCGACACCATCTCAGCTCGCTTTGTCGGCGCCAACCCCCGAAACAACTTGCGCCGGGGCGAGACGTTTGCTGCAGTCGAAAAGCTCAACGAGGACACTGCCGGGTGGGAGATGGTGCGGAGCGACGAAGACTGGAGTCTGGTCTTTGAGTGGAAGCGAACCAGTACCGCGCTGGGTACGAGCCAGGTGACGATTTCATGGGAGACGAAGTGGGAAAATGGCGAGTGGAGGGAGAAGAAGAGTAACAATAATCCAGATGACTCCAGCAGCACGCATACCGATCTGATGAATCGAAATGGCCCGTATCAGGATTTACGAGGTCGATATCGAATACGATATTTTGGTGATGCCAAAGCCCTCGGGGGCAGAATTACTCCGTTTGAAGGTGTGAGTGGGGAGTTTACAATTGTATGAAAAAGGAAAAAGAAAAGAAAAAAAGAAATCAGTGATAGAGACAAGGAAGAAAATAGAAAGAAGAAAGAAAAAGAAAACAGAAGGAAGAAGGAAGCAAATAAATAGCGCAGACTTTTCCGGAGTCCGGATGATAATATTCTCCAGAGGAAGTAGAAAAAAGAAAAAGAAAAGGCTTACCGATGCCGGTCGTCTCGTCTCGTGAGGTGAAAGAGTAGGTGAGTGTCTGCCCCAATGTGACTTTGGGTCAGCAGGACTATATCGTATTATATCGTATCGTACCGTATCGAACAAAAGAGAGGCAAGAGAGAGGGGGGAGTGGGAGTGGGGGAGAGAGAGAGAGAGAGAGAGAGAGAGAGAGAGAGATCTAGACCACCTACCTACCTAGGTACCTACATGTACCCAACCAGGTACTAATAAGGTATCAAAGTACGGTATACCAAGCAAAACACCTCTCAGGCACAATGCACAAATATTGTATACCTATGTACATGCAAAATGCAAAATGCAAAATGCAATGCAGGCTCTTCTTCCCTCTCTTCCGCGCGTCTATTTAATATTCCCCAAGGAACCTAGGTGTATTGAGGTATTTTGTCGCGGCTCACCCTGGTCCTATACCTACCTAGGTATGCATTGCCACGACGCCTACAGCTATACCTGATACCTAATACCTACAACTATGCCAGTCGTGTTGTGTACTCTATGCTATGTATTGTATACCGAAGTGTTTCTTCGAGTAGATAGGTACATATAGGCAATTTCATGATTTATACGCGCGGAAATTCCGCCCCGGCAAAGACCAACAGTCCCTCTAGGAATCTGTTTGGACAGAAGGACATGGGTGCCCTGGCATCATGTGACATGAGTCATATGAGATAACAGGGGCCACTGATTCCTTGGCATATGTATGTAGAGTTGGGGATACCCACCCCCCTCTTTTCTCTTCTTAAGAGGTCAGACCTCGGACCTCAATTAATCCACTTATTGATTGGTATTCCATCAATCTTCTCAATTGGGCACTAGTGTGGTGTGTGGTTCCAACAGTTATGAGCCCGGCTAGCTCTGCTTGATTAATCAAAGGAATCAATTGGTTACGGGATATCTCCCAGAATCAACTGAGATTGGTCAAAATCCGCTGTATCAAGAAAACCCGAGGACCGTACACTATCACTTGAATGCCGGCCTAAACCCGTTCATCAAGACGAAGAGAAGAAAGCCCGAGCCTATCAGATCAGCTCACAATCGACCGATCCCCGAGTCCTGAGTTTCAAGAGGTTGAAGAAACACCTAGTAGCTCGTATCCTGGGCATCAAGAGTGGTTTGACGAATTCAACGAAGACACCATAGCTGATTCTCCTGAACCCTCATTAACAACGACGACGTCGATTGCCAAGCTGCGCACCTGGCAGGACTGGAATGTGTGGATCACCTATATCAAGAGGGAGGCAGTGAAGCTCCAGATATGGGCTGATATCAACCCAGAGACAGTTGAGCTAGATCCAACCAACCCAATACAGCTTAAAGGACAACCTGTCTTTGACTTTGCGGCTCTACCCACTGATGTTACCCCAACAGCTCTTAGTCTGGCTCAATTCAAGCATAGGTGTAACAAGGATGCATGGGAACTTAAGCAAAGGGGGTATTAGAAGATTGAATCAATTATTAACCAGTCTCTCTCTGCAGACCTTCAACATAGGGTAATCAATTGTGAGACAATCAGGGACACACTCAAGACTCTCTTAGAATACACCGAGCCCAACACCCTTGCTGCTACCCAGTTGCTGAAGAAAGAGATGGAAGTCCTGGCTCACCTACTATATAGAAAGTCCATTCAGGACTATATACACCTTTGGTTCGTTTGGTGTGGAAAGAGAGATGCTGTTGGCAAGCAAGCAGACAATGAATCCACCCAAGCATGGTTGTCTTCTATAGCTCCAATGTATAGAGACTATGTGGCCACAAGGACAGGCAGGCTGCTTAATAAGCAGAATGATAGGGAGGTGACAACTCTCCATTCGGAATTGAGAGCCTGGCAGTCCTACTTTCAGCACAATAGTAATACCAAGTTCAAGAGCAAGCACCGAACCACTGTAGCCAGCATCTCATCCGCAGCTGCAGCCGAATCATCTTCGTCCTTAAACCGATCATCCTCCTCTTCAAGACCAATCAAGCCCTGTCTCTGTGGTAGGAACTACATGTGGAAGGAATGCTACTACCTCAATGCCGAGTATCCGAGGCCTGAGGCATGGAAGCTAAGAGATGACACAAAGAAGAAGATTGAGAAGAGGTTCAAGGAGGACAAGAACTTGAAAGAACGAGTGGACAAAGCGATTCAAGCTTACAATGCTGCTCAAGGGTCAAAGGACAAAGGAAAGGACAAGTCAGGCTTGGCCGCAGAGATCGAGGATACTGCTGCTGCTGCCACCCTGGAATCGACCCCTGAACTTGCTTCCGTTGGTTCAATTGGCCACACCCGCCTTCACAACGCAGTGATTCTTGATGGAGGTGCCAATGTTCACATTATCAACGAGGCCATGAGGGCAAGGATCGTCAAGTCCGAGTCACCAACCTCCTCTGATGTGGTAATCTCTGGGGACAAGAGGTACCTACCTGAGGCAATTGTGGATGCTACCATCAATCTGGATATAGGTAATAGAGTTACCAGGAAGCTTACTCTTCTCAAGGCAAGGCTCATTCCGGGATTCTTCACAAGTCTGGTCTCACTGCAGATCCTCAACAAAAAGGGTATTCACCATAACACCAGAAACTGGCCAGACAAGTTGATTACTGGCCAATCACATGAGGAGCCCAGGCTCTGGGCATGCCTCACCCCTGAACACAGTGACGACAGACACGGTCACTGGATTATTGAACGGTTGCCTGCACCAAGAAGTGTTGCTGGAACCACTTGTTCATCTGGAACCCCTGGAATTGAGGAGGTGAAGTCAGTATGCACCCCACACTCTGAGAATGCGGGGAAGTCAACCTCACCTGCCTCAACGTCACCTACTGGATTTGCTGCTGCTGCACAATCCAGTTACCAACCACTCCCACCTTTGACAGCAACGGCCAATCAATGGCATCAGTTGCTGGGCCATCCATCTGTGAGGGCTATTGAGCACTTGGAACCTGCATCTGAGGGTTGCCAAGTGATTGAGATGAAACCTGGCCTAGATAATGTCTCTGGCCAAGAGGTTTTGAACAGTGTTACCTGTGACACCTGCTTGCTAGCCAAGGCCAAAGCAGTGATTTCGAGAAGGAAGGACAAGCACAGAGAGGTGCTGCCTGAGGCAGAGAATGCCAAGATGGCTGTCTGTTCATAGGACCTGATTGATATGCCCCCTTCTCTCCCTGGACCAAATAGGTTGGTCTTCAAGTTTTACAGCCACTGGTACTATGACCAGGAGGGCTATCATGTTGGTGATCCTGTGGCAACCAAGCCACAAGCAATTGCCAAATTTCCAGGACATTTCAAGAAGATGGAAGTGTCCTTTGGTGCCAAAACCATTCTGGTTCGCTCTGATATAGAGGCTACTATTGGGAAAGATGCTGGAAAAGCCATCTCCAGGCTGGGTATCACCACTTTGCCCACTGCTGCTGATACCCCTGCTCAGAATGGAGCAAGTGAGGTTGCTGGAAGAGAGATTGTTACCAAATCCAGGACTCTCAGGATTGATGGTCGATTACCAAAGACACTCTGGCCATGGCTGATGGATTCAGCTGTTTACCTACTCAACAGGACCCCTACTGCTAAACTCAACTGGATGACTCCATTTGAGAAAGTTACCACCAAGAAGCCCTTCCTTGGCCATCTCCACCCCATTAGTTGCAAGGCCTTCGCTCTCCGCAGAGACATTGCCAAGAGAGACAAGATGGAAGAGAGAGCTCACATTGGGTACCTGATTGGGTATGCCTCCACCAATATTTTTTGGATCTGGATTCCTTCACCCCTGAACAAGGTGATTAGGACAAGAGATGTGGTCTTTAAAGACAATAAGAGATACAATCCACTGGATATCAATGGCCAAACCTTGGGAGAACTGGTTCCTGCTGCTATTCACCAGACATTGATTGACTCAATCTCAATGCCTGAGGAGCCAACTTCTGATAGTTCCATAGATGACCCCTTTCTGGCCACCAATATTCCGACTTTTGCTGTCCAACCTCAGGGAGGTGGTGAACAGCAGGGAGGTGAAGGGCCACAACAGGAACAGGAGTCATTATACCCAACGCCGCCAGAAACACCCGCCAGAGACGAAGACAATGTGGCTGCCAACCATCAAGTTGGTCAGGCCCCGGGGGCCTCACCGGGTACACCCGCTTCTTCATCACCCTCCGCTTTTTCGGTCTCTCATCAGCACCCTGCCTCAGATGGGGAGGTGGAAGAGAGTACTCATTGGTACAGTGTGGACAACCATGGACGATGGATCGACCATGGAACTGGACGGTTGGAAGAATACCTGGATAAGTTGAGTTGTGCAGCTGCTACTTCCCTCCAAGTCTACACTCCACCCACTCTCAAGGATCCTTACCAAGTGACAAGCTTACTGTCACCCCCTGCCAATTGGAAAGAGATGGAAAGGCATGTCTATCATCAACAGTTCAAGCAAGCAGCATTTGATGAAGCTGGAAAGCTTATGGGCAAAAGGACATTCAGGGTATTCTTTGGTTACAAGGGCTATAAAGTACCTTTGGTATGGGTTTTTGCCTACAAGACAGACCCAACCAGTGGTGAGATTCTCAGGTACAAAGCCAGGCTCTGTGTCCGTAGGGATCTTCAATTGCCATCAACTCATGAAACCTATGCTGCCACTTTGGGGTACAAGGTATTCAGGGCTATCACTGCCCTGGCCTTTGCAAGGAGGTTGAAGACCAGGCAATGGGATGTGGTCAATGCATTCCCAAATGCTACCATTCCTCACACTGTTTACTGCTCAATTCCTGAGGGAATGGAGGAATATAGATTTGGACCAGATGCCTGCTTCATCCTTGAGAAGGCTCTCTATGGATTGGCTGAGTCACCTCGCTTGTGGTATGACCTGTTTGTCATGAGAATGGAAGACTATAGCTTTGAGTTGGTTCCTGGAATTGACTGCCTGATGGTGAACATAGATCTTCGTCTGCTTATGGTTTTCTATGTGGATGACATCAGATTGATCTATGAGAGTGATGAACAAGCCACCTTGTTCAACCAGTACTTGGTTTCCAACTTTGAGGTTACTCAGAAAGACCCCAATTTCTTCCTGGGTACAGAGGTAGAGGAATCACCTGATATCCTGACTCTGAGCCAGACTGCCTACTTGACGAAAATTGGCATCAAATTTGGGGTTCATAAGAGGACTCGATTTCCTGATACTCCACTCCCTACTGGAAACCTGGAACCTGCTACTGATACAGCCAGGCCTGACTTCATCAAAGGATATCAGATGAAGATTGGTTCTATTGGTCATGCAGCTGTTTTGGCAAGGCCTGATGTGGCAAAGGCACATGCTACCCTTTCTCAATTCTTGAAGAACCCGAGTCAAGCTCATATGGACGCTGCCAACCACCTGATTTCCTACCTCTATGGTACCAGAGAGATGAAGCTCCACTTCCATAGGGAGAAGCCCAAGATGGAGCTGTTTGTGGATGCCTCATTTGGTGACAACCCAGACAGGAAGAGTTCCCAGGGCTTTCTGATGATGATGTATGGTGGTGCCATTGACTGGCAAGCAACCAAACAGAAAACAGTCACCAAATCAACCGCAGAGGCAGAGTTGTTAGCACTCTCATCAATTGCTGGTAATGGGTACTGGTGGACTCGACTTTTCTCAGAATTTGACAAGGTATTTCCACCTGGAAATGAGCTATCTGAGGAACCTGTCAAGGATGGAACCATGAATAGAGTCATGGATGGAAGCACCAAGGTTTTCTGTGACAACCAACGAGCAGTGGATATCGCCAATCACAAGCATGGTTCACTCAATACTGCTTTGAGACATGTGGATATCCACCAACACTGGGTAAGACAGGAAACAATGGCAGGAAGATTGACCGTTGAATGGATTGGAACGGCAAAACAGCGAGCTGATGGCTTTACAAAGAACCTCCCCAAGGGGTCATTCCAGTCATTCCGGACGAGCCTGGGGCTCAGGTAAGTGGACATGGTCGGTCATTAGATTCAGATGGACGGTCACCATGTCTTGGTCTTTTCAGCTTGCTTTTTCTTATGTAATCAAGCTGAGGGAGGTGTGTTTGGACAGAAGGACATGGGTGCCCTGGCATCATGTGACATGAGTCATATGAGATAACAGGGGCCACTGATTCCTTGGCATATGTATGTAGAGTTGGGGATACCCACCCCCCTCTTTTCTCTTCTTAAGAGGTCAGACCTCGGACCTCAATTAATCCACTTATTGATTGGTATTCCATCAATCTTCTCAATTGGGCACTAGTGTGGTGTGTGGTTCCAACAGAATCTCGTCCCCGCAATCATCACATGTACCGAATACTGTACCTCTCAGGAGGTAGACCGAGGCCATCACATCTCAATCGTCCACTTGGCGCCTTGCCTGCCCACGTGGGGCAAAATGCAAATTTAACCTGTTGCCTGCTGTACCTCCTAATAAAAAGACGGGGAACGGTACGGGGGAAAGCGGAAAAGCAACAAAAGCAAAAACCGCATGTGAGCAAGATAAAAAAAAACGGGCGCTTTCATGTGAAATTCCTTGACTGGAATGAGGTGGACCGTGGGATGGGATGGGAGGCTTTATGTACCACGTGCATCGGGAGGCCGCACGCACCGCACGCACGCACGCACGCACGTACGCACTATTGGGGGCGACCTGTAGGTACTACTGGACACATACAGCTGATGCGACTAGGTACGACTGCGACTGCGGCAAGCATCGGCAGATGATGATGAGGATTTGAGGATTTTCTTGGGAGGATGGACTATGAGTCGGGTAAGTTGAGGTTACAATGCGCTAGAAGAACGCTAGAATTCGCCAAGTAAGTTGTTGGTATACCAAGTACAGTAGTGGTATCCGAGTAACCAAAAAAAGGCGGAGAAGGCCGAATTGCAGCCGAGAATGAAGAGAAAGAAAGAAGAAGAAGAAGAAGAATCTGGATTTGGTGTGAGTCTTGAGAATATGCCAGGGTGAAAAACATTTCCCAGATTTTAGCCTTGTACAACAACAGGGCATGGCATGGTTGTTTTTTTCCTCTAGTCTTACCTGACCAATACCAGGTAGGTGTTTATCCAGAACAGGATCTACCCCATCCCACGCCGGGTGGTTGGCAATACCACGTCAAAGGATGAGAAAAGCTACCCGCTGCTACCGTACCGCGTGGATGAGGGGCGGTGTCATCCCATGGTATGCCCCATGCCCCATGCCCTATGCCCCATGCTAGGAGGTGTGTAACTGTGTACATACCTCTGTATGTCGTGTCGGCCACGCTGTACTTTTACTTTTGTGACAACGGTACAACTTGGTTTGGATACCGCTAAGGTAGGGCCTACAGTAGTCAGGGAAGCTTGAACTTGTTGCTCCTGGGAAGTGGGAGGTGGACCGTGGGAGGTGGAAAGTGACCGATTCTCTATTCTCCCCCATCGAGCGCTGCCATTTCTCACAGCCGGGTAAAATGATGATATTGATCATGGCGCCCTACCAAACTACTACTAGGTACATTACCTACTTTAAGTACTACTGTACAGTACATCATGTTCTTTTTGGGAACCATCAGGTAATCACACCCGACACCCGACATTCGACTGCACCTTTCCAACTTCCTTCTGGCTCTTCACTCACTTTCACACACCCAACAAGCAAGTCCAAAGAAGAGACTGCCCAACTGCCTCCCATTCTTGCTTCCTTGTCCTTGCCGACCAGCCGCATGCTGCTCACACCGGACCCATAATTGCGCCGACTTGCCCATCTCCATCCGGACTGTCATATGCCATTTGACTTTTGCTGCTCTGCAAAGGACCGATTGCCGAGTCACTACCTACCTTAAGCTAGCTAGGAGGTATTGATATGAGCTAGACCTTCACCACTTTGCCTCTTCCTCAACTCCACCCCCTCCATACTAGACTACCTAGGTAGTAGTCCATACTCGATTCCACCAGCACTGGTATAGAATATGCCCACCGGCACTGGGCCTGCCAACAACAATCAAGACCATCACACCACTCCCCGCGACTACACCGACATGCCTACTGCCACGCTGCCCTCCTCCAGAATCCCGAATGCTTCGCCCTTCCTCCTCAATGCCGAAGACGTCGACACCTTGTCCCACTCTCAAGGCTTCACTATCCTTCGACAGCACCTGGCAGCATACTACGACTACGAGTAAGTTGCCATGCCATGCCATGCCCTGCCCTCCCTGCTCTCCTGACCCTACACTACTGCGACGTGTTCCATTCTGATGACCGCCATTTAGACTCTGCGATTGCCATACCCCTGCCCATCTAGAAGACGTCGAACGATGGCTCATCACCCGCGATGTCCTCCATGCTCTGCTGGTCCCCGTCGTGGAACTGTTCGACAGAGCATGCGGAGTCGCCTCAGCAGCTACACAAGCCACCAAGCTCGAGGATCTCGAGTATGCTTTTACTAGCTCATCCAGGAGTGCCTTCGTCTGGCTGCAGTGCTTTCTTTCCGCCGAAAAAGAACGCGATTGGTGCTATACACGGGGCTGTCCCGCCTGTGTGGTCGAGCACTCGCTGGATTCCGAGTTCACTATCCGACTCTTATATGCCGCCTGTCTCCTCAGTGATGTGCACTACCCCTTCACCATCGAAGGACCGACGCTGCCCTCATTCATGTTCTTTCTGGACGCCGTGCACAATGCTGTCGAAGGAGACGAGCTGTTTGGCCACGATTTCCTTGAGGTGGTGCAGCCCAAAGCTATGGTTACGAGAGATGGTATCGAGGAGCTCATTCATCAATGTCTGGAGCTGGACATTGTCTTATCCGAGCCTTCGACCCCCGACCCGATCAGTCCTGCTACATCAGTCCCTCCCAGCCCCATTCTGGGCTCATGTGGCGGAACGCCGGGAATCAAGATCAGGCGCAGCAAGCTCGCGCGGAAGCAGAAGAGTATGCAACTGGAAGAGGCAGAGTGGTTGGAAGTGATGACGAAACAGATATGGGACACGACGCAACCTTCTATCGAAGTGGGTGCTGCTGCCGCAACACTACTTCTCACCCAGAGTCTGGATGCTGCTCTGAAACTCGAGCCTGCCGTCGCTGTCGACGAATTGGCACCGGAATGACCACGCGACCTCCCATCACCACCACCACCACCACCAGACAAAGACAGCAATGGCATCCGCCGTAGCCGCCGTTCGTACCACTGCACGAGCTCATAGCAAAAGACGTGGATCAGCCCTGTTGTCCCAGTGACGAATCATGCGCCGTGGAGCTCGCTCGATCATGTTTCGGAGAGGGAGATGATGCATCTTTTTGCTCGTGTGGTCAGGCCGCCACGTGGAGAGGAATCTAGACCAGTCTATGGAATGGGGCCTCCTGTGGGAGTGCAGTTGCGTGGGATCCAGAGTGGGTCTGATCTTGAGCCGATGTCATGCTGCTACGGCTGAACTCAGGCGAGACTACAGTGTCGCGAATGTCGGCTAAAGAAATGTGACGATGGGGCAAGAAGCATGTGAGAGATACCCACAACATGATGAACAGTTACAATACTAGGAGGTAGCTGTATGGAGAGTAGTATCAACACTTTTTGCAATACCATGATGACGTTCTTTTTGTGCAGAACAGTGTCGTTTTTGAGCATGTGAAGGTGTCCAATTTATGTAATTGTGTAAATTGCATGTAGAAAATGTACATCACCTACAATCGTGGAAAGGTGACTAAGCCTTAACTCCGGCGCGCTCCCCGCTCCAGCTTCCATCGCGTGCTGCTGCCGCACACCAAAAGAAAACAAATAAAAACAACAACCACCACCACCACCACCACCACCACCACCATGCCATCAGATGATTCTGAAGCACGTGATCGCTCAGCTTCACCTCGAGTCTCACCTTCATCTGCATCTGCACATCCATCTGCAGCTGTTGCGCGCAATCGTTCAGCTTCACCTCTACCTGTTCGCGAAGAAGAAGAAGATGATGGAGAGTTGAATGAGAAGAAGGATGAGGAGATGAATGAGAAGAAAGACAAGAAAGAGAAGAAGGTGAAATCTACGAGTGGAGGTGGGTTCAAATGGAAGGAGAAGAAGCTTCCTCGTGAGAATGAGGGTGGGGAGAGGGATGGACGTTTGGAGAGGGGATATCGAGATCGTGAGGAGCCTGTGAGGAGGGGTGGGAATGGAAATGGGTATGGGTATGAGAGGAGAGATGGTGGAGGGGATAGATGGAGAGATGATCGAGGAGATGACCGAAGAGGTGGTGGAGAGGATAGATGGAGAGATGAGGACAAGCCTACTGCTGGTGCTGCTGCGAAAAAAGACAAGGACAAGAAGGAAGACAAGGAGAAGAAAAAGGAAAAGAAGAAGAAACCTCTCCCCGTATCCAACGAACCCATGATCATCGTCACCGTTAATGATCGCTTGGGCACCAAAGCGCAAATCCCCTGCTTGGCCAGCGATAGCGTCAAAGCCTTCAAGGCCATGGTCGCTGCGCATATTGGGAGAGCACCGCATGAGATTATGCTCAAGAGGCAGGGCGAGCGGCCGTTTAAGGATGTGTTGAGTTTGGAGGATTATGGAGTTAGTCATGGGGTGCAGTTGGATTTGGAGCTTGATACGGGTGATTGAGGAGGTCAGTCTCGATTAGTGAAGAGAGACTTTCCTTTTTACATTTGCGAGCCGCGTGCGACAGGTGTGGTGGACTTGGTCTACTGTATACACTTAAGGCACGCCGGATAACCCAGAGGCTTGCTTGGGTCTCTCTTTGAGAGAGCATCGTCGAAATGGAGCTCATCCCCGGCGAGAAGGTATCCAATCCTAACCGAGTTTGTAAGACCACACTCACGCATGCCACGAGTCCCAAGGTGTTCTTCGAGTACTATTGTCCATCATTGCGGAGAAAGGAAAGTCTTATAGGGCAAGCCTCCTTTACCTCGAATTCTGTATACCCATACCTATACCTATGGCCTACCTTAACCCCTCAACAGAGCGAGCGAGCTGCAGCAGCATACATGTATATACCTACGAGTTCCTCTCTCTCTCTCTCTCTCTCCAATCATAGCTGCCAAACAACTCTACTGGGCTGCGAGCAGGGGAATGTTTCCCTATAGTACCTAGGGAGCAATATAGTACTGAAAACAGAGCTCAGCTACCCTCCCTATTCAGAAAATTGAAATGTTTTCAAGAATATATATCTATCTGACTCGTTTTTCACCGTCGAGTATACTTAGTTTACCTACCTACCTAATATAAGCCGGGAAGGGTTTGGACTTGGCTATCTAAGGTAGGTTAGTAGAGGGAAGGAGGTAGGTAGGTACCTGTAGGTGTTGAAAGGATTATATAGTTTGTTTGAGATTTTATTTAGTTCTATACCTGTATGTTAGCTACAATTCAGCTCGGCAGAATCTCTAGGGAGAGAGCTGACATCTTAGTAAGCAGCCTACGCATCCTATACATGCCCCCCACAACTACCTGTCCCCATCGGCACAACACTCCTTACCACCAACCATGCGTCTCCTCGAGCTACCTACAGCCCTTTTGGCGCTCCTCGCTGCTCTTCCCGATGTGGGCGCGACGCACACCTCGAATTGGGCGGTCCTGGTCAGCACCTCCCGCTTCTGGTTCAACTACCGCCATCTCGCCAATACCCTCTCTCTCTACCGCACCGTAAAGCGTCTGGGGATACCCGACAGCCAAATCATCCTCATGCTCCCCGATGACATGGCCTGCAATCCGCGCAACTCCTTTCCCGGCAGTGTCTTCAATGACAAATCGCGCCAACTCGATCTGTACGACGACCAGAGCGGCAATCATGGAGGACAAGCAGGGGGAACCACGACGGGAATGAGAGGCATCGAAGTCGATTATCGGGGCAATGAAGTCACCGTGGAGAATTTCATTCGTCTCCTGACCGATCGATGGCCCTCGTCTCATCCGACGTCCAAACGACTCATGACTGACGACCGGTCGAATATCTTGATTTACATGACGGGGCATGGCGGAAATGAATTTTTGAAATTTCAAGACAGTGAGGAAATCAGCTCGTTTGATCTGGCGGATGCGTTTGCGCAAATGTGGGAGAAGAAGAGATATCATGAGCTGCTCTTCATGATTGATACGTGTCAGGCGAATACCATGTATCCGGCATTCTATACGCCGAATATCATTGCCACGGGGAGCAGTGCCAAGGATCAGAGTAGTTATTCGCATCATGCGGATCAGGATGTCGGGGTGGCGGTGATTGATCGGTGGACATATTATAATTTGGAGTTTTTGGAAACGAGGTTAAATAGTACGAGTGCGGATGTGCGGCTGGGGGAGCTGTTTGATTATTATACGTTTGATCGCGTGCATAGTGACGCCGGTGTGAGGTATGATTTGTTCCCGGGCGGAGAGGAGGAAGGGAGGAATCGGAGGGTGTTGGACTTTTTTGGGAGTGTGCAGGGCGTGGAGACGAGTGGATTGGATGAGATGCAGGCAGGGGATTGGAAGAAGGATTTGGAGGCCTTGCAGCAGATTATGGAGAGGCAGAAGAAAGAAGAAGAAGAGGAGGAAATGCAGCATGCTGCTACGCAAGAGATGGCCAGTGAGGCTTCAACACGGGCCACTCGGGACGACAGAGGACATGGCAAAGTCGCTTTGGATATGGCTCAAGGAGGTGAAGGCTGGGTCAAGAAGGTCGTTGGGCTGGGGTCTCTGCTGGCTGTAGGAGGCGCATGGCTCCTGACCAAGTCCTAAAACTCTTTGGTTGTGCATGGAGTTGGAATGGAAGAATTGCGTGTTAGATACCCTGTTCAACTCCGAACTGTTCACTACCTACCCTACCTACCTATGCACATTTTCTTGCTTTGATCAATATATTAGATATTATTGCATGTACATGTACCTTGCATGTACCACCAGTATAGTTTGGCCATCACAGGCATTACGTAGGAGGTAGGCAGGTCCGCCATGACCAGAGAATAGCTGTAGCTTCGGGAGCTCACTCTATCATCCGCTACTCGGTCTCCTACTCTAGCTTCTTCTTGCTCACTCACCACCTCAGACGTACACTCACTCACTCACTCACCAACCACGATACGCCCGACGCAGTTGAATCAACTCGAGTCCTCCTTCACGCCGCCCATCACCCACAGAACAGAGAAGAAGAAGAAGAAGCAAAAGAAAGCAGAGGAGGAAGAGGAAGAGGAAGAAAGACGACAAGAGTGCCACTGGTCCGCACCTAGGCAAGAACCACCACCATGGCCTCGCCAACCACTCGCAACACCACCACCGCCTCTTCCGGCGGAGCAGCGGCACACCATAACAACAACAACAACCCCTCCTCCAGCGCCGCCCTCCTCCTCTCCCGCCAATACAAACAAATGCGCACAGACAAAGACATTCCCGGAATTTCCGTCGGCCTCGTACACTCGTCCGTCTTCGAATGGGAAGTAATGCTCATGCTCTCCGAAGACCAAGACGACCTCTATGGCGGAGGAATTTTCCGCGCCAAACTCACTTTCCCCCCAGACTATCCGCATTCGCCTCCCACGCTGCAATTCTCGACTCCCATTTTCCACCCCAACGTCTACGAGAATGGCGTCGTGTGTATTTCGATTTTGCACGCGGCCGGAGAGGATCAGTTTGGGTATGAGAGTGCGGCGGAACGGTGGAGTCCGATTCAGGGACCTGAGAGTATTTTGTTGAGTGTCATTAGTATGTTGGGGAGTCCGAATGATGAGTCTCCGGCGAATATTGAGGCGGGGAAGTTGTGGAGGGAGGATCGGAAGGAGTTTAAGAGGAGGGTTAGGAGGTGTGTGAGGGATAGTCAGGAGAATGCTTGGGATTGAAATGGGCCTTTTTCTTCTTTTCTGTTTTCTCTGGTGGATAGGAGGAGTATGAAGGAAGGGAGGGTGGTTGGCATTTTGGAGAGGAAAGAGGAAAGGGCGGGCGTTTCGATACAATAGAGGGCGGGGGCGTCTTGTCTTTTTTTTCCGGCTCTGGCGTATAAGAGACAAAATTGCATGGTCTCATGGTTCTAGGGAGGGAAGTTTTCTTTTGGTTGTCTACCTGACCAGTTTGGGGATCACAGTAATGGAGCAACAACGACGACGAATGCATTTCCTCTCTTCTTCTTCTTCTTCTTCTTCTTCTTCTTCTTCTTCTTCTTCTTCTTCTTCTTCTTCTTCTTCTTCTTCTGTTCGGAAGCATCCATACGGAACTCAGCTCTTACCGGGAGGAAGTTGCATATATATATATATGTATATCTTTCTTGCTCTGCTCTGCTCTGCTCTGCTCGAGAGGGAGAGGAAGAGAAAGAGAGAGAGATGTCTACAGCTAACTCGCCTATGTAGGTAAGGTACCTTGACGAATATCTCCAGCAGCACACCGTATGCTACCTGTCGTTGCGGACGAACTAGGGGGCAAGTAGTCTTGAATTCGATGAGATCTGGCTCTAGTACAATTTCTTCTGTACTATAATGCCTATAAGGAGGTAGGTAAGATTTAGCTATGGTCTCACTAATAGGAGGAGGAGGCAGCTCAGAGATGAGTTATATTCCAGTGTTCTTTCAACGAGAGATATAGATATAGATATATCTTTCTCTTTCGGCGAATAGTTCTGTCCGAGGTATACTTGTGTACGGTCAAGCAAGAAATGCATGTTTTATAGTAGATATAAGCGGCGTATAGACACTCTTTAATGTTTATTCCTAGGGATCCATCTGGTTCGTGAATGGTAAGAGCGGAGGTGGATCTGGAAGTCGGCGCTTGGCACTCCGATGCAACTTTTCGATAACGACGACAACGACTACAACACCCTCCCCACATCCCCAACGACAACAACAACAACACACCCTTCTACAAACCACCACCCTCCTCACCACAAAAAACAATGGCTCAAGGCCAACTCAAAAAACCCAAAGCGCCAGCCGCAAAAACGTAAACATTCCCCCCCATCCATCTCCCCCAACCCTCCCCCCAAAAAAACTAACATATTTTTCTTCTTTTCTTCTCTCCCAGCAACCCCAACCGCAAACAACTCGGCGCCCGCGTCATCAAACCCACCAAAAACTCCTCAGCGCTCAAAACGGCACAATTTAAAAAAAAGCATTCGTCGGGCATGACGGCGTTGACGGAGAAGAGTTTGGCGAGTCGGGCGGGGCATTTGGAGTTGTTGAAGGGTGGGAAGAGGGAGAAGAGGGTGGAGTTGGCGAGGAAGGCTTTGGAGGGGGGGAAGGGGAAGAAGAAGGAGGGGAAGTGAAAGAGGAAGAGGAAGAGAAAGAGGGAGGAAGGGGTGGATGGAGGCGGGCTCTTTTTTTTGTTCATGCAAGAAGGAAGGGCTGTAAGGGTGGAGGGGAGATTGTCTCATGCGCGCCACCTTTGTGAGGACGTTATGGCCTTTCTACTACCAACCCTATGAAGTAAGCTGCACGTGTGATGGAGGACGAAAGATTTTGCGGGACACTGTGTTCGTCTGGCGGGTTCCGCGAGAAGGGAAAAGGACGTTGCAGGAGACAGGAGAGCAGAGAGGCGTGCTGCTGGGTGACGAACAAGACTTTGACACCGGAATAACGTTGCGCGCTTGGACGAGGATTTGGGGACGATTCGCATGAGCATACACAGTCACAATGAGAGGGAGAGAGAGAGAGAGAGAGAGAGAGAGACAGACGTAAGGCTCTGGTGCGCACAGACAGAAACACGGCATAAGACGATGAGAAAGGTGACGCCGTCGGCACGAGAAGAGGAACACGTACAGAAAAGCGCTGCTGCCAGCATGAACGCGGCACTGTATTCATGGTTTCTCGTCCGGGCTTCGCCGAAACAAAATGGACCATCTACTCTACTTGGTAGAAAATTCCTCGTCAGAACGCATCAAAGGAAGCCAGCGCCAGCGCTCGATCGACATCCCGTCGCGTATAGCCCGGAGTTCGACTCAGACAAACTCCCGAAACGATCAGGACTGCGATGGATGGTCAGTCAGTCAATGAGTTATGACTGTACATGGCAGGGCGAGAGAGCATTTTTGAGACAAGGAGAAGAAGAAACAAAAATAGAAAAGAAAAAGACTCACTTTTCAAAAACTTGGCCACATCGATAATGATAGTCTTTTTGGTCCATTGCGTACCCTCACCCCCTTCTCCCCCTCCCCCTCCTCCTCTTCCCTTTCCTCGATCCATTTCCGTCTTCATGCCCATCGCAGCTCCATCATCCACACCAGCTCGAGAAGACGACCCCTGTAAAAATTCCTCCGTCGCCTTGAATCCTTCCACTTCCCAAGGCAAAGCCAGAGAAACACCCGCCGACGCCGCCGCATCCTGTTCCGGTATCGTCGAATCCAGTAGAAGTGGCATATGCGTCCTCATCATCTCACCCTCACCCGGCTGTGGGAAAAAATGCATCCAGCTTCCGGTTCCAGTCAAAGAAGAAGGATCCGAAACCCCGACTGTACTACTACTACATGGACCTGTACTCGACGTGATGACGGTAGTCGTAGTCGTAATCAAATTCGCGGCGGAATCATATGCGCTCGCGTCGATTCCCATGCTGTGTAAATGGAAAAGTTGTTCTCTGTCAAAAGGTCGCGGAGCAGTAGGTGGTGTCGTGCGGTGCTGCTGAACAGAATTCGAGCTGGGAGTCTTGACAACCCCACCACCTTCCGCCACGTATGGAGAAGTCGAATGCGTTGTTTTGCTGTCGCTCACATGACGGGAAGGGGGGAGGAGAACTTCAACTGCGGCAAACGATGAAGCGGGATCGAGAAGAATTCCTTTTTCCTCGAGATAGCCTTCCACATCATACGGATCCAACCACTCGCCTTCGAACCCGGCAATCTCCACTGTCATGTCCACGGCGATGTTATCTTTCGCTGCATTCTCCAACAACGCGAGATTTTGAGGACCGATGATGCCCATGTGCCAACAACTGTCCTTCTTCCCCTTCTTCTTCCTCTGCTGCTGCTGCTGCTGCTGCTGCTGAGGGACAGGAGAAGAAGATAAATGACCAAAGGCGCGTCGTCGGGGATAATGCGTGCCTGCTCCTCCGACGTGGATGAGCGGAGTATCTTGATCGAGAGATTCGTGGGGGCCACGTTCGAGCATCATTTTCATGTGTGCAAGGACTTTGTCGCGGCTGCGACTCATCAGGGACAGGCGGAAGACTCGGTCGTAGGTTGCGGGACGACGTTGGGGGTTGAGCAGGAGCTGATAGCCCTGTTCGAGTGCAGCTCGATGGAGGCGTCGGCCGAAAGTCGTTTCCTGGAATGAGTAGGTTCGCGGAGGAGTGGGGGAAGCTGGAATCGATGGGTATTCGGGGATTTCCTGTGGGAAGAGCTCGAAGCTCTGCCGCTGTTGTGGTTGTCGAGGAAGTTCTAGGGAGGATGGCGATGTCAGTGCCGTGGATGTCGGATCGAGAGGAGCGAAGCACTCTTGCTCAACATCTTCCATCTCCTCTGGTTCTGGCATATACAAAGTGTAGCCAAGCCCCACTGATGCTGGATCTTGTGGCTTGGGTTGCTGTTGCTCCAAGATAGCAGAGCGATCAATCCAGGATGGGACGTTTCGAGGCTCCATTGTAGTCTGATATTGCTCCGTACTGCTACCATGAATAGAGCTCGTAGACTCTCGCTGGCTTTTGGCCGGGGGATCGTCAAGAGAGTGTTCACACGGGTTACGCATGCCCTTCATCAGGTTTTCAAAATGCTCCGCAGTCTCGCGAACATCCTGCAGATGCCTACTGGGAAGCCCGAGGAGAAAGAGACGATCGTAGTGATCCGTGAAGGCTTTATTCATGAGCTCCACAGTATTGGTCAATTCCGAGACCCGCTTTCGTAGTTCTTCCAGAGTAGACTCCTTCCTCTGTCGATACGCTCTCTGTGCCATTCGGATCTGAGTCCTTCTGCGATCTGCAGCAGATTCATCGTGCTTGTCCACACGCGGTCGGCCTCGTTTCTTGCCATCGTCGCCGCTGTCGCCTTCTTCTGCAGACCGGCTACTTCTGGCTTTGCGTTTTCTCGTCGATGGCGGCGGCGGCGCATGTAATGTCGTCGACCGGGCCCGACTTTGTGTTCTGGCATCCATAGCGATACTGTGATTTCGCGACTCACATATATCAAGGGTGGCACGTTCACGACAGCCACCGCAGACAGGGCTCGAGAACAGGACCAGTCTGTGTATTTTTTACTCCCAGAAAATGACTTGCGGCATGAAAAACTTGACATCTAATTCGACTACAACAACCTCGTCGTGGTTGAATACCTAATATTAGTCCTCTGCAAGCCTCGGTCTGGTATTCAGTGTTGAAAACAATGCTTGGGGGCCTCGTCAATCACAGGCGGTCCTGTCCTACGAGATGCTGTGCCAACTCTGCTTTGTAATTCCCGGCATGTGAATGTTGTGTCAGGTACCTTTAGCGTGTATTGGAGGTGAGGGAACGCAGGGAGGTCGGGGAAGGGTTGGATTACTGAACGGACGGGAAGGACGGCCGGCACGGGTCTAGACTTTGAATGAACCGCATGCTGTATAAACTTTAATCACAACCGGTGCTCCTCGCGGTCTCGCGTGATCCAATTCACTGCTCTCCGCTAGTGGCAGAGCGGTTGAATGGAAGCGGAAAGATTGTCAATCGCAGGGAAAATGCTCTTCTCTCTGAATGCGTAAGTATCATATCCAATATCAACACAGCGCTCATCCCACCCACCAGGACCCCGTCCATGCCATTCTTAGGCGAATCGCACTCGCAAACACTGCACCTCCCCAACCGCAAAGGCGGCAGCAATAGATCCTCCGCGATGATACAGTGCCAAAAGAGTGCACTGTCTATGCCGAAAAAAGACTGCAGACATCGAGCACATGCTCATCATGCTGCGTGGTGGCCAATGCTGCAATATGCAAGCTTGATGTCCAGCATATATTACTATACCAAGAGACCTTAAACAAAGATGCAACCGTAACTGGTGCGTTCGATCAGCTGCTATTCGCACGGAGCAACGCTTCCTACAACGGAATTAGCACACAATCAGTTGTTTTGTGATGATCAGACCATCATCTACTCACCCGTGTCATGGGATCGTCCTGGTCGGCAGTAACGATTGCGGGACTCTCCAGTCCAGCGGGTCCGACGTCTGTCGCACCTCGTGGGGTCATATTAGGCCTCTTCGGTGCTGCCAGTCTGCTCTGGTCGGAGCTGCCCTCGGAAGTGGACGCTCCAGTCGTCGGTGCTGCCTCTTCGACATGAATGGAGCCACGACTATCGCCTTTCCGTTCGAGTAACGCTCCACCCAGAGTCGCGCACTTCAGTATAGTCTGGATGAGCTGCTGTGGTTTCAGTGGCTTGGAGAGATATTCGTCCATTTGTGCCTGGATACACTTTTCCCGATCCCCAAGCATAGCGTGAGCAGTGAGTGCGATGATAGGTGACCGAGCCAATTCATGGGTCTTTTCGTACTCTCGAATGTTGGCCGTGGCTTCGAAGCCTCCCATGATGGGCATCTGAACGTCCATGAGAACGACATCGAAACGCTTCTTCTTGATCGCCTCGAAGGCCTCCAAGCCGTTGTTTGCCACCGTAACCTTGTGGTTATGTTTCGTCAGAATTTTGACAGCGAGCTTCTGGTTGACCGCATTATCCTCGGCCAGCAGAATATCAAACGTTCTTGTATGGTCCGCCGACATGGGAGCAGCGCGGCCCTCCAATGCGGGCACAAGCGCATTGCCCAGGTCAATCGGTAGGCAGGGCGTGGTCATGTAACTTGAAATGCCATTCTCCAGCGCCGTCTTGAAATTGACAGATATCGCCGGTGCAAGCATCACAATAGGGATGTACTTGAAGCGCTCGAGCCCGCGAAGCTTCTGAGCAGTCTCGGTGTTGTCCACTATGACACAATCGTACTGATCCTGGGGGCTGAGCTCGGATGGAGGTGTTCTGCCATTTCCAACCACACAAGGCACCAGATCCAACGCGCGAATGCTCGCCGATATTTGCTCGGAGTTATCGATGAAACCATTATCCACAAACAGCACATTGTGCTTTCGGTACTGCTGCAGCTGTGGCATGACTTTGTGCACGTCCGGGTTGCCCAGCCGAGCCACACAGGTGAAGAAGAATGTACTGCCAGAGCCATACGAGGACTCGACCCACATCTTCCCACGCATCAGTGTCACCAGTCTCCGTGAGATGGACAGCCCCAGTCCAGTGCCACCAAATTTACGTGTCGTCGATCCGTCGGCCTGCTGAAATGTGTCGAAAATGAGGTCCAGTTTGTTGGAATGAATGCCAATGCCCGTGTCCGCAACCGCAAACTTCACCACGACCTCGCCTTCTCCGCATTGCACCGACGTATCCGAGAAGATCTTCACGCGCACTTCTCCGTGCTCGGTGAATTTAATGGCATTTCCTGCCAGATTCAGAATGATCTGTCGCAGTCGGAACGAGTCGCCCACAATGTAGTCGGGCACGGATGCGTCCGTGTCGTATATCAAGCTGATATCTTTCTCATTGGCACGTACTGCAAGGGATTTCAGACTGTTGAAGACCAGTCCGCGCAACGAGAAGGGCTCCTCCTCCAAGATCATGCGGTTGGCTTCGATCTTGGAAATGTCCAGGATATCGTCAATGATGGTGAGTAAGCTGTTGGCGAGCGAGAAGACGATATTCAACATGTCGCGCTGGTTCTGCTCCAGCTCAGTGTCCAGTGTCAATTGGGTCATGCCTATAATGCCATTCATGGGCGTGCGAATTTCATGAGACATGTTGGCCAGGAATTCTGACTTCGTCTTGTTGGCCAACTCGGCAGCCTCCCTTGCTTGATTGTTCTTCTGGATACTTTCGCGCAGGTTGAGTACCATCTTGTTGATCTTGTTTTTCAGCTCGTTCATCTCACCAGACGCCTCGACGTTGATCATCTTGGTGAAGTCGCCCTTCATGGCAGCGTGGGTGATGTCAGCAAAAGCTCGCACTTGAGAAGTCAAGTTCTGGGCCATAATGTTGACATCCGTCGTAATCTCCTTCCAGCGACCGGTGATGCCATCGACCTCGGCCTGGCCTCCCATCTTGCCATCGACGCCGACGTCGCGTGCTACTCGTTTTACCGCCAGAGACCATGCGTCCAGTCTCGTGACCATGTCGTTGATGGTGTCCTTTAGGGTCTGGATTTCTCCTTGAGCATGAACCTTGATTCTCTGGCTCATATCTCCTCGTGCAATCGCTTGTGTGACGTCGGAAATACTGCGCACCTGTCCCGTGAGGTTGTTTGCCATCGTGTTGACATTGTCAGTGAGAGTCTTCCACTCGCCCTCGACGTTCTCGACTCGGGCTTGTCCACCCAGCACACCTTCTGTTCCGACCTCTTTCGCCACTCGGGATACCTGGCTGGCGAACGTTCCCAGTCTGTCCACCATAGTATTGATGGTGTTCTTGAGAGCCAAAATTTCGCCTTGCACTTCAGCTTGCACTTTCTTCGTCAAGTCTCCTTGGGCGACTGCAGTCGTGACTTCTGCAATCTCGCGCACCTGAGTTGTCAGGTTCATGGCCATGCCATTCACGTTTTCTGTCAGATCCTTCCACGTGCCCTCGACGCCATGCACAGTTGCTTGCCCTCCCAATCGTCCTTCTGTGCCGACCTCACGCGCCAAATTCGTCACCTCCGCCGAGAATTGCCGGAGTTGGTGCACCATGGAATTGATCGTCGTCTTCAGAGCCAGAATCTCGCCTTTACATTGCGCTTTGACTTGTTGTGTAAGGTCGCCTTTGGCCACAGCGGTCGTCACTTCTGCAATGTCACGTACTTGTGCCGTCAGGTTGTTGGCCATGGCATTGACATTGATCGTGAGATCATGCCACATGCCTTGCACGCCCTCGATTTGCGCTTGTCCGCCGAGGAGACCCTCAGTGCCGACATCACGAGCGACTCTCGTCACTTCGGTGGCCTGCGAATATGTGTGGTCAGCCAGGAGGGCGCATCGAAATGATCAGAGAAAGAAACGTACAAATGTTCGTAATTGTCCCACCATGGCATTGATAGTCTGCTGTAGCTGGAAGATTTCACCTTTGGCCGGTCGTTGAATCATGCGGCTCAGATCACCTTGGGCCACTGCTGTGGTGACCACGGCAATCTCGCGGACCTGATCGGTGAGGTTCTGCGCCATCACATTCACTATGTTGTATTAGCATGCATCGCATGTGGGACAGATGAGTGGCTTCTTCCACCACTTACCGTTCTGCGTAAGTTCTGCCCAGATGCCGTCCACTCCAGGGACAACGGCTTGGCCACCCAATCGACCCTCAGTGCCTACTTGTTTTGCCAAGTTGGTGACCTGACTGGCAAACTCTTGCAGCTGATCCACCATTTGATTTATAGTGTGCTTAAATCTTGCAATCTCAGGATCCTTCTCGGTTGCGTGAATGAGCACTTTTTTACTCAAATCTCCATTGGCCACAGCCGTGATGATGGTGCCAATCTCTCGTAGCACCTTCTGGTACGTCGCATTGATTTGTGCATTCTTCTCAATCTCTCGCTTGAGCTGCTCAATAGATTGCGAGTTTCCCAGCGTATCGAGCGCTGCGCGTGTAGCAGTCTGCTGATGCGTGAGTTGCGCCTTGATCCCATCAATAAACTCCTTCTGTGTCTTGATCTCTTGCGCTTGCTGATCGATGTGCTCCCTCAGCACCGTGAATTGCTCCTCGGTGAGCTGTCTCAGCTGTGGTTCTCCCTCATTCTTCGCCAGGAGGCTGTTCACCCATGAGGCGGAACGCTGCCGCGGGTTCAATGGGTTGAGCGCACCTCCTTTGGGAGACGAGGCATTCTCGGTAATGAAGGCGGAAGTTACAGGCTCATTGGGGGTCATGGGCAGCGAGCTGAGCCCGCTGTGCGCTCTCGTCTCGAGAAACTGTATGCGTGTCGAGAGGTTTGTCAACTCCCGTTCCAGAGTTCGCTTCTCCACGGTGTCCTCGCCAGGCAAGGTGATTTTATTACTCTTGACTCCATTGGCAATAGCAGAGGCGGGGAACGAGTCTGCGTCCAGCGGAGTGTATTGTTTCGCGAAATTCGACAGTATGCTGGCGACAGCCGCCGAGGTCTCCTCGTGCGGCATCGTGCTGGTGATGGATCGCGAAAGGCTAACCGGGGGGCATGGCAGTTTGGGTTGCTCGAAAGGACTTCTGCGCTTCGTCGTGGCTGCGGGGAGCGGGTGGGCAGGACTCGGTTCTAACGCGCGGTCGTGGAATTAGCAATGCTAGCACAGCAGCATGGGGGTGTCGTCGGCGTCGGCGTCGGCGATCTAGGTGGTGGTGGTGGTGGTGGTGGTGGTGTAGATGGTGGTCGGTAGGTTCGTAGGCGGTGCAGATGCAGTGATGCAGTTGTAGTGGTGGTGGTGGTGACGGGTGGTGGAATGGGAGGTGCTGTGGTGTGTTGTTGAGGCAGACGCCGACCAGCACCTGAGCAGGAGGAGGTCGCAGTTGTCGCTCCCAAGGTCCAGGGTGGGTCTAACCTTTGCAGGGTTGATGGAGGAGTGGGATAGCGATCGGGTCCAATCCGCGGGCGTCTCGGTGCGGTGCACCGCCGCCTCTCTCTCTGCTTTTCTTACTGCGCGGTGCGGGCGGTGTGCACTCGACGACAAGACCACCTGGGAGACCACGGGCACCTCGTCTAGTCTGGCTCTTTTGAGAGAAGGAGTGATCCCACGGTACTACACGGAGAGAAGGTCGCCCAGAGTTCACGCTAGACGCTCGCTCGACGTGGCGTTTTTTCTCCTCGCAGCGTGGAGGAACAACGACGAGTTTGAACTAACTCCTACCTCCTACTATACCTCCCAGGAGGTAGCAGCAACAGTAAAGCCGAGCGTCGACGTGTGACGACGGCGCTCGCTCCACGGACAACGCTTCAAAGGGGGCACACCCACTCGCCACTCAAAGGGGCGGTTGGGAACAAAGCCAGGCCAGTGTTATTCCTGTCCGTCGCGTACCAAAGGAATCACCGCCATCTGGTCGGCTGGATACGAGAACAGTATGGCATTGATGGCTGCTCCTTCGTACAGCGGCAGATCACCGTCGCGCGTGACCAATACCTACAAGACGTGCACGCCGCACTGCTTGCTCACTCCTCCGCCCCGCTGTGCCAGCTACATGTATCCTACATGTATCCGAGCTCGCATACTCTTGGTGGCACACATATATATACAATGCATCACAGGCGGTACATGTCGTCCATTCGAGCTCCGAAAGAGACTGGAGCTCGGGGTTAAACGATCTCGATCTCCTGACGTATGTAGCGGGCGATCGCCGTTCATACCTTGACCTACCTACAGCTATTCCACAGTAGTACAGTAGTACTATTGAGCAGCGCTTACAGCGCTTGCAGCGCTCGTAGTGCTCTCGTCTCTCCTGCAAAGTCTCGCAATCCTGGGCGCAATGAAACAGACGCATATGAATGTGCTTGTGAAATACGCGCGGGAAACTCCATCGCAACCTTCGTGTATAGGCCCCTAGTACTGTAACTTACCGACGTATGTAGTTCAGGACCACGCGGCGGACGCAGGGCAAAATACAGTTTGGTTAGAGGGATGATGGCGCTCATGACACCGTCTTGGCGTGTTTCGAAGCTTGAGACCCTGCATCCGTTTCGTCTATACATAGCAGTCGAGGATGGAAGTCTGGAGGGAAGACCATACTACCTCCTAGATAGTGAGTTCGATATGTCACCGGGAAGAGGTATTTGACTGCCAGAGCTGCAGAGTGGAACGTTTGCTGTCATTCCACCGGCAACGGCGAGGCTATGGGCAGCCCTTGGATTCGTCTAACCGCAGCCCTAGACGTAACACACCTCGACATCTCGTTATCGACGTAATATACTCCGCCGCCTAAAGCCCGCCTGAGGCCTTTATCGCGAGTCTCGCGACTCTCCTTTACGAATCTGCCTTTACCCCTTCAAAATACGATTATTAATTGCGAGTATACCTTACTACTGTATACTTATATATATATAAGTTTTTAGGACGATTAATAATCGGCTTCTACGAGGCAGATTCGTAGAGGAGTAGAAGGTAGCGCGCGAGGAGCGGTACGATAGTCGCGACTCGCGGGCGGCGAGGTACCTTTGCGTCGATAACAAGAAGCGGAGTCGCGGACTCATCGGAGGTAGGTATATTACGTGCTGTGTAGGTGTATTACATCTAGGGCTGCGGTTAGACGAATCCAAGGGCTGCCCATAGCCCCGCCGCACCGGCAAGTGCGAGTTGGCCATTTCCAGGCACAAATTCTACATTACCAGCAGGGAAGCCATGCTTATAGCGAGCGAGCGATGACATATGTTTGGCCCGTCGTGAAACGTCTTCACATGTGATGGAATGCTGGAATACCTGGGTACAGGTAAGGTATCCAAAGTGCCAGCCTCAGTTTTAGTGCCGGGCAACAACCTCATCCATTGTCAAACTTTTTTTTCCATCATCACCATCATCGTCATCACCACCACCATCATCATCACCATCACCAATAAGGTAAGGTACCTTATACCTCCTACATACAGGTACATACATACCGCCTCCAGATTCATCCCCAAACCCAGTCCGATATCCCGACCCCGGCAGCTTTTCTCCTCCCCGCCACACGATTACATCAATTCCATGATATGTACCCAAGAGTCAAGATCTCACTGCCATCTAATTTACCAGTGTCTCGACCTTGCTAGTGCTTTCGGGCAGCAAAATAAAAAGAGATACCTACCTGACTACATGTACCCTCGGAGTGCCCGATATGACATTACATTCTTCCGTACTCCATGTACATATGCACGCTATCCTGAAGAAAAATGCGTGCCACCCCAGCCCCTAGGCGAGTACCTAGCACTGAGTAGCGAGACCTGTCGAGAAGAACTCCTAGGTAACGATGGATGTGCCCTCTACTACACCTACCTGACCTTAGTGATAGGTAAAAATACCTCTGAGAAGTTGAAACCTCCCCTCACCTTTGTAGCAACAAAAGTACAGGTAGGTAGGTAGGTAGGTAAGGTAGGTAGGTAGCTGAACAACCACGATATCAATTATTACATCGCTCACATCGCTAATGTACCTTGTCTGATATTCTTTTTCTAGGAGTAAGGTACCTCCTATGTGCACACATATACAATCAACATCCTCCAAAACCTCAATGACACATACCTAATTTCTCAGTCACACCTCAACACAAGGTATCTTCTCTTCACTGTACCTACACTAAGCAGTTTCCAGTCCGAGAAAGAGAAGGCATATTGTACCTACGATACCATGTACCTTACCGTCTTCCCTGACATCGGTATTCAATTTTGATAAAAGTGAGAGGTACAAAGGGTTCTTGCCTCGAGCAGAGAACTACCGATATATCAGGTACATGTATCAGGTACATACATGTATGCGGCTGACGGGACTGTGCAAATGGATGATGATTTGTGGTTTCCGGAAAAGGTGGAGGCACACGAGTGGTAGTGAAGACACAACGCGATGGTAACTAGGTACCTGGCACCTATGTAGACACAAGGTACATGTAACCTGAAGCTGATACAAGTACATATAGATACCCAAAGAGTGATACTATGAGATACAGTGCATAGGATACTCTCCAGCATCACGTTAGTACTCGTGATGGACTTGGCTGGGTTGCATTGCACGTACTAATGCAGGGAATGCTTGCTTTGTGTCAGAATGCCTTTCAAGTCAATGTACTAGATGTATCGCTGCCCGCCCGTCGCGACTCGCTCCCGCCCTCTCGTATTGCGCCTTTTTTTTGCTCTCTCTCTCTCTCACACACACACACACACACTCTCTCTCTCTCTTTTCCGGAGTCTTGATCTCGTTGATAGAGGCTTTCAGGTGTACCGTGTCGCCCCCAGTACACTCTCATACCCACCGCTATCATTCAATGCTTCCAGTGTCCAATCGTCAACGATCCTTCTTTGGGACGCTGTCCTGGGGCGAGACTTGATCGCCTAGGCGGTTGTACTCGTTGCTGAGGCCCTCACTCTGCTTCTTGAGGGTCTCAATGTCTTGATCGCGCTTGGCCAACTCCTTCTTCAGGCGACCAATCTCGCCTGCGTTGCCAGCCTCGCCCAGACCAGAAGATGTCTTGCCGCCGGTACCTGCCTCATAGCTCCTGATCTTCTCCTCGAGGCGAAGGGTGTCGAGAATCATGACGTATGTTCGGTTGAGGATGAGCGAGAGGAAGAGAGTGAAACCACACAGGTACATGTTGCGTTGCGAGTAGAACTTGCGTGCCTGAACCTCCATGCGCTCGCTGCCGGCCACCACGCTGCTGATGTGTCAGTGTATAGGTCTGGTGCATCTCAAGATGAGCTCGACTTACGCCGCGGTCTGGCTGCTCTTCGCCGAAGCCAACTCCACCTGCACGCGATAGACACGGTTGACGCTGTCGATAAACAGGATCAGGATGAAGATGAAGGTGATCTGTGCCACATTAGAATTCCATTTCGACACCGCTCCGCAGCCAACTCACCTTCATTCCATATTGTAGCTTGGCGATCAGCGGGTTCTCTGAGATGAAGGTGAAAAGAGCACGCTTGATCTTGAGAGGCAGCGGAATGATGAGAGTCACAAAGACTGCCATCTCGAACATGAGCAGCCCGAAGACCTGGGACAATGGTTAGCATGCGGCGCCAGAAGACGTGGCTCGAAGCTCGAGTGTACTGGAGCGTAGATGAGGCTAGGCATGATTGCAGTATGTTGGGTGTCGGATCGTGCAGATTATAGGAGTAGAGGTTGAAGAACATGAAGGCTCGAGGGATAGGCGAAAGGTTAAGTACGTGGACGTTACTCACCAGGCTGTAGTAAAGCGTCATGGTTGCGGAAAGGCTGGAGCTATGCCCACTTCTGGGTCACAGGAAACAGTTTCGACGCGATATCTGGAGATGGTCGGTATGTAGTGGCTACCGCTGGATGCACCGGTCAAAGGTCGGTTGCTGAGGTGGGAGCGAGAGGAAGTGGCTCCAGAGGTCGATGGTGTGGACGCGATGTGTGTACAGGTCAGGCCAGGTACATGTAGTTCTGGAGTAGGAGAGCAGTAGACAAGTTTGTGTATTGTGCAGCGAGAGCACACCTCAGTGAACACGGCAAAGCTGGCTTCTCGCGTGCAACGTCACCAGCACCAGCACCAGCCCAGCTTGCTTCCACACCGTCACTGCCTCACAGCCCCACTGTGGCTTAGAACCATGGCTTTGGGTGGCTCGTGCCTTCCCGTGAGTTCTATCGATAGGACGCCCGGACGCGGGTGTGAAAATGTGCTGCTCAGGCGTTTTCTCCGGATCACACACCAGCCATTGGACACATACTCACCACCATGGCCGCTCCCAGCAACCCCCTCGAGCCGTCAGTGCCGCTCAACGAGAAAGGAGACGCTGCACAGGCAGATGATAACCCGCAAAAAGATGTCTTGCCAGGCGACTCGGCCATGACCAAAGCTGAGAAGATCGAGAGACATGGTGACCTGAATGGACACGCCAATGGCGATTTCCAAGAGTCTCCACGGAAGCGGATCAAACGCGAACATGATGCTGCAACCGCGCCGGACAGTACGGTTGCCGGCGAGGTCGAGGAGGAGCGAGACGTGAAGCAGGATACTCGGACCTCTTCGAATCAACCAGACCGCCAGAAAGGCGTCGCTCCGATCAAGAAGGAGTACCTGATCGACATTTCGACACTCAAACATGCAAGCGCTACATTCGATGATGATGCTGCCGAAGCTGCTGGCAAAGCAGAGGAACAGCCCGTTGCTGGCCGTGGCGGCAAAAAGGGAAAGCAGGGACAGAACAAGGCTCGCACTTTCGGAAGCTCGAAGGATGCCATAGCTTTGTGCAGAACACGGCACTGGGCGAATGAGTTCGATCCAATCACGTGCCCATTCGGCGAGAAATGTAGAATGGAACACGACATTCGCAAGTACGTGAAAGAGGGCAAGCGAGAGGACATGCAGACGTTCAATGGTGTGTGCCCGAACTTCGAGACCAAAGGCAAGTGCAAAGAGGGCTGGAAGTGTCGATGGGCTGGCAGTCATTCAGAAGAGATTGAGCGAGACGATGGCCGAAAAGAGCTGGTGCAAAAGCAGAAGCGGGATACTGCAGAGCAATGCGCGGCAAACGATCACGGTGACGACGAGGAAGATCAGGACAACGGAGTCGTGAATATTGTCAGTAATGGTGACAAGATCACGCTGAGAAAGAAGAAGTGGGCAACACCATTATCCGACAAATATCTCAAATGGCTGAACAGCCAGGTCGGAGAGGATGGTAACAGGATCAGCGACCACGACCTCAACCACGACCATCGTGCGGCATACAGTGACCCGCCACTTCGACCATCGGAAAAGCGACGCATCTATTATGGACCCGAGACGCCAGTGCTCGCGCCGTTGACCACACAAGGCAATCTGCCATTTCGCAGGCTCTGCACAGAATTAGGAGCCCAAGTCACTTGGTCGGAGATGGCAATGGGTCTACCACTGCTCAATGGCGAGAAGGGAGAATGGGCGCTGGTCAAGGCCCACGAGTCGGAGCTTGCGCCGCCATCCTACTTCCCAAAGAATCCCGTACAAGGCTATGACAATAGCAAAGACATCAGATTTGGCGTCCAAATCGCTGCCAACAAGCCGTGGCTTGCCATGAAGACAACGGAGGTCCTGGCTGCCTTATGTCCACAGATACGTGCTATCGACTTGAACTGCGGATGTCCCATCGATCTTGTGTTCCGGACTGGCGCTGGTTCTGCGCTCTTGGACGGCCACGGCAAATTGGAGAAGATCTTGAGGGGCATGAACACTGTCTCTGGCGAAATACCGATCACTGTCAAGATCCGCATGGGCACCAAGGATAAGCAGCCGACTGCTCAGAAGCTCGTCGAACGGCTTGTTCTCGGTGGCAACGAGGCCCGAGATGCTAATCTGGGTCCTGCTGGTGTTGCTGCTATCACTCTGCACGGGCGTTCTCGCCAGCAAAGGTACACTCGCGATGCTGACTGGAGCTACATTGCTGAATGCGCCACTCTTGTGAAGCACCTTCGAGCCCAGCATGCAGATCTTACTGATACAGTCAGAGAGCCAGATGCTCGCGACACGGCAAACACAAAGGAGGGGCTTCCTTACTTTTGTGGGAATGGCGATATCCTGTGCCCTGGGGATTACAACAAACACATCGATGAAGCAAAGGTCGATAGTATCATGATTGGACGTGGTGCTCTCGTCAAACCTTGGATCTTCGAGGAGATTGAAAAGAATCAGGACCTCGATAAGTCTGCTTCAGAGCGACTTGCGTACATTGAGAAATTCTGTCGAAACGGTCTCGATTACTGGGGATCAGACGAGATCGGCGTTGGAAACACCAGGAGATTTCTGCTTGAGTGGCTCAGCTTCAGTTGTCGATATGTGCCCATTGGCCTTCTCGAGTACTTACCACCCAAGTTTGGAGACCGACCGCCTGCGTTCCGGGGACGCAGTGACCTCGAGACTCTTCTGAGCAGTGGGAACTACAAGGACTGGATCAAGATCAGGTATGTCTGGTGATGGCTCGAGAGTGATGAGCATGTGCTAACACGACTCGGCAGCGAAATGTTCTTGGGTCCTGCGCACAAGGACTTCCAATTCCAGCCCAAGCACAAGTCGAACAGCTACGAGATCGAGGCCGAAGGGTGAGCGGCGAGCGCGTAACGAAAGTCCCCCGGCTTACCTCCTAGGACCGGAGGTTTGCCAAATCCCGCTATCTCGTGCTTGACGTCATCTGACCCGGGCCAGTCTTCCTTTTCCGTTTGCCATGTTGAGATGGCTTGTAGCATTTGCATCTTTGGCTCTCCGATCATGGGCATGGCATGGCCTTGTGGAGGTTCTCCGTGCTGTCGAGAATCAATAGTGGTGTCCACCACGGGCGTCTGCGAAACCGGCGACAGCTGAGATGCTCGACAAGCGATGCATCTGACATCAACATGATCCAACGATGCAGGGTATCTTGCTCCACCAGCATCGGCATCGAGATCCTATCCACCAACCTCACGGAACTTCCATGGTTGTGGTCCACATCCTCGCAGACAGCTGTCATACCTTGCTAGTCGCCGTGCCGTGGTGGAGTCGGTGTGAGAGAGCGATAGAGAGAGAAGAGGCTAGCCCCTGGCCCCATCTAGCTGTATACAAGAGTACTTGCATGTGACCAGCCGGATTAGGTTCCCTCTCCCTATCCATAGCCACAGGAAGTATCAATATGACTTGTACACTATTGATTACCACAACATGGAACCTCGTCATGATCCACATCATTATCATCATCATTACTATCCTGGCACATCGTGTTCATGCTACACCCTCCCTCCAATGCCTGCCTGCCTACCTCCAGCCTACAGCCTCCAGGTACCTACCTACCTACCTGCATGTATGTATGTACATATGTCGCAACAACAACAAACAACAAACAACAACAACCAACTCCACCACCTGCATGTCTCACTCTATTAGGCATAGGGAACGGGATCTCCTCTCCTCTCGTAGTGTACCTATAGCCTATATAGTATTTTTTCCCCTAAAAGAAGAAAATTCTACAAGACTCTTTTTCTTTTCGGATTACTCAAAGAAGGATAAGGAAGGATAGGGTAAGGTAGGACTGGTTTTTTTTGGCTTACTGTACCTTATCTACCCTACCTACCCTACTCGAAGATGTATACCCGGGGGAGAGGGGGTGTAATTCAGAGTAAAGGGGGGGAGGGCTTAGGTTTTAGGGTATACTGTATGTTTCTTGATTGTTGTTATCGGATTGTTTTTTCTTTTGAAAGTAATAATGTTATAGGATAAATAGTTGGTTAGGTAGGCTAGCTACTATATAGATAGGCTTTAGGTTATATACTGTCTCGACCTACAGGTAAGGTAGGTAGGTATACATACGACTCTCTACCGCCGAGATGCTTCGGCTTGTAGGTATTAGTTCTCTATACCTAGACCTACAACTCTGCCTTTGTTGTCTTATCGTAGAAGAGGAAGAGAGAGTAAGGTAGGTATTTAAAAGGTATATCATCGTAGACTCGTAGTCGACTGCTGAATTACATATACCTTACCTTACCTACCTATACTTCGTCTTCTCGGGTAATTGGAGATAATAAGACCACTATGGCGCGGGGGAGGGGGGAGGTCGGGGGTCGGGAGTCGGGGGGGGTGCTGAAGTGTCACGAGACCAAAGGATGGATGGGTAAGGTAGGTAGGTATAGCTAGTCGGTAGGCCTGCTCGGTATGCGTTCATTCGTTCGTTCATTCAGAGCCTGCACTGCCCCGTGTCGAAAGGCCGCGCCGAGGATGGATGTGAGAGCTTCATCTCGGCCCGTCAATGGGGATACAACAACGACAAGTCCAACAGAAAATAAACAATTCCAACAAGAATCACTATCACAAGAACGAATATGAAGATTAGTAAACTTCCAACGAAAGAGCGGTGGAATATGTTTGATGTTTTCCTGTTGTAGTCTGTACATGGTCGATTCGTATGGTCAGGTGAGGTATTTGTTCTCACATGAACAATAATAATAAAAAACCTTTTTTGAGATGCTTTCTTCCATCTAGGCTTACCGAGACCCGTGGGGAAGACGAAATAACGCGGGCGGTCTCCAGGCTCCAGCAAGCATTACATCTATACATATATACGTGCATGGCACCCTGTATGTGTGTTGCCGCCTGCGCAATACCTCATTATGGCGCTTTTTCGGGGACCGCCGGCGAACCTTTTTTTTTTCCCCCTTCTTCTTCTTCTTCTTCTTCAGATCCATGAGAGGAAGTTGGACGTCTATGTACATGTACATGTATGTATGTACATAGCCGGCCAGCCAGTCATCAACCATGTGATTTGATGCTGATGATGATGATGATGGATCGATGTGTGTGTGTGTGTGTGTGTACAAATGACTCGGGACTTTGTTTCTAGTGTTTTAATGACTTTTCTGCCGACGAGACGAGATGGGGAAATGGACGAGACAACAGTATTTCGCTGGCGTGGTGATGGTGCTGATGGTGATCATTGCGTTCTGCAGGCTGTGCGTGGTGTATTTTTGTTATTTGGGGGAGGGGAGATGTGACCAAATGATCGCAGCAGGGTTTTGCTGGATCATGATGACCAAAAGCCCCAAGGTGTTGGTATGGCAAATTACTACCTTATTGACACCTCGTACGGCCCTTTTGGTTTGTGCGTCTGTGTGAGTGTCTGTGTGTGTATACATCGACCCGGAGTTGTGAGACTAGCTGGCTGCTACCTGGAGAGTGAACCTGCTGACCACAAACCCAAGCCCGCGCCCAGCCGAGAGTAGGAGGCAAGGTCAGGCACGTCAGGTAAGGGAGGTCAGGTATGCAGTTTAGTTGGGGGTGGTGTGTTGCTACCCACCGGTCCGGAGAGCCGACAGTTCGGGTGGTAGTGCTGGTGATTGGACTGGTGGTGGTGGTGGTGGTGGTGATGGTAGGAGTAGTGGTGATGGCGGCAACGGGGCAACGAACTCTGATTTAGGTAATTCTTCTTCTGAAGCTACGACGTACATGGCAAACGCAAGGCTGCAAACAGGAACAGAAGAGGGAGGTAGGAGGGTAGGGCTGTCCCCATCGAGACTCGACACTACCTCCCCTAGGGAATGGAATGGAACTATCGTCGTCCCCCGTCCCCGTCGTCGCGGTCGAACAGCTTTGCCCTGATCTGACCCCCAATCGAACCCTAAGTCTAAGCTTCATCATGACCGCGTAAGGGGGGTATAGCGCACGAGCGGATCGGTTGGCATCGCAAGGCTATGAACGTATGTAGTCTACGCTCTACCCTCCTCCATCTCATTTCCAAAAACCCGTCCCGTTGCAACAAGAAACAATGCTTCTTTTTAATGTTAACTAAGGTAGTCGGTAATTGCTAGGTCGCGCACCGTCCATCTTCCAACCAGAAATAAGATTTTTTTCAAAAAGTACTATGTATGTAGGCAACGGTCCACCCTGCTTGGCAGATGGCGTTCCGGACGTGTACATACAGTATGTACCTGTAGCTACGCGAGAACGATTTGCCGGCACAGTAGTATCACAGTAACAAATGATGAGTTGCTGGAACGACGACTAACTAGGAGGCAGGAGGCAATGGAAGATCCCTAGCGACGGTAGACAGATCATCATTATTGCTCACCGTACATCAGTAGTAGGAGTCGCGTGCAGCTGCAAATTGCAACCAACCACATCGGCTGTTGTAGTCTCGCACATCATCTGGACTACACTACTGTACCTCCTTTAGCAGCTGCTTTAGAGCTGTTGTGCTGCAGTAGTATCGTTACTACATGTAGGTATAGTGGACATGTTGTAGTTGTCATGGCATCATCGATACCTTAGATGAGAACCTGCCCACAGCCCGTCCCAGGAGCCAGCGGTACCTCTACCACCATCTCAGGACGACATGGAGGCCAGAAGATGATTGGCGTAGGCGTAGCGTACATTGTCGCACTCTTGCACTTTGTGAGCTTTCCAATGTGTCTGAATGACACCTGGTCCGTCGTTGATATCCGTTCGTATTGGGTTCCCTCTTTCTGGTGCCAGTGGGCTATGGATGGGAATCATGGGATAATGGAAAGGCCGAATTCAATCTCCAGCATTTGACCAATTTCGCTGCCTGCTCGGACTGGGCTCGCCGCTCGCGTGCGGCGCGTCTGTGGGTTAAGCGACCTGGATCGTTGGTCTACACACACACACACACACACACACATACTCACAGACATACACACACACTCTCTCTCTCTTCTCTCATTTCCTGAATACATCCGAGGAGGGGGGGAGGACGCGTCTCTGCACTGAGCACATGCGTCCGATATTCTCACGCGAATGCTTCCAACTCCATAAAGCATCACACGTGGTACACGAGCAGGGCCGCGAAACAGCCGATATAGTATCGTGGTTGACGCCGCGAGCCTTGCACGAAGCTCACCCGAACCTGCCCACCTTGGGAAACTTGGCCCCTGTGCGCTGATGTAGCCCTGAGATTTAGAGTCGAGACGGCGTGAACCTTGCCGCGGAGGGTGATGTTCGGCGTCATCGCCGCCCGCACATGCGTTCGGCCGTTGGCATCAGCCGTGGCATGACCCATGGTAGCCACTGTCCACCCGCAAGCATGGAAGGAGGAGAGAGAGAGAGACTCCCCAAGGAGTCCCCAAGGAGATAGGGGGCGAGTGAGGAATCTAGGGGGAAATCGGGGAGAGGACGGGAGAGAGAGAGAGAGAGAGAGAGCAAAAGAGCCGACTGGGAGCGTTCGTTCGTCCCTCGTCACAAGGTTGCCTCAATGCCTACAAGCGGAATGGTCCCAGGCCTCCGACCCACATCATCAAATCCGCACTCGATGCATCATGCTGGGGCAAACGCCATGACCCGGCCACGCCAATGGCTGCCGTTAGACGCCAAGTGTCGGCGTGTATCTTATATACGAGCGCAGGAAATGGGCAAGCAGGTGCCAGGCACACCGAGGCGAGGCGAGGCGAGGCCAGCTCAGCGTGGTGCGACCTGGTCGGGAGGCATGTTGCATCTGCATGTATATGGATGGGGGGAATGGATGAATGGATGAATGGATGGATGTATCAGATCACTCATACATATCTAGGGACGGACATCATCTATACGGTCTCATCTGCAGTCAGTCTCTGGGCACTACAGGCAGTCATCAGGCACACACACACGCTCTCTCTCTCTCTCTCGACAGGCGGTCGGGCAGTCCGACAGGCGCCGTCTCATCACATCCACACATGGCACGTTATGGATCGGGGGCAAGCCATCCTGGTCGGCAGACATCACGCAGGATCAGCGACGTGCTCCACAGCTTCGAGAAGGCGATCCGCCCAGGAGCAGAGGCCGGTGGGGAGGCTGCCATTGGCCACACAGGTCCCGGATGGCGTCCCCTGGTCGGCGCGGAAGCGATGCTGGCGTCGCAGGGGTGGCGACAGGCGGCAGGGGAGGCGTATGTAGTGTATGTATGTATGTGCGTAGTCTGGACACGGGCCTCCCAGGCTGCATGTTCCGCACAACGTCCAAACGGGCGTCCAGCGTTCGCCTGTGCCTGTTTGCTTGTCAGGGACTCGAGACTACCTTACCGTACTCACTCGCGCGCTCTCTCTCTCTCTCTCGAGTACGAGTGCATAATCAGTTGCATGTCCGTTGCGTCTGCTGTGCCACGCCACGCCCGCGGTGAAAGGGGGACCATCCCATCCCATCTCACCACGAACGAGGGGCTTCACCACTCACCACTCACTACCACTCGCCACTCACCACTCGTCCAGCCAGAGCAACGCTTCCCATCTCCATGCCATGCCCACTCTTGCCCAGATGCTGGCTGGGCTGCGTGGCCCGACTCCCACGGCGCGGTTGAGAAAGGGTTAGTGACTGCATCCCTGGTTCATTGGTCGGGTAGGGTTGAGTTAGTCGGGCGGGTAGTGGTGAGCGAAACCGGTCGAGCTTAAGTTACAGGTGGTGGTGATCTTGCTGCGTGCGTGAGTGCGTGCGTGCGGCGTGCGGCGTGCTTCCCAGTCATATAGCTGCGACTAAATCCGCCCTCTGCCGTCGTGAGTCGATCCTATTACCCATACAATACACACATACACATACCCATATTATGAACTCTGCAGCTTGCTGGCCTGGCCTCCCATTCGCAGCAGCAGCAGCACCCTTTACGCTCTCGCCGTATAGCACGTAAGCGACGCATGTGTAAGCCGTCTCCTCAAAAGGAGCCGTATTGTCCGCCTCCATTCGGTGCACTGTGCCTAGTGCAGATCCCCATCCAACTACCGGCATCCCCCTTCGGGCAGCCAGTCCACTCCGTCGTCGCGCTGGCGACTCCTACTTCCTCTTCCACCACCCACACTCCTCCGCCACTCGCCGCCAGTCCAGGGCAGCGTTCTCCCAGCGTTGAGAGTGTCAGCACACCGCAGTCTGCCACTGGACATCAATACCCGAGCAGCAGCAGCAGTAGCTACGATCCCCGCAAGCGCGCGCGAGAGGATCAACCATTCTTCCACTGGCACCGGACTGTCGCTGAGAGCCACGACATCGCCGCCGACGATTTCACCTCCGACGACCTGCTTTTTCCGCTCGACGACGACGACGAGCTCAACGACCTTCCTCTGTTCCCGACCGCGACGCCGTGGCCCGCAGACATTGATACAACCACCTTCACCACCACCTCCACCACCTCCACCATGCCGACCGCGTCTCCCGCGATCGACATTGGCACCAGCCGACACTCGTCGAGCTCGCCGCGGACCCAGCAGTCTGCGCTGACGTCGCAAATCCGAGAATCCCACTCGCAAGAGCGTGACACATCGAGCATGGCGGCGCCCGCACTGCCCGACCATGGACTCGACGTCAAGCATCGACAGGAATCCGTCAGCATGCTCGGCACCACCCCCTATGGCGCACGACAGATTCCCGCAGGCGCACGACTCGATCGCCGTGAGAGCAACTACCACATGTCTAACAGTCTAGTGGGTGGAATGTCGTGGGGAGGCATTTCTATGGGCAGCTTTATCCGAGACGAGTAAGTAGTACTACAGGACCCCTCCCGAGACTCGACTCTTGCGCTTCTTCCCTCTTGCGAGTCGCTCACTGATTGTGTGCTGCGACAGTATCATCATGGCCGGCACTTCACCGCACGGTGCTGGCATGAAGTCCCCCTCGTTCCACTCATCCTCATATCTTCCTAAGATGGAGGCGAACTACATGAAGGATTACGTCTGCTGCGACATCCACCTGGATTCCATGCACGAGCTGTTGCAGCACTACGAGGAGGCTCATGCCGCCCAACCGACGCAGACAATGGGACGAACGCCCAAAGATCAGCAATATCCCAGTAGCAGAGCTGCCAATGCCACTAGCACCGCACAAGCCGTTCAGCAGCAAGCGCAAAAGCAAAATCCCAACATGTCGCTGCACCCTTCCGTACAGCAGCATCACCTGCCCACTCCAATGTCGACCGCTTCCCCCATGTTTGGTGCGCAACATCAAGATCACATTGGTACTTTTGACAATCTGGACGACATGGACATGGATGATGGGGCGCCCGCCCCCCAGGTGCACCACCCACAGTACCAGCCACAACCGCAATTCGGGCGCCAACAGCCGCGAGGACCATCCGTCAACGTGAATCTCGCCAACGCATTCCAGGGCCAAGGTCTGAATTCGCAGACACCGACCACGCCACATGCACCCCAGCAGAACATGGGCTATCCACACAATCCGACAGTTTCCTCAGTCAACACGCCCAGTCTGACTGCGCAGAACCCTTCACAACATACCTCTACTCCGGATCCTTCACAGCCGAATACACCGGCCGAGCTTGATGCGGACTTTCTGGCTTCGATGAGCAATCTGAACAATCACTATGACATGGACTCATATGACTGCAACGGCTACAGCGCCACCCACATGACCCACGGTGGGTCAGCAACAATCGATAATCCCGAAAAGCGGTTGCTCAGCAGACAAGGATACGGCAAGGGCTTTCAGCAACAAAATCCGGCGTTTAACGGTGCTCAGAACAGTGAGCTGGCCAAGCGTGTGCGCGAAAGTCAATTGCTGAATGGATTAGCGGGCGCGGGCGGCTTCGTCGGCGAAGAGATCAAGCCATTTAAGTGCCCCGTCATTGGCTGCGAAAAGGCATATAAGAATCAGAACGGCCTGAAGTACCACAAGCAACACGGACATCAAAATCAGCAACTGAAGGAGAATCCTGATGGTACATTCTCCATTGTGGACCCCGCGACGTCGATACCGTATCCCGGTACGGTCGGGATGGAGAAGGAGAAGCCGTACCGATGCGAAGTGTGCGGCAAACGCTACAAGAATCTGAACGGCCTCAAGTACCATCGCCAGCACAGCCCACCATGCAACCCCGATCTTGCCATTGTGCCTACCAGCAACATGGCAGGTCTGCCCACGGGTATGCAGAATTTGAACGCCAATGTTGCTGGGGCGGGTCTCGTGGGCATGAACGAGGGCATCGGCTATTAGGGGGCGGAAAGGGGAGTAGCGTCTCGCTTTCAACTCCGAAGGTCGCCTGCGGCATCGGAAATGCCGTCGCGTATTTTCCTTCTTTGCGTTCACCGCTCAGCACACTGCTGCCCACCCTTCTCGGCTCCGCATGCACGACAGCTGCAGCTTTACACACTACTCTGGTTTGGAGACGGATCGGCGTTTTGCATCTTTCAACGAGTCACAAAAATTGGGCGTTTTACTTTACTACACATTGTTGGCATGCAGTATCGTTTCAGCAAGGCGTTCGGGAGCATTTGGGATGATTCCTCCCCGTGGGTATGGTTCACCTGGGAGAGAGATACCTGGCTTCGCAAGGCCAATCTTGCTATGATACCCCTCTAGATCGGATGGCCGAAATTGGTTCTATTTGCTTTTTTCTTTTTTCTCAGGTTTCGTTGGCCATTGCAGTACGATTTGGGCGTTGCATTATACAATACGGTTCAGATGACCACACTTTGCCTGGTAAGGCATGGGTGGGCTGAACACACCGGATGGAAAGGCCCTGTAATTACTGATTGCTCCCTTTTTATATATATATATCCCGAGGTTGCACCGTTATAGATGAAGCATAGGCAACAACTAAAGCACAGCTTATCGAATCTTCTTGATCGCGAGGTTGCGACCCGCACGTATTTCCACACTCATCACATTCGCGTTTGTGTGCATACTAACCTACAGCCTATAGGTCACTAAGGCAGTAAGACTAGGAGGTACATACATGTGCCTGTCCTGTCACTCCTGTGGGGAGGGGGGGCTACCCCTGTCAGCAGCCGCTGCGGCACCAAACGCCCGCCTACCGGCTCTCAGTCCGCCCTCCCCGTCGCCGCCGCCGCCGACTGCATGTGATCTCGTTGTGATGATGATGATGCTGATGCTGATGATTCTTTTGTTGTTATTGTTGATGTTGTTGTTGGCTGTTGTACCGGCACCACACCGCACCACACCTTTTGCATATGCCATATGCCATATGCCATCATGTCTGTTCCATCATCCACGCCAGGGGCACCCCTCGTCATCATGAATCAACCACCACCACTGGAGACCACGATCCCTTGGAAGCCTCCAGCGGAACCTGCGAATCCTGTGGTCAAGGGTCTGCCGCTGCACTACGGCAGCATACTGTACGTCTTGTCTTTTTTTTCTTATAGTCTCCTGTACGCCCGAGGAGCGCGTCTCGCGGCATGGGATGGGATCCCGTTGGTGGGTTGGCGGTTGGCGGTCTCATCCAGCAGCGAGCGGGCTGATGTTTGACAACGTCTCGTGACCCCCCCCACTGGCCCCGGGGGGCAAGGCGGCCTAGATCAAACGATCCACGAGACGTTTGTTGTTGGATTTTTCGCCTCTTCCCCGGCTCATCAAACAAAAGTCCCCCATGTCATGACATACACGTACTAACCTCCTCCCCCATTCTGACATTGGCGCTCGGTACGGTAGGATTACCAAGCTGGGCTTCATACAGCAAACGCTATGGAATAATGCCGGTTTCGCATGTCTGAGAGATCGACCCGAGTTGGAGGCTTTTGAGCCGAGATATGAACCGCTCGTGATCAAGACTGGTGGTGCTACTACTACGTCGTCGTCGTCGTCAGCTTCGGCTTCGGCTTCGGCTCCGAACGAGGGCGACTATCTCCTGTCGCTGCAGCGTGAGGATTGGGAGAGTCGGAGGCCTGTAGCGAAGACTCATTGGAGCGTACTGGATTATCACCATGCTTATGTTGCGGGAGAGCTCACGCCTACCGCGGTTGCGAAAGCTTTATTGCCGTTGATTAATCGTGATGTGCAGAAACCGCATCAGCACTCGACGGCGTACTTGCAAGTCCGGGAAGATCTTGTGCTGAAGGCGGCTGGAGAGAGCACGAAGAGATATGCGGAGGGAAGGTTCTTGAGCGTGCTCGATGGCGTGCCCGTGGCTGTGAAGGATGAGATGGATCTCAGGTATGTACGCGGAGAGAGAGAGCAGGAATGTAGAACAGTCCAGAGTACTGATACGAGAGACAGTGGCTATTCCAAGTGCTTTGGCTCCAAGATTGACTACACCCGTGCAGACGATGCTACGAGCTATTGTGTTCAGAAATGGCTGGACGCGGGTGCCATGGTCGTTGGTAAGACCACGATGCATGAAATGGGTGCCGATACGACAAACAACAACCCCAACTTTGGCACTCCTCTCAACCCCTACAACGAGAATTACTACACAGGGGGAAGCTCTGGCGGCTCTGCCTACAGTGTTGCTGCTGGCCTCACTCCTCTGTGCGAGGGCAACGATGGCGGTGGCAGCATCCGACTCCCAGCCAATTACTGTGGAGTCTTTGGACTGAAGCCGTCTCAGGGACGAATCTCTGGTCGCCCTTCCACCAACCTGGCCAAGAGCAATGGAGTCTCGGGTCCCATCGCTGCCAACATGATCGACCTCGAGATTGGCTACCGCATCATGGCCCAGCCAGATGCTCTCGACCCCACCTCCTGTCTCTTCACTCCACCCGGCTCCGTCTCGAAGAAGAAGCCATTATCCAGCACTCCGAAACTGCTCGGGATCTACAAGCCCTGGTTCGACCGAGCGGACCCCATCGTCAAATCTACGTGTCAGGCCTCCATCGACCACCTCACCACCCATCAACAGTACCAGACTATCGACATTTCCATTCCTCTCCTCCCCGAAGGCCAACTCGCCCACGCCATGACCATTCTCGCCGAACTCGCCACCGGCGTGTCCGCGTCCGATCAACATCTACTCACTCCCGCCAACAAAGTCCTCATATCGGTCGCCCGCAAAACCACAGCCGTCGACTTCTTACAAGCCCAACGTCTTCGGAACTTACTCATGCAACATCTCGCCCATCTCTTCCACCTCCACCCAGGCCTCATCATCGTCACCCCGACCACGCCGAACGCGGGTTGGAGAATCGGAGCCGGAGATTTATCATATGGAATCTCCGATGCCAACCAACAAGTCCGCAATATGGAATATGTCTGGTTGGCCAATTTCACGGGTTGTCCCGCTCTTACCGCGCCAGTGGGATATCATCATCATCCACATCCACATGATAAAGATGAGGGGATAGTCCCTATCGGGCTAATGGGTATGGCGGAGTGGTGTGAAGAGGATGCGTTGTTGGAATTCGGCTATCATCTCGAGGAGTATTTGAGAAATGATCGAGTGAGGCCAAAGGTGTGGGAAAATGTATTAGAACTGGCTGGTAAACGGGAAGAGTAGTAGTAGAAGAAGTATAGAGTCGGTCTGTCTGTTTGTCTAGTATTCAGTCAGGTCAAAAAAGTCTTGTAAACAGACGCTGGCTTCATTGTCTCTGAAACTCTTCTTCATTCCCTAATTACTTTCTACCCTATTTCCACCCTTCCTTATTTCTACACTTTCTTATATTATACATCCCTATACTATCCATTATCAACATCTTTATCATCCTCATCTATACATAGTCATCCACACATCTATATCTATAGAAAAAAAAATAGATAAGAAGTAAAAAAAAAAACTTCGAATAATAAAAACCTTCCTTCCCTTCTATACTTCCAACTTTCCCTCTCCCCCGGGACAGAGAGAGAAAGATAAAGTAAACAAGGACCCTTCAATCGTTCATTCAAATTAATTTATTCTCGAAAGTCTCACGAGACTTTTTATTTTCTTTTAATTGTCTTTAATTGTTTTATTTAATTGTCTTTAATATTCTTTAAAGTAAAAGTCTCTTTTCTTTCGAATCCTGTCTTCTTTTTTGCTATATTAAAGAAAGATTAAATCAAAAAAAACACTGTCAAAAAAACGCTATCAAAAAAATCCAAATTCCAAAATTAACATCTAAAATTTGACAATTATACAAAAAAGAAATTAACAAAAAACCAAAAAAAAAGAAAAAAAGAAAAGAAAGAAAAAAAGAAAATCCAAAAATCCAAAGAAAAAGTAGCAAGAGAAGTATTCAATATATTACGAAATTCATGGTGTGTACATTATTGGGTGGCAGAGGTGCTTCCTAGAAATAGTATACCTACCTGACCGACCTGACCTATTAGCTTGGCCAAGGGACTGTTCTACAAGAAAAAAAAACATTGGCGGACCTTGGACATGTTTTTACAAGGCAGTAATAAGTATAGGTCAGGTACCTTTATTATTGAAATGAGGCTCGCGAGATTATGGACGCTGGTCCCGGATAAAGCAAATCGGATGGGAAGCTCGAATAAGGGTCGGGAATAAGTGTCGTGATTGGCTTTCGTGTCAAAAAAAAAGTAAAAGTCTACTTGGAGTCGGCACTTCATCTGCGGCAAAACCGGGCATTGTCGACCATGCCACAAAGGTTGCTCAGATGATATGCCACTATGCACGCACGCGAAATAAAAAGCAGAACAAATTTGGAAACGCCCAGAACTGATCGAGCTGATCGCGATCAGTTCCGAATTTCGCCAAATGCCACAACGCCATGCTAAACTCGCCGCGAGCTCACTGTGCAAAAAATTCCTGCTTCACTGATCCCCATTCCATGAAAAACGCCTTTTGTTCCATATGTATTAGTGGTCGTTGGAGTTGCCGATAGTGGGTACGCTCGTAACGGTAAACGGTAGCGTGTTATTGGTGCGGTGACAGTCATACCCATTCTCTCTGGCGTGGTCGATAATTGAGCGGCGGCTGTTCACGCCGCCGCTTGAGATGCTTGTTGGTTGGCCACGTTCGCCACCAGCGCACCATTATCAGGCACTGAGTAGGTGCGTGATGCCCGACGCTGAGCCATCAGCCGGTTGAGCTCAAAGTGGTTGCCGCGCTCCGACTGCTCCTTGAGGTATTGTTCGAGATCTGGTGGCAGGGTCTGTCCTTGCTCCCAGGCGGCAATGATTCGTTGGCTGTAGGTTCGTTCTCTGGCCCGTTGACGACGGCGCTGCAAATCACCTACGTGCTGCTCGAGGGCTGTCTCTTCTGAAGCTGTTTCCTGCTCCGTATCCGCCTCGACATCGGCAGACTCTTCCCTATCCGTCTCGGAGTCCACATCATCCATGTCCTCGTCGTCTTCGTCAATGGTAGGCTGTCGATTTCGACTCGTCTCCGCGTCTTCCACGACAATGGAGATGTCGGTCTTCCTCGTGATGCTATTTCTTCTCGCGTCTTCGGCAGCTCTGATGTCTCTGCGGTCCACAAATGGACCAATCTCGTCCCCCGTAGTGTCTACCACTTTGACGCCTTCATCCTTCTCGTAGCGCTCCCTCGCCCACTTGGTGCCTTCCCAGCAGCAGAAGTCCTGAATCTCTCCGTAAGTCAGGCCGAGGTGGTCAAAGGCCTCGAACAAGCGCTTGTGATGTTTGAAGCGCCCCAAGCGCATGCGGTGAGGACGATGGCAGTAGTTGAGTCCTGGATAGCGGGCTTCGGTCGAATTGAGGTCACCGTAGAAGGTGGCGACTTCAATGCGTACTTCGGGCACCAGATTCCTAGCCAGATGTGCCGAGAAGGAAGGCGGGTCGCTTGGGTGTGGTTGAGGAAACAGGTAGGAGTAGAGCAGGTGGGCAACCGGCGTTTGGCGCTTCATGGCTGTGCGAGAGACGGGGTGGTGGTGGTGGTGGTGGTGGTGGTGACGGCAGTGACGGCAGTGACGGTGACTGACGGTGACGGTGCGGTCTCGTTGGTGGTGGTGGTGGTGGTGGTTGAGGAGGACGTATGCAGTGTCAGTGGGCGAAGGAAGAGAGGCGGTAGGCAGGGTGGATGTGAGCGGTGGTGGTGGTGGTTGTTGTGGTTGTGGTGGTGGTGGTGGTGGTGGTGGTGTGGTGGTGGTGGTGGTGAGGGCGATGTAGCACGATAGGCTCTGGCAGTGTGATGACAGGGTGGAAATGGCCGTGCAGCCGTTGGCGTCTGGAGTGTGCGCTTGCCTGCCCGCCTGCCGCACCACTGCTCGGGTGACACTGACACGCTCGGCTCGGTGGGGAGGGCAAGTGCGTCGGAGGAAGCGGGAAGGCGGGACCGGGGAGGGATGAAAGTGGGGGAGAGTGCAAGTGCGAATGGAAGTGGAAAGGGAGAGGGAGAGGGTTGGGAGAGGGAGAAGCAAAGGGAGAAGCACAGGGAGAAGCAGAGGGAGAGGGAAGGACAAGGGGAAGGGGAAGGGGAAAGAGAAAGGGAGATGGTCCCCCCCGATGCTGAGCGCGATGACACGGGGACAGACTGCTGTCAGATCCGATGCCAACAGCAGCGTAGAAGTCTGCGAGATCAGGGAGATTCAGGGAACAAGGACAGGACAACAGGACGACAGGAGAACAGGACAACAAGACACAGGACACAGGACACACTGCACGCAACACAGAATTATCAGGATACATTGCGGAAAGTGGTCCACGTGGTCGGCCGGAGGGCCGAGTAGGTGCTGGGTTCTGGTGGTGGAGGCACTGGTGGGTGCGTGTGGCAGACTGGCGGACTGGCGGACTGGCGGACTGGCGGACTGGCGGACTGGCAGTGTGGCAGCCTGGCAAGTGGCAATGGATGATGGCAGCAAATGCAATCCAATCCCTTTGACTTCTATAGATCGAAAGCTAGCCGTCGTGCCCTGTCTGCCCTGCAGCAACGGCCTTCTTGGAAAACACTGCTACACCTCCTAGGAGGTGGAGGTATACTGCAAGACAGCACCATCCCTACGTGGCACTCGTCCCAATGCCGGCTGTGGTTACCCGAGAGAGGCAAAGAGATGGGCACGCTCCTGTGAGCGTGAGCGTGTGACCTTGAACCCATTGATTGCCCTTGGATGAAGCTTCTTCGGCTTCTGCTTCTTGCACAGACTCACTTGATCAGACTTCATCTCTAGATTCGTAGGATCGAGTCAACCCGTTTACAACCGATCCTCGTCCTCGTCAGCGCGTCTTCCTACCCGCCTTGGCCGCTCCAGTCCCCCGCCACTCTCACACGCTCGCTCGTTCACGCTACTTGTGTTCCCCGTCCCCTTATTGCCCTCCGCCCAGAACCCAAAACAAATCCGCCGTCCCGGTGAATCCGCCCGCCTACCGTATTGCGCAACGAGGGTGCGAAGGCCGACATGTGCAATGCCTCCCAGCTTGCACTTAGCTTACACCCCGTCGAACCCTGCATGATTAGATCAAACCTAGTTCCGCCTGCGGCCCCCGGGTCTCTAAGGTATGGCGGCATACCCAAAGGGCCCAAGCACCAGAGAACAACCGCAAGATGTGTCCGTGATGATGATACCATGGAGGCGCGGCGGGCGAAGGTGTATGCGCTGGCTGAGCTACCTAGACACACTCTCGTCAGCTGCAAACGCAGGATTGCATAGGCGAAGTGCATATCACTATGGCTTCGCCTTCCTGCGTAACGCGTAAAATTACCTCGTACGGCTGTATCTCAACTCCCGTCTTGAAGCACTGAGGTGTCGGATAGTGCCCGGGGAGGTGTATGTATGTGTGTAGAAGTGGAGATTTATCCATGAGTGTGGAGGTATCTGCCAGAAGTCGTGGCTCGCTTCCCCGACTTATGCCGCATCACTCTACTGACGGGACTTCACCTCTGCATCTTTTGCAAAATTTCATCTCGAGACCGCATACCGGCAGGACATGCCCGCGAGACGCGCATGACCTCCAGAATCGAATCGGGATCGCCCCATCGATAGATCCACAACATCATCTGATTGCAAAACACGGTGTCCCCGGTGTGGCTACTACTGGTCGAAAGCACCGGTCTCCGCTGGCAAGATGCCCACAAAGTGTGTCGGTAGCTTGGCTACGTCGGCGGATAATTATCTCTTCGCTCTCGCAAAGGGTACAGGTACTGGCACACATCTCGCTACGATTGGGTCCGACGATGCGCTACGATATGTGGACGCTACTTCGCTCCAGGCCACGAACACCGTCGCAAACGCTCATTCCGGCCTTTCGTGTCTTCAGGCTGCCACCCACGCGAGCTTCGTGACGGGTGGCCGTGATGGTCTGGTCCGGTGTTGGGACGCTCGCGCACAAAGGGGCATTGAGATGCTTGATCCCAAGGCAAACGGAATCTCGTCGTTGGCATGCCGCGAACAGTACATTGCGGTCGGTACGGAGAGTCTGAAAGAAGGTCTCGGAGATGTCAGTGTATTGCTTTTTGATACACGAAATCCGAGACAACCTATACGACAGTATAATGAGTCCCATACCGATACCGTGACGCAGCTGCAGTTCCATCCTGCGCAACCGCACGTGCTCTTGTCTGGTAGCACCGACGGGCTGGTCTCGGTATTTGACGTGAACCACGAGGATGAGGATGATGCGCTGCAACAGGTGCTGAATCCGAGATCTGCCGTCCACTGCGCCGGATTTCTGGCCCACGATGAAGCATATGTTGTCTCGACGGACGAGAAATACTCGATCTACACTCTCGCCAAGACTGCAGCAGAGGATGAGGAGTTGCCACCGCCTACTCAATTTGGGGATGTGCGCGACCAGCTCGACTGCATGTATGTGATTGACATCCTCGTGCAGCCAGATGGACCGCCTCTGATTGCCTATGGGCACAACGAGAAGCGCACGCTGGGAATCTCCTCACTCGGCATTCCTGGAGCCTGGGCTTTTGGCCAGAAGATTGATCTTCCTGGTGCTCATGGAGAGGAAGTCGTACGAGATCTGTTGCTCATCGAAAAGCGAGCATTCAGCTGCGGAGAGGATGGGAACGTCAAAGCGTGGGCACTGGGATGAGAATCACACATGTAGGTCAGTCAGCATTTCTTTCGTGCTGCCTCGAGCAGCAGCAGCATGACATCCCAGGGTGCAAGGCTACACTTTTTTCCGTCCCAGTTATGTCCCGTGGTGATCAGCTACACGTGTACGTGTAGCGCTTCTCCAGACTGCCAACCCCCCCTTTTTTTCACCTACTACTGCCTGAGCACGCTTACTCTCGTCCCTCCTTATATCCTTGCGCGCCTCCTACCTTTGTCATCACCGCGCACACATCGATACCCGATGGCACAGCTCACGACCGAAAGCAATATCAGCTGCTTTTCAGGTTATTGCTACTTCGTTTTCCCCACACGATGGTGAAAATACCATGAGGTTTGAGCGCGCGTCACAAAGCTTGGCAAAATCAAGACTTGCCACGATCTCATGGAGTTGGAATGATTGTGTGTATGTACTCTCCATTGAGCAGAGAGGTGGCGGCTCACAGTTTGACTTTTCGTGAGCTATATGTATGTAATGGAGATTGGAGAGGGGAGAGGGACGCGGGTGTAGACATTGCGAGAAGGACATCGTGTCTGTGAAGCAAGGGCGAGCTGGTGATGTCTAGGGGTGGCAAGATACCTTATGTATTGGCTACATGAATACATCCACCTCATATACATAAATGTATTACTGTATATACCTCGATTCATGCCCCGTTGAGACACACAACAGTGAAGATTGAACGTTTTGATCGGGCAGGGATGTTTCCGCGATAGAGTTATGCAGCCGATATTCGAACTCTTTGAAAGTTTAACTACCAGGTAGGTATGTTCCATAAGTTATGCACACCACCAACCAAGACTACTACATGTAGGTACACCAATCAGACCAGCTCATCGGCAATTGCTACCCCAGTATATCCAGAGAACCTCACCCTGCCCTGCGAGTCGCCCCGTACGACGTCAACCACCTACCAACAAAACATCTTATTACAAATACATGTACCGTCCATGTCGTGATATCGTCTTGCTTTTTTCGCGAGTCCTGTAGTGTTTTTGTTCTGGAAGTTGCTTGATGATAGAGTATATCATCTCTCTCACAAAAGTTGGAAGCTCTCGCAGACCACAGCAACAGCGGGCACTCACCCTCCTCCACACCAACACTTTCGACCACCCTCTCCAGGTTCCCCCTCCCCACATCCATCACCATGACCCAAATGAAGGAACCAGCAGACATCCGCGCCATCAAATCCTTGATTCAAGACTTCTTCAACGCCATCAACGCCGCAGATACCAAAGCTCTCGGTCACACATTCCTCCCCAACGGAACTCTCGCGATCATCAGACAAGACCCGCCGAGGAACCCGACAAGTGGTAGCGGAAGTAGTGGCAGTGGCAGTCAGGAAGACTATTACCCACAATACGCAGCTCTACCTACCCCTACAGGACCTCCTCCTACTGGTAGTGATAACAATGATAGCAATACCACAACAACAGCATCAGAAGAGCAAAAAATCTCTGTTATCATGCGCAGCTCCATTGAAAAATTCATCAAACTCATCGACGAAGCTTCCAGAAAACGCCGAGAGGGTGGAGCGCCGGATTTGAAAATTGTCGAGACGCCGGATTTGGATGCGACGGATGTCAAGGTGGATGCGTTGTTTGGCATGGCGTGGAGTCCGTTCAAGGTGACGTTTGATGGGGTGTTGCATCATTATGGCACGATTGTGTACACGTTGTGCAAGAAGAAGAAGGAGGGAGAGGAGGATGGATGGAAGATTGCGGGGTTGACGCAGAATTATAGGAGGGCCGTGGGGTGGGAGAAGGAGAGTGAATTCATGTGATTTGGTGGTGATGGAGAGAGGATGTGTTGAAAGGAGATTGCCCTCGTGGGACTACAAGTCTCTTGTCCTGTATGTCTGTATGTGTCTCGCTCCCAGACAGTACAAAACATCAAATGTCTGGATTGCGGACGCAGCTACGAATAGACTTACCTCCTAGGTTGCCCAGTATTGTATGATTTTACAGATACCTATATCTACCTGGGCAATTGATTTGGCAAGAAGAAGAGGACGGAAAAGTCGTGGCGTCCGCTTATTTCCAGCTGATTATCAGACTCGACTTTCGTCACGGAGTCAACTCACGCACTGTACCTTACCCACTGCAGAAGAGTATGTCTTGTGCTGCATCTCGTGAGAAGCTTGCTCTAGACACATTATGGTCTCCGAGCATGTAATAGAACACAAAATAGAGGAGGTGAGGTGAAGAGGATATCGAAAGATGGAAGTGTCGAGAACATGAAATTTTCCACGAAGCGCGAAGAGCGGTGACGGCATCACGTTTCGATCATACCTGACTTGGTACCTTCCTGTTGCATCCATCAACATCGACAACACCTACACCTACACATACCTACACCTACCTACACCACCACCACCACCACCACCACCCAACATCTTCCCTAAAGAGGTCAAGACCGAGACTCACCCTCTCCCCATGTGAACACGCATCAAAATGGTGTGGGATCAGTGCGTACCTACCTAGACCTCACCAAACCATCATGCCCACACCACCCGCCATCGCTGACCATGCATACTCCCATTTTCCCACCTCAGAATCGAGGCAACGCCTCCTCATATCACGTACTTGCTCTTGTCGACTTTTCTCATCAGCTATGTGCTCTTCACCAACTTCCTGAGAAATCGCCGTATGTGTGCCCAACGAGACGAAAAGACGACGAGGTCGAAATTGGGATGCGGAACTGACCATGCACGCCATGATATATCTATCTACCTTAGTGCATCTTTCTGAGCCTCCCATTGCGCTCATAGTGGGCATTCTTCTTGGTCCTGCAGTGCTGCAATGGCTCACGCCGAACTTTTGCGACTCCGAGGGCTGTGGTAGTGAATTTGCTGGAGGGTGGGGATGGGTGAGTTGGCAAACGAGATCGTGTCGTGATGACAAGTGAAAAAAAAGGAAACTTGAGACATACTAATATGAGAGATATCCACAGGGCGACGGAACAGTTCAAGAAATCACGAGAGTCATTGTAGGCATTCAAGTCTTCGCCGTTGGTGTGGAACTACCCAAATACTATGCAAGTCGCCACTGGAGATCCGTTGCCATGTTACTGGGACCCGTGATGGCTTTTGGATGGGGCATCTGCGCCATCTTCGCCAAATACATTTTTCAAATCGACTGGTCAACGGCTTTGGTCATCTCGGCATGTCTAACCCCCACGGATCCCGTCCTGGCAGCAAGTATCCTGTCCAACTCGCAGTTCTCGACACGCGTCCCGAAGAGACTAAAGGACATGTTGAGCGCCGAGTCGGGCTGCAATGATGGCGTCTCCTTTCCCTTTCTCTACATGGGATTGTTCTTCTTGACGCAGCACAGCACCGGCGATGCCGTCAGGGATTGGTTTCTCATCACTATTCTATGGCAATGCACGTTCGGTATCTTCATCGGACTGGTCATTGGCGTGACTTTCAATTGGGTTCTACGCTTCAGCGATGCGAGAAACTACATCGACAAGGCCGGTTTCACCGTCTTCTATCTCCTCCTTGCCATCTTTTGCGTTGGCGTAGGATCGACTTTGGACTCGGATGACTTCCTCGTGGCATTCGGTGCGGGATACGGCTTTGCTAGAGACGGCTGGTTTGCAAAGAAGACCAAAGAAGCACATCTGCCCCATATCATCGACCTGCTTCTCAACTCGAGCATGTTTGTCTATGTCGGCACGATATTGCCCTTCCAATCCTACCACGATAAGATCTTGACACCCTGGATCACTGTTCCGCGGTTACTCGGATTTCTGGTTCTCGTCTTGCTGTTCAGACGGATTCCAGTCGTGCTCGCCACCTACCGATTCATTCCCGACATTAGAACGATTCGAGAAGCACTCTTCTGTGGACACTTTGGGCCTATGGGACTCGGTGCTCTCTTCCTGGCCGTGGAAGGGCGAGCTGTGCTGGAAACGGGGACCAGCACGCCAGATAGTCACCCACCAGAGTACTCGCCTCCTTTGACCGATCGACAAAAAGCAATCGAGACCATTTGGCCGGTAGTCTCATTCATCGTTCTTGGAAGCACTCTTGTCCATGGACTCAGCGTTCTCGTATTGAGCGTCGCTTCGCATTTGAGAAAGTATAAAAAGGATCGTGCGGGAGTAGTCGCGGCTGAGACGGACCCTCTCACTGGTATGGTTCACGATGAGGGTGATGGCGGCAGTGCCTCGGAGACTACCGACGACGAACACGGACAGGTTTAGCTTTGAGTGCTGCTGTCGTAGACTAGCTTTGTGCGGCCCTCCAGCGCGGATTGTAGGCTCTGCATCACCTGTGTGACTAGCTCATGGGAGTAAAAAGCTACACCTAGCTCTTGACTTGTGTACCAGGATGCACGATCCATATTTCCACTGCCGAAGACGATGGCTTCCTCGTCCACCACGGTGAGTTTGAGATGAGACTGCACGGGCTCCGCATCGCCGCCTGTCTTTGCCTTTGCCGCTGCTCCTGAACGTGGTTCATAATACGACACGCGTAGCGAGCCCATTGTTCCCCCTCTCCCCGCTTCCAAATCCCCCATTCGCCGCTCCCGCTCCAGCACCGCCCTCTGATACTTCTTCACCAACCCCCTCACACACCACCCCGTCGTCCTCCCCGCCGTCACGAGTTGTTCCACCCTCATCAATCTCTCACTCGTCACAATCGTCACTTGCACGCCCCGCTCGACCGCTGCTCCCCAGAGTGCGTCGAGCACGGGTGCACAGGTGAGATTGGGCGTTTGGATGTAGATGCTTTTGTGCGCGGTGGTGAAGAGGTGGAGGAGTTCGAGGTTGAGAGGGGTTGGAGGGGCTGGAGAGGGGGGTTGCCAGGGAAAGAGGTGGAAGTGTGGGTTGCGGTGGTGTGGGGAGGGGAGGAATTTGTAGGGTATGTTTGGGAGGGTTGTTGTTGTTGTGCTAGGGGAGTTGTGGTGGTGGAAATCTTCTTGGTCTTCTTGGTCTTCCTGGTCTTGGTCTGGTTCTTCTTCTTCTTCTTCTTCTTCTTCTTCTTCTTCTCCTTCTTCTTCTTCTCCTTCTCCTTCCTCTTCTTCTTCTTCTCCTCCCCCATCCCCCTCACTCCTCCAATTCTCCTCCCAAAACTCCACAAACTTCCTCACCACCCCTTCCCCTTGCACCCTCACCCCTCCTTCAAACCATTCTTCCCACGAAACATTACAACTCGGCAACCACACCTCTTTGCGATCCACAATGACAAATTTCGGATGCCATACACTAAACGGTAAGAAGAAAATACTCTTGATTTCTAAATCTAAACCGCGCCACAATTCTTTTTCTTTTTCCTCTTTTTCTGATGATGATGATGATGACGATAATGACGATGATGATGGTGACAACAATCCCCTTTTCCCAAAAACCTCCTCACCAGAATAAACTTTCCCTTGCTTCGAAGAAGTATGAGTTAATTTCTGCCAAACTGAAGACGAGGAGAAACCGATTCGGACTTTTATTTTCTTTTGTTGTTCCTTCCCCTTCTTCTTCTTCTGTTGTTGTTGTTGTAAAGCATGACTTTTCTCACTCAACTGCAGTAAAGTCTCACGAAGACGAGCAAGTGTCTCGCTCGCCGTGGACCAGAAACAGGTAATCAGAATGACTTCGTGTTGCGCGGATAGAATTGCGGGCAGAATGGAGGTCTGGTAGATTTGGAGGCCGGTGGTGAAGGGGAGGGGGGTGATTGTTGCGAGGGCTTGGGAGGGGGAGGAGGACATGTTGATGGGAAGGGAATGGGAGGGGAGGGGAGATGGGAGATGTTGTTGGGTAGGTAGTTGGTTGTTGTTGTTGATGATGATGATGGTGATGTTTTGGGACGGGACGGGACGGTTTATCGGGATCGGGTACGCAATTTACGGAAATCTAGATGTTGCAAGGGGGACAAAAATATCGATCGGCTGGAGAGTTTTGCCTAAGGCTGCAAGAGTAAAAGAAATTCTAGAATTCCCTCAAAGAGAATTCTCGTCAAGACATTGTAGGACAAGCTGGCCGAGTTTCCGTCTCTGAGCGACATCTATATGCCTGTGCACGCCGCTCTGGAGAACGAGACGGTGTTGGAGCAGCAGCATAGGATAGTAAGCAACAGTGTCGATACGATCTTGTGCATTCAGGTGCGATACTCCGTCACCGACCTGGAGACAGTCGCCAAGATCGTCTACCGTCTGCTCCAGCCGGGTAGAAAGTTGATTTTCTAGGAGCACTGTGCGAGCACGTATTGGTAGCCGAGAGTTGTTCGGCGTAAGTACATATTATACCCATCCATCACACCCACGTTCCGAAATATCATGGACGCAGAGCCCCTTTTCTATCATCTCATTGAAAATATCTTTCGCTTCCAGGGGGATATAATGTGATTTGGTCAGCACTCGTCGGCTACTAACTACTGTCATCTCGGAGTCGACGTCCAGGCTACCGTCCTCTACGCTGGCTCGTGGGATGCGACTGTGTTGGGTCATGATGAGATGGCGGGCTACAACTTGATGCCACATTTGTGGGGTTGTCTGACCGAGCAAGTAAAAGGAACTGATTAGGGCGTGTGAGAGCAAGTGAGGGAGTGCAGTGGTTAAAGTGTTTTCGGAGGGGTGGGGGGCGGGGGCTCGTCCCGCTGATCGGGAATCGGGCCGCGTGGACACACTAATAACAACAAACCTCCTAAACACACTTCGGATTCGTGCCTCTTCCGGAGCTATACTACTACCTCCTATACCGGACAGGGGAACTCATTGTGATGGTTGCGACCGAGGGTATGTCCGTGTTGCTTCGCGAGCGGATAATGGCTCCCGCATCGACGACTTTCCAACTTCCCTCACCGACACCGCCATCCGGCCTCCCTCGCTGAGTTACCTTATTTCAATGGCAGTCCGCTTTCGCTATTGTCCGCCCTCCGCAGTCGATTCGAGCCTGCTGCAGCACCACGCTTCCGTAGACGATCGCAATCAGATCATTTGTAGCCAGTGCCGGCGCACTCTTGTTCCTGTCCCTCGTGCTGCAGCATCATCGGGGAAGCGCCGCCCTACTCTTCAAGGAGTTCACCCTGAGAAGCAGAGCATAGAGCGTATCCTATCGGCAGACACGAGAGTAATCATGTCATCCAAGAACATCACCGTCGTAGATCTGTTCGACCAGGCCGCACTGCGCGATCCTTCTGGCATCGCGGCCACGTTCGACGGGAAGAGTGTCTCGTACGGTCAGCTTCGAAATGCCTCGATACGCAGAGCGGTCCGACTGCGCGCACAGGGGTGCAACCTCGTGATAAAGTCCCGCTGCTCACGACCATAGGCTTGGACATGCTGGTAAGCATGCTTGGCATTCTGAGGACAGGCGCATGTTATTGCCCCATCGATGTGATTGCATGGAGTCCGGCGAGGATCCTGACTGCGTTGCGCGCTGTGGGCAGTGCATTGTTGGCGTCAACAGTCGCGCGCGTGGACGTCGTCGAGCAAGCGGGAGGCTACCAATTATGTGCCGTGTCTGTCCACCGTCCGGGGGCAAATGCGTATGGAGGACCTCATCTATATCATCTTCGCCAGCGGGACTACGGGTAACCCCAAGGACGTCATGGTCTCGCATGGCAGCGCCGCTCACCTCATCTGTCAGGACTTTCCGGGCGCGATGCGAGTCCGTCCTTCCGAAAGAGTGCTCTTGTTCTTCTCTGTCGCTTTTGACGGTTGCGCTGGTCTGATCTTCTCCACCATCTGCCACGGCGGCACCCTCGCCATGGCCACGCCGAGTGATGTGATTGATGTGGCGGGTACTTGCACGACGCTGGTGGTGACGCCTTCGACTCTGGCTAGTCTGACGCCCATTCCGCAGTTTGATCGCGTCACAGGTATCTATATGGGCGGAGAGGCCCCCAGCGACATTCTCGTGCAGAGGTCGACCACGCCGACGAGAAAGGTGTATAATTGTTATAGGCCCATAGAAGGCACAACAGCCGTCTCCAGCACCGTATGTTCCGATCACTCTCCCCGCCAACGAACTGTGCTGACCCTAAGGCAAAGGTAATGCAACCCGGTGGACCGATCGTGCTAGGCGAGTTAGTCTCGGGCGTCGAGATCATCTTGGTGGACGATGAAATCGAACATAGTGTTTAACAGGGCGAGATTTGCATTCGCGGGCCCTGCCTTGCGGTGGGCTATCTCAACGATGAGCAGCGCACGCCAGAGAAGTTCTTCTTTCGTGACGGTGTCCGCCACTATCGAACTGGCGACTTGGCGCGTCGCAACGCTGATGACAGCCTGAGCTTTGTGGCGCGTATAGACCGCATTGTCAAAAACCGTGGATGTTTGGTCAACCTAGAAACCGATGTCAGTGGTGTGGTCGTTCTACGGTGTGATTCACCTGCCTGGAAAGGGGCTCTGCTGACTTGATCTCTTCCCGGGTCAAGCCTGCGCTACGCTCATTCCATGCTGTGCAACAAGCTGCTGCATGCGTCTCGCCCACGACCAAGCAACTGGTCGGGTTCGTGACACCCGCGGATGTAGATGTCGCCCAGCTGCGCGAACATCTCGTTGTTTCATGCGACGCCTTCGTGGTACTAGACCTGGTCTTCGCCGTTCACGGATTCCCGCTCACGGCAAATGGAAAAGTCGATGCCAAAGCCCTGCTATCCGCTATGCCTTCGACCGCAGCTACCTCGGTCGAGACATCCTCCTCGTTGACCAATTCTCTAGCGTGGCGATCGCTAGTTAAAGGCTTCACTGCTGTTTTTGCACAGCCTACGAGCCAGATTAACGCGGCATCTTCTTTCAGTGCCTTGGGTGGCAACTCTCTCGCTGCTGTAAAGCCCATGTCACGTCTGCGACACGAGGATTTCCGTTTACCACTGCCCAAGATCTTTGAACTGGACACTTTTGCGGCTATGGCAGGGTTTCTGATCCAGTCTCAGTCATCGAAAGAGGAGGAAGAAGAAGGTGACTCGTCCAGCGCGCCACTTACAACGCACCAGATGGAGTTGCTACGGCAGACTCAGGCTCATATGGACGCCAATTATATTTTCTGCTCTTTGACCAGGCGGACGACTGCCGGCGACAAGCTTGCTCCCACACCAACTTGCTTACGCCGAGCCTGAGAGAAGCTGTTCCAGCGCTATGATATCTACCGAGCGAAGCTGGACCTCGCCTCCGGCTTACAAACGATCTGTGATAGTCCCTCGTATAAATGGTCAGAATTTTCTGCCGATAATGTGGAACAAGTCCAGCTCATATCCACCCGCGATGCTCTCTGGACTCGACTGCGTGCGCAAGAGCGTCCTACGTCGCCAAACATGCCCGATTTCTGGATTTTCTACGTCCCTGGAGAGATCACGCATATAAATTGGATGATGCACCACACGTATAGCGATGCATAGTCTTTGGGAATCGTGCTGCGTGACCTGGAGGCTCTCCTAGAAGACGCAGATCGAGACTTGTCGCCAGCTCCCGGCTTTCTGCCTCTCGCTCGGAGACTGGCCACACGAGCTACTCGGGATCAAGATGCTATCAACACTTATTGGCGAGAGTATGTACATCCTTACGCAAAGGAAGTGCGCTTACTGAAGCTACCTCCCCAATCGCTATCCACATTCGTCGCTACGAGTCTGGACCAGGAAGATGGGCATACCTTACGGAAAGAAGTGCCGGGCATTTCCAAGGCATCTTTGGACACCTTTGCACGCACCAACGGCGTCTCGCCTGCAAACGTTATCTATACGGCTTGCACACTAGTGCTTGCGGCTCGCACAGGCTCTTCGATCGTGGGCACTGAACTCAGTGTGCTGGGTCGCGCACTAGACTTTCCAAATGTCGACCGCATCGTCGGATCATTCAATGGAAGATGTCCATTGCTATTCAAGTTCTCACCAGGTGCTTCGCTTTCAATGACCATGATGGAATTACAGCGGACATATCATGCCGTGAACGAGTGGCAATGGACGTACCCCCAATTCCGACAACACGTCCCTAGGTTGGCCGGCCATACGGAACGAGGCTTCCCTGTGTGTTTAGTGCTTCTCGACATGCCCGTCGACGCGGGCTTGTGGGATGCGAGAGAGCTACAGCTGCTTGGGACGGGCAGCCAGCCAATGAATCGAGACGAGAAAGGAGAGAGGATTACCGTTCATATTGTGCAGCGAGGAGATGCGATTTCTGTTCATTTCGGATACGATCGGAAACGATATGACCACGAGACCGTCGTAGATCTGCAGGAGCATTTTGTTGCGGTACTACAGGCATTGTGCAGTGGTGGTACGAACCTGGATGTTGCAACTTTTCTAACTAATGTCTCCCAGGGAACACATTTAGATTGGTAGAAAATATCGACGCACTGACATAGCCCATATTGCTTCAGGATTTGACGGGCAATCGCGTTAAGCGTGTGTATAGGGAGAGCAGACAGCTGAGAGTAGACGAGTAAGTTTGGCAGCCTTGATACACCTAGATGGCCTGCTGAATACCTATAGTACGTAGGTAGAAGAGTGCCTGCAGGCCGGTTGTCACGTGCAATAGAAGCAGAAGTGCAAGTACTCACTAACTGCAAAGCGTATGCTTCTCTCTCGCATGTGACAGTAGACCTGTGGCCTGGCCCGAGTAGCAAATCCTTTGCTGAAAAATGCGAATTCTTACTCATCCATTCCCCCCTTACCCCTTTCCCCCTGCGACCAGACACGCAGAGAGCTATGAGAGTACAGATGGCCTGACTAGATTCTCGGGCGTGCCTGGCTAGGAAGAGAGCCGAATACCCCTGCCATGCCGGTTTGGGCTGGTGGCCGGCAGATTCTCTCCCACGCAAGGAAATGTCAGCAAACTACGTTCGACGGCTTTATTCTTCGTCTACACCTTTGCCAACAACTTACCCTCTAGTGACTACCATCCCTTTCATTGGCCACGATGGGTGGTAGCGTCGTTCAAGAGCTGTTACAGCAGATACTGTCCCATCCCATACTGGCCGTCAGCGCCGTCGCTGTGCTCTACTTGGCAGGCCTCGCGACTTATCGACTCTTCTTCCACCCACTGTCCAAATACCCTGGACCGAAGATCGCCGCCATCACAGTCTGGTACGAGTTCTACTACGATGCGATCCAGCGCGGGAAATACACATTCGAGATCCAGCGCATGCACGAGAAATATGGGCCAGTGGTACGAATCAGTCCCGAGGAAATCCATGTCAATGAGCCATCTTTCATTGATGAGCTGTACGCTGGAGGTGGCAAGCGAAGGGATAAATATCCCTACTACAGTGGCCAATTCGGCATTCCCGACAGCGTCTTTGGGACTCCAGGACATGACCTTCACCGTCTACGCCGTGGTGCCCTCAATCGGTTCTTCTCCAAAGCCTCCGTCACCCAGCTCGAACCGATTGTGCACACTGCCATAGAGAAGCTCATCTCTCAATTGCGAACACATGCAGGCTCCGGCAAGCCGGTGGCTTTGAACGATGCCTTCAGCTGCATGACTACCGATGTGGTGATGGAGTATGCCTTTGCGAAAAGCTACGACTTCCTGGGCTCCCCGTCATTCCAGCCCAATTTTCACCGCGCCATCATCGCTGGGACGGATATGGGACCCTGGTTCAAACAATTCCCGTGGCTCATTTTCCTAATGAACAAGCTACCAGAATCAATCGTCACCCGTATGAATCCCGAGGCAGCGATATATGTACGCTTCCAAGAGGACATCCGGCAACAGATTCGAAAGACACAAGATCGTCTTGCGACAGATCAGATGGAGGAAATCAAAACCACTGGACCGAGTCGCACCATTTTCCACGAATTGCTCACAGGAGACCTCCCAGCGCAGGAAAAGCGACTCGAGAGACTCTGGCAAGAAGGCCAGATTGTCATCGGAGCCGGAACAGAGACTACAGCGTGGGGACTGAGCGCAACAATCTTCTATCTCCTCGAAAACCCTCTCCTCCTGGCCAAACTACAATCCGAGCTCGCCGAAGCCATTCCCGATCCCACGCAACGAGTCTCCTGGAGCACCCTCGAACAACTCCCCTATCTCAGCGGCGTCGTCAGCGAAGGTCTCCGCCTCTCTTACGGAGTCAGCACACGCCTCCAACGCATCAACCCCGTCGGTCCTCTGCGTTGCACCACTCGCGACCTCAAGACGGGACGTGCTGTGCAGTGGGAATTCCCTGCGGGCACGCCCGTGGGCATGTCTGCGTCGTTGATTCATATGCATCCGGAGCTGTTTCCGGATCCGACGGTGTTTCGGCCGGAACGCTGGTTGGATGAGAAGACGGGGAAGAAACATCATGGTCTTGATGGGTATCTTTTGGCGTTTTCGAGGGGTTCGAGACAGTGTATTGGGATCAAGTGAGTTTTTTTTTTCTTTTCTTTCTACTTCATCTTCGTCTTCTTCTTCGTCTTCGTTTTCTTCTTCGTCTTCTCCTTCTTCCTACTCGAATTCCATTGTAACTCGAGCAACTTGCAAACCGAGCAACTAACTCATACTTTGCAATAGTCTCGCATATGCCGAGCTCTACATGGCCCTCGGATTATTGATTCGACGCATGGGCTCCAGTTTGCGATTGTTCGAAACGACGAAGCGGGACGTGGAAATGGTATATGATCGATTTGTGCCGACGCCAGAGGACGGGACCAAGGGGATCAGGGTATTAGTGCTGGGGAATGCGAAAGAAGGAGAATCGTGAGTGGAGGTTTTTCTGTTTCTCCGTACGTCTGCTGCAGTACTCAAATGAGATGGCAGATTCGAAGACCAAACTAGTCTAGCAGCTGGTCCCGAACACATTCATACATACTATGTGGAAACACAGAAGAAGAGGCGATTCAGGGCTTGGCTCACCCCTTTGGACTGAATGAATGAATGAATGTGGCCGGCAGCAAGCAGTAGTAGCAGCGGAAAGCTAGATACCTAGATAGCATTTGTGTGTATGTATGTAGGTAGTAGTGTTATAAATCAAAAAAAAAAAAGAAGACGTGCTCCCCCCGTATGTGTTCATTCTCCTCTATTCTTGCTGCCATGTGTACTCTCTCTCACACTCTCTCTCCCCCCTGTCTCTCTCTAAACCTCACGAAGAATCAATCTCACATGCTGAGGAAGATGTGTCATCCCATCCGTCGCCTTCCACTCCTCAAGTGCCTCAGGAAGAGGATCCAAAATAAAATTCCACACAATCAACACGTAAATGATGCGTAAATTTTGATACGCCAATTTTTTGCCTAGATGTGGGTATCAGCGGAAGAAGTAAAAGTGCCAGTTTGCATTTTCACTCAAAAAGAAAAAAGACAAGAAAATCATGACACAGCCTTTCTGGGAAAAGGGGGGTTGAAATGAAACGTACCATAACAAGCCCGCACACCACTACCGAAATTCTGCATGGGAGCAGCTCGGGAATTGAATTTGACAACTTTACCGCCATTTTCTCCCTCTTCCTCTTCGATTAACCATCGATCGGGGCTATTTATCACACGTCAATAAACAAGTCTCGATGTCAGTGACAAGAAAGCAAAGCAAAAGAGGCTGTTCTTTTTTTGCTAATCGAGAGAGAAACAGAAAAAAACATACTTGTACTGATCCAGATTTTCCGAATTCCAACTATCCGCAGAAGATTTGTATTCTCGACTTGAATGGCTACGTTTATTTTCGTCGATTGGCATGGCGGGACGTAGGATACTTGGTCCGTTGGTCTGTAGGTAGTGTTAAATCATCATCATCATCATCATCGGCGTAAGGTGTAAGGTGTATGAAAACCCCCCTCCCTCCCCCCTGAAATATATTGCCAGAAAGATACATAGATATACGTGTACGCACACTTACCAGCATATAAACGTCAGTCCCCCTGGGAACGACATATCCAAGAACATCAGCATCCCGAATTGCCACGCGCATATTAACAGAAATCACGCAAGAATGGCGCAGAGATTCCTCAATAAAAGCATCCAAGTATGGAATACTCGTTTTACAAATTTCCTTCGCAGTGGGTTGTCTTCCGGCCTGGCGAGCCTCGCAAAAAGCATCCAAGAGACTTGTCCGAAGTTTCTGTTGCACATTTTGGTAGCCAGTTAAGTATTTCAATCCCCAGTGAATTGTCGATGAGGTCGTATCGAAACCTGCTTGGAGGAATCCGGCGAGTTCGTCGAAGAGGACTTGATGGTCGGGAAGGTTTTTTTTTCCTTCTCCGTCTTTTTCGGCGAGCTTGCTGGCTCGCTCGACGACCCATTCGGCGGCACATTTGACTTCGGGGACTTCTTCGTCTTGCGGGTTGGTGTGGGAAACACGTTGTCGAGCATGGTGGAGTCCATCGTTGATTAGTTTGTTGCGAAAGGCAAAGGCACGACGTAGACGAGGGTAGAATTTGATGGCGAACGCTGGGGCATGTTTTTGTCAGCATGGACATGAATATGGTCTGGATATATCGACCTGTAATTTTTGTGTCGTGCGTGGGAGTTCTCACCAAGATGCCAACTCCCCAGTGGAGAATTCATCGCAATCTCGCCACTGGTTACGGTGGCTAGTAAAGCACCCCAAGCCTCCGGAAGCGTTGTCTCGGGAATTGAAGCAACATGGTCAAGAGAATCTGGAAGGTCGAGTTGAGTGAGTTTGTTAAGATTGTCTTCCTGGGAAGTAGTGATGCCCACTCGTGCACCAAATGCTACACTGCAAATGGTATCTAGAGTGGCGAATTGGACGTCTCTGCTGGCTTCAAAGGCATGTCCTCGGGCTAGTCTTGCCTTGTGACGCCATCTTTTGGCAACTGTTACTGAAGCCCCTATTCGATATATATATATTGATATATTATTATCGATGATCAGTTTCCACTTACACGCTTATGAGATCAAGGGTGGTACTATGAATCAGCGGCGCGGCCACCCCGTCCAGAAAAGGAGGAGACATGAGCTCCCTCATCAGGAGTCGATTGTAGCGCCATTGATCATGTGTGGGCATACAGATCTGATTCTTGGGAAAAATCGGAGCGAACATTTTCTTCATGAACCCGGATCGATCAAACTCTCGGCCTCTCTGGGTCATAATATCGTGGGATCTATCACCAAAGCGTGTGAGCTTACTTGCCATTTCTCTTGCAAGGAAGGCATTGCTGCTGCTCTCCTGCTTACTCGCGGCAGTCGACCAGAATCACCCATGGCTTGGAGAATGGTCGCATGAAGACTTGGATAATGGGCGAGCCCAGCTCCCGACATCTCTGCTCGAAAAAGGACCATAGCTCGGATGTTTCTGCAAGATGCGCGAGCGAGTCGGGGATGTCTCCCAGGAGGCGGTCCGCAGAAGCTGGATTGTAGGGAATTCCTGGTATTGGCTTCGGCTTTGCTGTATACCAGATGAATGTACATGCGAGTATACCAACAATGGGAACCAACAAAATGAGCTGCAACGGCATGGCAGACATAGTTTGGAGGAAGACCATGTCGTTGTGGATGCAGAGTGACGAACAGCAGCGGCTCTGGAGCAACGATTCCAGCGATAAAACAAGGACATTAGCCATCGTTGACCAACGCTCGTTGGATGTCTCACGACTTTCCTAAACTGGCAATTTTTACTCGATGCTTTCCTCTCTAGGTAAGACTCCGAGCGTAGCACGACCGACGAGAAACCTTAATTCAACCTCAGTCCATACGGCTCACGACGAGTTGGAAGAAGTCCGGGATACCTACTCAAACTCTATAGGAGAACTCTGTCGACTCGGACGCTATATCGCCCTTTTGCAACATTGTGTACCGATAAAGCTAGATTCCCCCAACCCCGTCACGCTCTCACCACCAACGATCTGACATGACAGCCCCTTTCGAGAAAAGCGTCGAATAATCGACCGCTCCGGTTGGTGCATCAGAAAAGGGGTACGATGCAGGCCTCACTACCATCTCGATCGGCAAACTTTTGAGCGGAGACGAGTCCACCCACGATCAACTGTTTCGCGCGTCCAAGGACTTGGGCTTCTTCTAAGTTGTATGTTCGCGATCTCCGACCCGAGAAGTAGCCCGCCAGATTGAATTGATCACGTCCGTTGCTCATGAATTCTCCAATCAGCCATAAGAGGAAAAGAGCATATGAGAAAGGGATGAGGACCATATCGATGCGGATCCGATTGCTATGGGGTACCACCCTCAGTTTCTTCTCATCCATGTCAGATGTATATGTGTGTGTGTGTAGCCAGACTAACGCGACTACATTCAAACACAAGCCAGCGGAAAATCAGACAGGATCTGCAGCGGGCAAAAAACGATGCCTTGTATGCTCTTCGAATATGCTCTCTCCTGTGCCCCTCGTGCGCGACTTGTCAATGGACCCAGCGTCTTCCAGCAGAATTGAAGCCATGAATGAGAGTCTGGGAGATATCGGCCATACAATTCTCGAAAAAGCTTGTCTCAATCTCTCCATCTGGACCTAAACAAGAACTTCGCTGCTCACCACCGCAAAGGCCAAGTTTCCCCTACCGCGCTCGATCTACTCAAATATCTTCCTTATAAAGTCAAAATCTAAGGCCATACAGTCGGCCACGTGCCCCACACTGATATTCGTAGCCTCTCCATAGTATTTTCCGACCTATCAGGACTTCAAATCTAACAACCCGAGAAAAGAGTCGTAGATGTACATTCAAGCGAGAGAAGGGTGTATGGTATGCAACATTGGAGACTCTGTCGAGTTCTGATCGGACAATGTTCTGAGATCGTCGTTACACCGCGTTACCCCTTTTCTAGCCGAGGCGGGCAAAGTGAAACTCACAGTCGTATATATTGAGCGTCCTGAGACGGATGCCGTGTTTGTGGATCGCGAGGGCAAGCAGTGGAAGAGTGTGGATTGGCGTAATATGAAGCAGAGGTTGTTTGCGAAAGATTTGGAAGCGCAGAAGACAAGTTTGGCTACGACTGGTGGGCTGGGTCACAATGATCTGAGGTCGCTGCTTGAAGTGATTTGTTATCTCAAAATTTACTGTCTCTCGCCCGTTTCAACTCTTGATCTCTATGTCAACTAGTCGACACGATGTATCTCCCTTTCCAGAATGCATTCAAGAGGTCACGAGATAAGGGGAGATTATATCAAAGTATCGAAAGAGTCACGTCGTGCTACATGAGCGGTATCGAGTTGCAATATCGCCTGCTACCTTTCTCGCTCTCTCTCTGTGTCCCTCTTTTTCACTCTTTTTTCTCTCCATGCCCCCCTCGGAATCGGCTCAAATTAGAAGGGTTCCGCTAGTGTATCAACCTCCTATTTCGGTAAAACGTATTTCTACCCCCTGGACGACCCAACCGTCGCCTATCGGTTGACATGGCACTAACGAGAGGACCAAAATTTTGATATAGTCGAATCGAATTCAAGGAGTGTCTTTGCTACTGTCGTTTCTAATCATCCATGGACGACATGGCACCCCAGGCTCTTCTCATGAGCGAACGCTTCTCCTTCTTCTTTTCCGGGATCACTTTAGGCCCAGTATTGGGTTTGCTCACGTTGCCATTTCTAGCCCTGTACTGGTTTTTGAAGAAACCAAAGGGCTTCGATGTTGATGTTCCGCTCTTGACGAATGAGTCTGAGGACTTTATGGAAATTCTGCAAGAGGGGTATACCAAGGTGTGAATTTTTCGTTTCTTTCTCTTTCCCTCCCTGAAAAAAAGGAAAAAAAAACAGAAAACGTACAAAGCTTGGGTCTGATGGATATGAAACTTAGCATCCTCGAAGCTTGTTCAAAATCCCGACTTCGAACAAGCCCATGGTAATTGTACCGACAAACATGCTGGACGACCTCAAAGCCTACCCCGAGGAAGCCATCAGTTTCAGAAAAGAAATGTCCGATCGTTTCTTGGGACGATATACATCCGTGGCATCCAACAGCGAGGCAATGATACAATCCGTAAAATCAAACTTGACACGAGGCCTGGATTCCGTCATCCCAATCATGCAAGAAGAAGTAAAATATGCCCTCGAGGAGTGCATTGAAAACGAGACAATGGATGCAGAAGGTTGGGTGAAAGCACCATTATATGCACTATCCGTTCGAATCATAGCCTTTGTATCGAGCCGGGTATTCGTAGGACTACCACTGTCACGAAACCAAGAATGGTAAATATAAAAAAGCGCCGAAAAAAAAATATCAACGGCGAGAGCATCGTTTTGATTGACTGATGAAAAAAATAGGATCGACATGGCCATTAATTCGACATTCGACTCTTTCGTGGGCGCCGCCGTGATGTACAAGTATCCCTCCTGGTCGTGGGCAATTATGCGATTCTTCGTGCCTCAAACAAGACGAATCCAGCAATGTCGACGTCGAGTGGGAGAGATGTTGAAGCCTATTCTCAAAGAGCGAATGGAGCACGCAAAGAATAATCCAGGCTCCAAAAAACCCTCTGATATGATACAATGGTTAATCGACAACTCCAACGGAAGAGGCGGAGACTTGCCATTTCAAGCCAACGAGCACATTGTCATGAATGTCGCAGCAACACATACAACTGGTGGACAACTCGCTCATACACTATGTGCTCTCGCACAACACCCCGAATACATCCCGATTCTGCGAGAAGAGCTACAAGAGGCTTTGAAAAATCTCAAAGCTGGCGAGAATTTGAATAAAAAAACTCTGTTCCAGTTGAAGAAAATGGATAGTTTTATGCGGGAAGTTCAAAGGATGAATCCTCCTGGAATGGTCTCGGCGAATCGAAAAGCTCTTCAGCCTATTAAGTTGTCGAATGGAGTTATTGTCCCGACAGGCACATCTTTGGCAACTTTGCCCGCGTGTGTCAGTATGGATCCCAAGATTTGGAAAAACCCGAATGAATTTGACGGACTGAGATTTTACAATTTGCGGCTGGCGGAGGGGGAAGAGAAATATCAATTTGTGAGCGTCAATGAAGAGGCTTTGAGTTTTGGTGAGTTTCTGAATGTTTACTATCCCTCTCTCTCTCTCTCTTTGAAGTTCATATATATATATAGCCAGCATACTGACCATGATCATTTATTCCTCTTAGGACATGGAAGACACGCCTGTCCCGGTCGATTCTACGCTGCCGCAGAGCTGAAAGTGGTTTTGGCCGAGATACTCAGCACGTACGATATCAAGTTGTGTGAGGGCTATAGCAAAAGCCGTCCTCTGGGAGCATGGATGGAGATTATGGCTGCTCCTGACCATACATATGAGCTTTGTTTTCGTAAAAGAGCAGCTGCATGATTCCGAAAAAAGAGAAAGAAAAACAGCGTGTGACTGGGGAGGTCCAATGAGTAGATAGTCGAGAAGAAGAGAGAGTTTCGTCTATAAGCAGTAATCTTGAGGCATCCCACCTATCTTCTTGCAGCCCTCACGAAGTCTCTGCTGCATACAGAAAAGTCGACGAAAAAAAAAATATCTTAGCTAGGTACTCCTTGGAGAGACTTTGACCATAAGCGCTGGCTTCTCCCAAACGGTGTGCATACGAGACTCTCCATGCCAATCCAATTCCTGATCGACGAGTTCCAAATCATACGTATAAATCATCTTTGCCATGGTGGTCATAAGTTCCGTCCATCCAAGACTGCAATGGAATATATTCCTGGTCAGCGTTTTTCTTTTCTTATTCCTTTCTCAGAAGACAATAGCTACTACTGTGGAATACACGTACCTTCGGCCGAGACATGCTCGACTACCGTAGGAAAATGGTTGACTGGCCTCAAGAGCATCGGTGCCCTCGCTCTTCTCCAGCCAACGCTCAGGGATAAACTCCCAAGGCCGATCGAAATTCGCAGAAGACATACTTGCTGCGAATGTGCTGGTGGAAACGACAGTCTGTAAGAGATATGTGCATACACACTCTGTCAGTGGAAAAAAATACCATCGACGAAGAAGACATGGGTGGGGGGAAAATAATGGAATACGTACGCCGCCTGGCAAGAATTGACCATCAACGTGACAACCAGGCTCCGGTACGACTCGCGGCAAAGCAAATGGTAGAGGTGGATAAATCCGCATCGCCTCTTGAGCTACGGCTTTCAAGTACTTGAGTGGTATAGTGCTCGCAGAATCAATTTCTTCGTATCGAGAAAATGCAGATCGGACTTCTTCCTGGAGTCTCGCCATGATTGAAGGGTTTTTGAGGAGATAATATGTCATGCAGGATAGTGCAGTTGCTGTCGTTTCACTTCCTGCGATGCTGTATGGAGTTAGCCTTTTTTCTTTTTTCAACTTTTCTTTTCTTCTAATGTGAAATCTTCTGTGACGGCATTTACATACACGAAATCGGAAGAGTGAGCGGCGATTTGGGCTTCGGAAATGTCGGCCTCCTGGCGTGCTTCGATGATTTTGGTGAGAAAGTCGTGTCGATCCGAATGTGTTGCGAGACGTCTAGCACAGAATCAGCTGAAAGTCGCAATTTCCCATCGCCCCCTTTTTTCCCCCCCCTCGCGTACCTTTGCACCAGATCCATTGTGTACTGTTGATGCTTGCGATTCTCAACCATCAACTTATCGATAAAACTCGAAAACACCGTCTGAACAATCGTCGACAACATAGGAAATCGACGAAAAAAGTCCGCAAGAGCACCAAGTCGCAAACTCTTGGAAACGATAGCCACCCAAAAGTGCTCGGTTCCAGATTCCACTCCACCAAAATCCTGACCGAAAGCGAGACTTCCAATGATATCGAACGTCATCAAATTGTACCACATAACCATATTCGTCCCTCGATTCCCCTGCCCCGCCTCTCCCAATTTCTTAACAAATAAATCCACCGAATGAGCAATCAAAGGTTCCTGCGCCTTCAACGATCGATCCGAAAACGCACTCGCAAGATATTTCCGCATCTCCGCATGTTTTTTCGGATCGCGTTCACTCACAATAGACAGCGCTTCCGCAGCGAAATTCCCTCCATCGTAAAATTCGCTTTTGATGAATGTTCCGATCCCTTTTCGTGGGCCGTAGATTTCCAACCAGGATCGAGCGGAACTGAAACTGACTTCGTTGGGCGCTACACGAACGATTGAGCCGTATTTTTCGTGCAATTCGAGTTGCCGGTAGGGTTGGCGACCGCGCATGAAATTCCAGGAGTAGAGGGTATTGCTGAATGAGGCGGATAGGGGGCCGGGGATTTTTCGTAGAGGGTGTTTATACCAGACCCAGAGTCGATAGAGACTTAGGGTCAATGTCTGTGAGACGGAATTTGTCAGTATAGGCAAGTTGCTTTTTCGAATGATATGTTGACTGTGCTGACCAGGATTGCGGCGAGCTCTAGCTTCATGCTTTTCGATGTTGCTAGCATGAGTTTTCTCGGTTGAGTTTGCTGTTCTGCTAGCAACTCTCGCTGTCATCGTCTCGGGTACATACATTGTTCGTGAATGAGGTAAGCAATCAGCCCGGTCAGTGGCCTAAAGGGGAGAATCTGCGAATCGACTCCTTGATGCTTCAGGGGTTACTGACTTTCGGCCCGGCACCCCTTGTAGTCACCCGTACAGCGCGTCCCCCTTTTTTTTTTTTTTTTCTTTTTTGAGAATAGCAGACAAAAGTCGGCATCATGTGACCGACGACGTCGTCGTCGCTATGCCGATGAATAAGGTAGTTACTAATCATTCTCCCACAGCCAACGTCCTCCTTGTCGTTCAACGTTCAACGTTCACTTGGCAGTGATACGTCCCCAGCATCAAACATGGCAACTTCACCGCACCTGGTGGACATCCATCGACGAGAGCGAGTATTTGCAAAGTCCCCATCCAGCGGCGAGCGTACCGTCGCTTTGTCTTTGCTTGACGCTACTACTGCCAACTTTGCCCTCACCAACGCTTGTAAGCAGCAACTCCTAGACTGCAAAGTAATAATCGCTAAGAACACCCCCGTGTGAATAGGTTGGCTCTTTGAGAAACCTCACCTACAATCTCCAACTTCACTGGTAGACCACTTGAAAGAAACACTCAGTATCGCTCTCGATGCCTATCCACAATTCTGCGGCCGTCTGCGAGCCATCGATACCATTGGCGACTCCACTCCTTTGCCAGACGAAGTCAAAGCCTTTCCCGCTCACGCCCGCCGCTTCGGTCGGGTATATGTGCAATTCGGTCGCCCAGATGACGCCGGCGTGGAATTTGTAGCAGCAAGCAGCTCTGCAAGCCTGGATGAGCTCCATCCCTTGACGAGAGTGAGCACGAAACCTCTGTGGAATCGCCAGGAGTATAGCCTTCAGCCCTTTGTGCCTCCTGGTGATGTTGCGCATGCTCTGCAACCTACAGCCTCTGGGACAGACGGAGTATTACCTCCGATAATGGCGATTCAGTTTTGTGAATTATCGTGCGGTGGATTCGTATTGGCGGCTAAGATTGCCCATCCCGTCGCAGATATCTCCGCTTTGACGGTATTTGTCCAGGACTGGGCTAGTATCAGTCGTTCCGTTCTGCAAGGGATGATGGAGCTGCCCAAACCGAATCCTATTTTCGACCCGCAGCTCCTGGATAGTATGGCTGCAGGTAACATCAATGAACCAGAGCCAGACCATGCCACGATGAAGTGCGTGGAAAATCTACCTCTCCACCGTTACGATTGGTGGGCACCTCCAGGCAAACCTCCCGCGGCCCTGGTCGATCAGCCCATCAAGCCCGCAGGCAATGCCATGCCATGGACGGAATGGGATGCCAAAGCCCCCGTATCTACCTACACCATTCATTTCACTCGAGACCAAATCGAGAAACTCTGGTCTGATGCGAATCCAACCGCAACATCAGGAAACCTCCGAATCAGTCGCCACGATGCCCTTCTCGCACACATCTGGTCCTGCATCACGCGAGCTCGAAATCTTCATCAAGACACCCAACCCGTGCACTGCGATCTCACACTCGGTTTACGTTCCGCCCTCGGCCTCGATCGCACTTTTATAGCTTCCCCGACCATGATGACCGCCATCTCCCTGACCGGATCAGAAGTTTCCGCACCGCAAAATCTCCCTCTCATCGCGCAACGAATTCGCCAAATTCTCTCTATTATTACCCGGAGAGAGAATCTCGCTGCTCATTTGCACAGTGTGGCTTATGAGCAATCTCCGCAACGGATTTGGCAGGCGTTTCTCGGGCAACGGCATATTCTTGTGACGACTTGGGGGCGAGCGGGGATTTATGAGGTGGATTTTGGTTGTGGTGCGGATATTCGTTATGCGGAGGGGGTTATGCCGAGTTTGGATGGTATGGTACTTGTTAAAGAGGCTCCTCCTTCTCCTCCTTCACGATTGGGGTCTTCTGCGGCGGAGACGGGAGGCGGGGCGTGGACGGATTGGGGAGTGGATGTTTCGTTGTCTCTTCGAAGTGAACAGATGGAATGTTTACTAAGGGATACTCTGCTGTTACCGAAAATATAGCTTTTCACACTCCTTTTTTCTATTTTCTCTCTCTACAAAAAACACCTACCAAACAAAAACCCTTCTCTCTCCCCCCTTCATCCTCCCTCCCCAAATTACCCCCCCATCGCCCCCTTTCCTCCCCCTCCATCAATCACTCCCCATCCCTCCTCCTCCGAAACAAAACCCTTCCCTCGGGATTCGGCAAATTCTGCGTCTCAAAAATCAAACTCACCGGCCTCTCTCCCTTCCCCTCCGGAAATTTAAATTCAAAATTCTTCAACAAAAACACCATAATCGCTTTAATTTCCGCCGCAGCGAAAAATCTCCCTGGGCAAGCATGTCGTCCATAGCCAAAAGCCATACTCGTGGGACGAGCGGCCGCGTAGAGATTGGAGGGGGTTTTGTCATCGGGAAGGTTGTTGTTGGTGGTGGATGATGTGGAGGATTGAGCGAAACGGAACCCGTCGAATTTTTCGGGATTGGAGATGATTTCGGGATCCATGGAGATAGCGTGTGTGGGGATTCCAATGGTAGTATGTGCAGGAATAACAAAGCCGTCGGAAAGAGTATAATTTTTCGTTATAACTCTCTCGAAAGTAATCAGCAAAAGGGGATTATGGCGTTGACTTTCCTTCATAATGCTATCGAGTTTCGTCAACCCCTCGTAATTTTTGCGCGTCATCAAACTTTCCTCTGAAGTATTTTTTCTGATTTCTTCGCGCAGCGGTTCGATGTATTCGGGCATGGCACACAAGTCGTAGAGGAGTTGGGTGGGAGCGGCGGCGCTGGTGTGGATGGCTGCGAAGCTCACTTTGAGGAGAATTCCAGCGAGGAATTTTTTGTCTTTTTCTGAGGAGTCTTTGGCGTCTTGGGCCATCCAATAGAGTAAATCTGGAGCGGCTTCTCCGGTTTTTTCGCGTTGGTTCAGGAGTGGAATTGCGGCTTTTTCGGCTGCTTCGTAGTGTTTTTTGATTTGTTGGATGGCGGGAATGAATCGTGCTGCAATGGGCTTGAGGATCTCGGGGTAGGCTTTGAGTGCTTGTGCTCCGATGAATCCATCCGTGGCGAAGTTGATTGAGGCCTGTACCCATTCTTTGTTTCGACTGAGGGTTGTGCCTCCAAACATTCGGCTGGATACACGAGCAACTATCTGGACGATTCGATCGTTTACGTCTACTTCGGTCCAGTCTGTTCAGGAGTCGGGCGGGTTAGACGGTACAAAACGATCAGAGAGCAGATTGTAAGAATTTCATACCGTCACATGCAGGCCAAGAATCGTTGAATGCATCACTGATCTCTTCTTCAACCTCACTCATCACCGTCCCTAACCATCACTCCATTGTCAGAGTAAACATTGAACATATGTCTCAATTCCAAGGCTTACACAAATTGCGATTGAGCTGACCGCGAACAACACGCGGATGAAGAGTCGATCGACTACCCATTGTAGTATATTTGCCTTCAAACATCTAGTAGCAAGCAGCTCTCATTAGCATAATCAACCAGATATATATAAGCATCATCTTCTCACCTCGATGAAAGTCGCCACAAAGTCCACCTCGTGCACAGGGGCAGACTTCAAATCTTCGAGATATTTATTCGGCAGCATCAAGCGTTCCCCAAGTTTGCTAGGAACGTAAAATGGTCCACGATTATTCTGCCATTAATGTAAGTAGGAAAAAACTCAAACTTGATATGTTCACGCAAGCACACGGGGAGAGGAAGACGTTTTTTACTGACCTGCCAATATCCCTCCAGCAACATACTCTTGCTGTCATGCACGAATCTCATCCGATTCTTCTTGAGCGATGCATCGTCTGAACCACCATAAATCGGAACCCCAGGCGCATAAACCTGCTTTCTGTTGAAAATCCATGAGATGCAGATTACTGCGAAAAAAATCCCACCAACTAGCACAGCGGCATTGGGATGTAGAGAGTATTCCAGAAGCCAATCCAGAGACATGTTCTTCCAAAGCGCAGATTAGTTGCCAACAACAACAACACTTTTCCGTTGGGTCGGTAGAAAGGTAGTCTCGTATTACTTCCTCACAAACAACAAAAAACAAAAAGAGAAAACTAAGAGCATCATGGATAGATCATGACTTACCCTTTACAGACCGACATGACTAATGCATCTTTGTTAGACGAATTAGGCAAATCCCCGGTGAATCCATTCCCTCGCAATGTGAGACCATCTCCGGTGGGGGGTAAGGGGGGCAAAAGGGGGGAAAGGTCACAAATGAACTCAAGCCCTATCCATTCATTTACCCTGTAGCACGAGAAAGAAGATCTCACCTGAGAACGAGGTTGGTTGCCCAGCTGGCTGGCTGCTTGGAAAAGACAAAAAGAAAAATATCATGCAACCATATTTCTGACATATACATACACACGCACCCCCTCCCCCTCAAAGCAGTCTATCCAATCATATTCCTAACGAGATTTTTATTTTTATTTTTCTTTTCAATTTTACCCTGTCAAACTCGTAAGACCCTTTCTCCTTAGTTATTTCCCCCTTGGAATCGAACACCTTCGGAGCAGGAGATTACTAGTCTCCTATGATCAACTACAGAGCAGACATAGTCGTTCATTCAGCTACCAAGAAGTGACTCGGCAGTCATAGAACTACCGTATACAGAGTCATTATAAGAGAAAATCCTACTCCCTATACTTAAACATCGGGACCACCCTTTTTATAAACCAAACAAAAAATCCTCTCCCTCTTACTGATTCTTCTTCTTTCCTTATCGCCTACTACATCAAAAAAAGATCGATTCACGCCGCTTTTAACTACTCCAAATCCGTATCCAAATCCCCCTTATATATTACAAATCAGCGAAAACTCCTTCTTCTAACCAATCCCTTTTTCCTACGCGAAGATTCTATTTTACGGGAAATATTGCTTTTGCTATAGCTTCTCCGTAGATTGAAATTAGTCGAATCGATCTTGAAAACCCTTTTACTGTATTGTTGGGCGTTAAGACGTTGAAGCTGAGATGTAAAGGAATGAATTGGTCTATAAGGCGCTGCGAGTTATAGAGGACTTACTTGATTGCGTACCTTATACGAGAATGGAGGGGATCAGATATCTTGGGGAGTTGAATAACTCGTTACCCCTCCTTCGGAAAGGAGAGGAGGGAGTAACAAAAATTTTGCCTTATTTTTGTTTATATCATACTGTTGATGAACACGATATATAGCGAGTATCAATTACTAGGACTCCCTCCCGATTAAATCTCACAACTTTTGTAGATGCTTTAAGTCTGATATCGGTTCTGACCACGTGAGTGGTTTTTTTATTTTCGTTTTGATTTTCACACAGACGACGTAAAGGAGATTGGTTTCGATATAAGTTGCTGACTGACTAGGCGGGATATTAACAGTATCGGGGACTGCAAGACTATAGCGACTTACCCTTGGAGTTCTACGTATACGATCATGACTGAAGCTGATCGTATTAATGTTGACATCACTGAAGGAAGTCATTTCTTTGTTCTTTCTTTTTGTACATTTGAGAGAAAAAGAAGTATAGCTGATTTCTTTTGCTCGAAAGAATCTTGTACGGCTTTCCGTAGGAACTGAAGATGTCGACGATATTATTAGAGATCTTGGCTACGCACTAGATGGCATTCCAGAGGAGATTTTAGATGGAACTACCTACATAAACTGTCTTCGGACGTGATGGACAATCTTTGGACTTTTCGAGTCGTTCTTTTTTTCCCCTGAAGTGATGGAATGAGGTATACTTGTACTGTTCACGGTAGGAGAATAGATTCCAGCAAGGAGTTGTAGAGTAGGGCTACTGGAGTGTCCTGCCGCAGCGTGAGGACGATCGATGGAAGTGCTTCTCTAGGTACAATCATATGTGGCCTAAGAAGCAATCTGTCTACATATCTGGAGTGTGAAAACAGGGCAGAAAGATGTGCTATACATAGTCTTTCCAGAACGAGCGACGCCAGATTCGACGCAATCTACCAGCAGTGTAAAATGTAAAAAGAAAAAACACCGTCAAATCGATAAGTTTAATTCTCTCCTATTTACAGATTTCACGAAAAAAAAACTCTCCACAGTCACTCACTTCCGAAAATCCGTCGCGCTCTGTTGCAAACGAGTAAGTCTAGCATTCTCCTCACCAAACCACTGCGGCCGCAACTCAGCAATCGGACCCTCGACCTCCGTATACGTCTCTCCCATCGTCACAATAGTACGTCCATGCCATCTCGACTTCATCGACAGCCTATCCTCGTGATCTTTGCCATACAATTCCACCGCGCCCCGTTGACTTGCCACGGCAGAGAACACAATAGCCAGACCGACAAAACTGGCCGAACTCACCGGCAGACCCGCTTCAATAATCGGCTTAGCAAGGTGTGCTGGAAGGAGACTCGTAATCGTCGCTGCGGGCGCAACACAATTGATAGTAATATTCTCGCAACTGAGTGAAGAACGCAGCGCGCGGACGAGGCCGATGAGCTAAATATGAGAGTAACCGGATTAGGTCAGAAAAGTGGGGTTGCCCGGGGGGGGGAGAAGAAGGGGAAGTGAATAAATTCTTACGGCAAGTTTGCTCGCACTGAAGACTGGGAGTGATTGCTCTGGAGCATATGCAGTAGCGCTCGAATTGATGACGATGCTGCCTGCGCGCTCCGGGTGTTTGCGGAAATGGCTCAGGGCGAGTTTGGTGAAATTGCAAACTGCTCGAATATTGATATCCAGAACGCGATATTCCGGCTCGATTAAATTTCCCGTTACGCTGTCAAATGTATCTTCGAAGTAATTTGTTTCCTCGCAAATTCCTGCATTCGCGACGGCAATGTCGATGTTGCCCGCATATTGAAACGCTGCGGTCAATTGCTCCCAGCTCGAAACGTCGCATCGTCTGTACTCGATTGTGCCATTTTTTGGGGCCTGGGATTCTTTTTCAGGGGGATTAAGGTCGAGGTTGAGGACCCAGGCGCCTTTGGTTGCGAAGATTTCTGCTGCGGCTAAGCCGATGCCAGCAGATGCTCCTGAGATAATGACCCTCTTGCCGTGTAAGTCGGGAATGTCATCGATTGTGAAGTGTAGAGATGTCATGATCGTTCTCAGAGTTCTTTTTTAATCCGTAACACACTTGTTCCCTGGTTGGTTTTGGGTCTTGGCGTGCTGTGGGTTGAATGGCTTGATGATGTCGTATCTTGAAGGCCTGCTCCCTTGAGCGGGAGATGTGAACAGCCGTCGATTTCTCCGCCCTATTCCAGTCGATCATCTTCCATCCACACACGGCCCACTTCGGGGAGAAGGCCGTGTTGTCGGGGAGGGGTTGAGAAGACAGCCGCTTTGCGGTCTTTCACTCGAAAGGGAAAATCTCCTTTGGTTTTCAATATCGACCCATAACGATGGACGGGAGACCTCGACACTGGGCCGAGGCTCCTTATCGTACTGTCCGAGGAGAGCGAGCGGCGGTTCTCTATCTGTGCGGACAAACTTCGATCACATATGCAACTTTGTCGATGCGCATAGACGCTATCCGCTTGGAGAATATTGGTTCACTGGGAGAATAATTCTGTTCACTAACCACGGTAATACTCAGTTACCGACGATGAGGCGGGGTCGTAACCACAGAATCTCTCTCAGCACCCAATCATACTGCCAGGAGCTGGAAGTGAGTGATATTGCACGATTGGTATAGATTTTCGACTTCGGGGTTCATACATAAGGTTCTTGTTCGCTGTCCTGTCAAACCTTGTTTGCTTGTGAAGTCAAAAATTTCCGAAAGTGTCACACCACTACCATCACGCCACCAACCCTCTCTCTCACAGTCTCACACACCACCAGTAACCATGGCACCCGCACTCCTTGTCGAGACCCCTAGCTCCTCAGGTGGTTGTACATGTTCCCCTGGTCGATCTGCAGGCGTCCAGAAGATCACTACTACCCCTTCATCACCTCCGGACAGTCCGTGTGGCTTCGAAGCCCTGTGCCATCCATTAGAGGAATCCATCACGAAACAGGTTGATGGATGGTTTTTGGCTCATTGGCCGTTTGCCACCGCCAAGGACAGGAAGAAGTTCGTAACTTCTGCCTTCTCGCAAGTCACTTGTCTTTACTTTCCCCTTGCCAAAGACGACAGGATTCGCTCTGCTTGTGAACTTCTGACCATCTTGTTCCTCATCGATGGTAAGTTTCACACAATACGAACGAGGCGCGCAGAGTTTCGTGCAGGTGCAGTAATTGATTCTTGGGGACATTCTAGACATCCTGGAAGATATGTCCCTGGAAGACGGGGCCGCATACAACAACCACCTGATGCCGATCATGCGAGGTGATGTGTTGCCGGACCGCAAGATCCCTGTGGAATGGATGATGTACGACTTGTGGGAGCACATGCGAGCCCTTGACAAGGAGCTCGCAGACGATGTTCTCGAACCCACCTTCACCTTCATGCGGGCGCAGACCGATAAAGACCGGCTTTCTATCGTTGGCATGGGACCATACCTCGTCTATCGGGAGAAAGACGTGGGCAAGGCGTGAGTGAATACTTCCCCATGCGTGCATGCATGCAGAAACTTTTTCTCATCCAGCATTGCGGTTAACTGACTCCGAAAAACCCAACAGGCTGCTCTGCTCCTTGATGAGGTTCTCCATGGGCCTCCATGTGACGCGAGAAGAGCTTTCCGCCGTCGTTCCGATTGAGCAGAACTGCGCAAAGCATCTTTCCGTAGTCAACGACATTCTGAGCTGGGACAAGGAGCTCGCTGCTGCTCAAACGGGCCACGTCGAAGGATCTGCTGTCTGCTCGGCTGTGCAGGTTCTGTCCGACGAGAGCTCACTGCCTTACTCGGCTGCCAAGCGCGTCTTGTGGGTCATGTGTCGCGAGTGGGAATCGCAGCACGCTGTGTTGATGGACGAACTCCGACAGTCCTGGGGCTCGCCACTGAGCGAGAGTCTCCTGACGTACATCAAGGGCTTGGAATACCAGATGAGTGGAAATGAGCTCTGGAGCAAGACCACCTTGAGATACAACTCTCCCAGCGATGTTGTATCTCATGCGTAAGATCCACCGGGTGCTGATATGACAAGGGCTTGGAGTATTTGGGGGTGGTGTTTGCGATTATTTGGGAGGTGTTTCTTGGGGGCCCGTGTTGAAGAGCTTGATATTTTCCATAGTCATCGGTGCTAGAGGTAGAATCATGAAACCTAGAGCAAAGAGTGTCGGCAAATTGTCCTGCCAAACCATTCATTCGATATAGAATGTGCCAATGCGACTTACCGTAGACGATCGAGACCAGGTCACTGCCCCAAATGTGATGTGACGTTGACTGCCAATCACGCCAAGACTCCCCCAAAAGGGGCAAAAGGGAGAGCTTTGGCTCTGGTTGTTTCTGGAATTGAACAGAACGGCCAAGGAGAAAAGGTGCAAGCCTCTTCAGACTAAAACGCAAAATTAGATGGGAATTTCTTCGACTCCACTAGCCGTTGAAGCCTATCGGAGGCTTTTGATCGTTAGAAGAGTGGCCGATGGTATAGTATGGAATCATCACTGTCACAAGTAACTAGTCCCGAATTCAGATTGTTCGTTCTGGAACAAGAGTTTGGACAGAAAAGGGGGGGCTGTCTGGGGAAGCATCGCAGACCTAGGATATATACACCAGGACTGGATCAGGTCCGGAAAACCTATGCGTCCTCACACGCACTCTGTCAGCTGAGGAGAAAACAAAAATCGCAAACCGAAGTCTTCAGACAGCCAAGGAGAAAACGAAAACCGCAAACCGAAGTCTTCAGACGCTCTCCGCCCGTCCACAAAGATTCCCCGTTGCACCAGAGGGAAAAATGCCCGATACTCCCTGGACTTGGAGTGATTTGGACACTCTAGCGGAGCCCGGAAACATGCCGTATTGAGCTAGTCAAGGAAACCCTAAGTTAAAACTTCGAAATGTAGGTCTGCTACACAATACGCCTTGCATGTAGCAGACGAAAACATGTTTGATCTGTCTGGGTTCTTCGCCGAATGGCTTGAGGCAGTGCCGTCGACGGGGATTCTGGTTGCAACGTTCGTGGTGGTATGTGGACAACAGACGACGACCAGGAGGATCGATCATTTTTACTGAACCTCTTTTTGCCCAGATCGTGGCTCAAGCCCTGATAGCGACGGCCATCTACAACCTATTCTTCCACAAATTAGCCAAGTTTCCGGGGCCATTCTTGGCGAGGTCCAGCCTGGTCAGTATTCCTCTTCCTCTCCCGTCTGATGATTCGTCGTTGCGCGAAAAACACAACTAATTCGACGGGCAGATTTGGCGTATCTATCAATCCCAACGCGGCCTCTACCACTTGGCAATTCAAGAGCAACATCGTAAATATGGACCAGTGGTGAGAGTCTCTCCCAACGAGCTTTCTTTCGCTTCCGTGGAGTCTTGGAAAGCCATCTACGGCCACCGAAGCGGTGGTGCTCCAACTCCGATCAAGAGCGAATTCTACGACATCTACGGCGCCGGCTTCAAGTCACTATGCATCGGCAGCGAGCGAGACCCCCACAAGCACGGGCAAATGCGTAGCATGCTCTCCGCCGCGTTTTCAACAAAGTCCCTTCGAGATCAGGAGTATCTGATCAGTAGCGCAGTAGACGAGTTCATTATGCGCCTTGGGGAAGCAGACTTCCAAGCCCAAGGTCTGAATATGACCAAGTGGTATGAGATGATTGCGTTTGATTCGGTCGGCGAAATGGCGTTTGGACAGTCGTTCGGTAGTATCAAGGCTGGTCAGTTCTCCACGCTGCTCCCCCTGGGGAGGGAAGGGAAAGCGAGAACCACCAAGGGGCTAACCACAGTGGTGATCTAGGGACTCCCCACAGCTGGTCCGAACTGATTGTCGAGCACCTCTACTTCATCACGCTGGCGGACAACCTTCGTCGTTTGCCGCTAGTAGTGACACTGTGGCGTCTCCTATTTCCCTCCACTCTTGCGCACCAGAACCAGAATTCACGATATAGCCGCAAGAAAGTCGAAGAGTGAGTTCTCTCCCCTTGTACACTAATGATTCAGCCGCGCTGTTCCGGCAAACATCAAAGAGACGGACTGCTGATGACGGCTGGCAGGCGCCTCGCCACCAAATCCACGCGAAATGATTTCCTGTCCACGGTCGTCCGCAATTACGAAGATGGCAAGATTAGCAAGGAAGAGATGACGGCTCATGTATCGACCTTGACGTATGTTTTTGGCCCCCTTTTCTCGCGCGTTCTTCGTTCTGTCAGTGTGAAGACTAATCAAGAAGCAAATCCTCGTCATCTCACGCAGTATTGCAGGAGCTGAAACGACTGCGACGTTCTTGGCAGCGACAACATACTATCTGTTGAAACATCCCGCATGTTTACGCCAGGTCCAAGAGGAAATCAGGGGCAAGTTCTCTTCATACGACGAGATCAATGCCACAGCTGCGAGACAATTGCCTTATCTCCAGGCTGTGATCAGCGAAGGTCTCCGAATCTACGCTCCGGGCTCCGGAGGGTTTCCCCGAATTTCAACAGGAATGAAGGTTGGAGACGTCTACGTTCCGGCTGGGGTAAGACACGATCTCTCTTTTTCTGGCGTGCTGCAAGTGTCCAGAGACCAGGAACAACACCTAAGCTGACTCTGTGTTTATATATAGGCCGAGGTCTTCACGCATGCTTGGACGCTCACACACAGCGAAGAATACTTTGCAGATCCCATGGCGTTTAAGCCTGAGCGTTGGTTGGATCCTATGTCTACCGATGTCAAGGAGGCCAGTCAACCGTTTTCCATGGGTCCGAGGGGATGTTTAGGCCAGAAGTAAGCCGGTCGTCTCGATCCAAAACCAGAATGCTTTGACACGGGTATGCTAATGTTCCATCGCAGCTTTGCGTACATGGAGATCAATCTCATCATGGCCAAAATGTTCTGGAAGTACGACCTGGAGCTAGTCGATAAGGAGCTGGACTGGGACAAGCAGAGTCAGCTGCATGTCATGTGGTGGAAACCGGAGCTGAGGGTTCGCTTTAAGGAGCGAAAGAGGGCTAGCTGAAGGTGAAGTGAAGGCAAACAAGGTCGATCTGGATCTGCGCCCGTGGTGCTCTTGATAAGACGACGCTGTATAGTGGCGAGTTGAAAGGGATTCTTCAAAGTTCCTGATTTCGCATCGACGGCGTTCTTGTAGCGTTCTTAAAGGGCTTCTTAGAGGTGCGGAGATCCATGCTCTTGACTGTCGGAAGTCCAATGTGCAAACCGCAGTTGCACCCCCTTTCCGCCCTTCCAAACTGAATCCACAATGTCTTCGCATATCGAAGTGCCACGAGTAATGTTACGAACGCAGGTTTCCGGCTCTGAGATGCGGGATCTGCCAGGATTAACTTTGACTTCGGTCTGCGCAGACGCCGTAGATATGGCTAGTTAGGGCCGAAAGGGGCATGGTGCCATCGACCACAATGTGTTGGCATATGATCCGATTCTATCACACCCTCTCAAATGATAGCTTGATGCTCGAAGTTGTCGAGAAAGAAGAAGAAGAGGAAGAGGAGGCAGAAGAAGTTCTTTCCAATCATACGCTTCTTCAATTTTTCTCCCTCGCCCTCCCGTCACGCAATGATCAACGGCGGAGGGTTGCAGCAGCAACAGCAGATCCATCAAGAGAAACCAGCAAACGAAAAGAGTGATGAGGACTCTGTACTGCAAAGCCAGATCGCTGCGCCGGAGAACTGGCCCAGCCCAGGCCAATTCTTTTGGAGCTGCACAAGCAAGTCTGACCGACTCGTGCTTGTTATTGCAACCATAGGAGCTGTAGTAGGGGGTGCTGCTTCGCCCTTCTCCGTCGTAAGAACATATTCCTCAAATGACTTTTCACTCCCCGCCCAACCGGCTGGCTGCCTTGGTTACTGACGTGGAAATTATCAAGGTACTTCTTGGTTTTGGTGGAGAATCCTTTCGAGGCTACTTCACGGGTGAAACGACAAAGACGGAGCTCCTGGAAGGTATCAATCGACTCACTCTCCTGTATCTGTGCCTCGCAATCGTCACCCTGGTCGCAATCTACATCGCCACCGTAGGATTCACGCTCGCAGGGGAGCGGATCTCACAGCGAATCCGTGAGAAGTACTTGGCCGCAGTGCTTCGGCAGAATATTGCCTATGTGGAGACCCTCGGGGTGGGCGAGGTCAATAAACAGCTAACGACAGATGTGTACTTGATTCAGGAGGCCATCACGGGCAAGGCAGCAGCGCTTATTACTGCTCTGGGCACATGTATCTCGGCGCTCATCATTAGTTTCATCAAGAGCTGGCTCCTGGCCCTGGTGGTAGGTTCCATTATTCAATCACCCACCCTGTAGGCACGCAGAAGATGGTTCTAACTCGAGAGGCAATAGATCATCCCAGCAGAGCTGGTTATAGTTGCATCCATGAGCACGGGGGCAGCCTTCATGATTAAGTACACCAAACAGGCGGTCGCTGCCTATACGTTGGCAGCCAATATATCGGATGAAGCATTAGGCTCTATGAGGACTGTGGCCGCCTTTGGAATGCAACGCTCGCTGGTCCACCGCTATGCCACACACATTGCCGTTGCACGAGCGGCGGGCATCCGAAGTGGTGTGGCTCTCGCCTGCATGATAGCAGCTCTGAACAGCATCATCTGGTGGACATATGGCTTGGCATTCTGGCAGGGGTCCCGGTTTCTCGTCCAAGATAAAGTCTCCCTGTCTGCTATCATCACCGTCCTTTTCGTCACCATCTCGGGTGCGTTTGCTCTGGGCAACGTCAGTCCCCATGCTCAAGCGTTTGTGGACGGCATCATGGCAGCCGACAAGATTTCGCAGATGATCAGCCGCCAATCGCCGGTAGATTCCAGTTCAAGCACGGGCTACACACTGCCCAGAGTCGCCGGTGCAGTAGAATTCAAGCATGTCCGGCACGTATATCCATCCCGCCCAGAGGTCCTCGTTCTCGATGACTTCAGCCTTACTTTCCCACCAGGAACGACAACAGCGATCGTCGGCCACTCTGGCTGCGGCAAAAGCACCATCGTAGACTTATTGGAGCGACTGTTTCTACCTACCAGCGGCAGCATATGTAAGTTTGATCGAAGGACATACTGCGTCGGCGCAGCAGTCGGCTAAACGGGTGACAGATATTGACGGGCACGATACCTCCAAGTTGAACGTCTCATGGTTGCGGCAGCAAATCGGATTGGTTGGTCAAGAAGCAACTCTATTCTCTACCACTATCTTTGAGAACATCCGGTATGGCCTGGTCGGCTCCGAATCGGAACACTTGCCTGTCGAAGCAATACGACATCTGGTCGAGGAGGCAGCGAAGACGGCAAATGCGTATGACTTTATATCCAAGCTACCGGAAGGCTTCGATACCAAGGTAGGAGACTGTGGCTCCCTGCTATCAGGAGGCCAGAAGCAGCGGATAGCAATTGCCAGAGCGATCGTGAGACACCCGAAGATCCTCGTGTTGGATGAGGCAACGTCCGCCTTGGATGGCAATGCAGAACGTCTCGTGCAAGAAGCGTTGCAACAAGCGGCCATAGGTCGCACCACTATTGCAATTGCCCACCGGTGAGCTTTAAGATTCATTTTGATCACGTCGAGTCAACTGCTGACTTTGGGGGAGACTTTCGACCATCGCAGACGCGGATAACATCGTCGTCTTGTCGAAAGGGACCATTGTGGAGCAAGGTACGCACCAAGCACTGATGCAGAAGGGGGAACTCTACTGCCAGATGGTCGGAAATCAAAACATGCAAGCGGCCATGCCTCATGCCCTGGAAAGCGACAAGACCTTAACGAAGCAGGAAACTCTACCGAAGGTAGTGACTATGGAAGTCTCCTCGGATTTTGGCCATGAAAGCGGCAGCCAGCCAGATTCCAAACCCAGTGCTGCTGTGTCCATCTGGAGTCTGGGACTGTTTGTGTTCCGACTGAATAGTAAAGACCTCCCCCTGATCCTCTGCGGTCTGGGCTTCTCTATTATGGCGGGAGCTAGCTTCCCCACGTGAGTGCCCAAGCCCATCGTAGATGGCTTGACCGGCTAACATATGCCACAGCCAGGCAGTCTTCATGGCCGAGATCTTCACTGCTATGTCGGTGGGTAGGTCCAGATACGATGAGCTCCGAAGTCAAGTCAACTATTGGTGCTGGTTCTACTTGATGATTGGATTCACTACGGCCATTGGATGGCTAGGCCAGGGGGTCTGCCTCACTTTTTACTCACAAGAACTGACGTACCGCACGCGAGAGAAGGGCCTGGATACGATATTGCACCATGATATGAGTGCGTTTCTCCAAGACGACCATACTGTGGCGGCTCTGTCAAAGGCGCTTTCCAGTAGTTCCAGCCACCTCGAGGGACTCGGCGGCTCCCTGGGTGGAACCATTCTGGTAGTCTGCACTCAACTCATTGCTGGACTCGCCCTTGGCTTGGCCGTTGGTTGGAAACTTGCGCTAGTTTGTGCCTGTACCATTCCGGTTCAACTCGTGTGTGGGGCCCTCCGGCTGAAGTGTCTGGCGTTGCTAGAGGCCCATGGGCGCAAGGTATATGCAGCATCTGCAGCGTACGCGTGCGAGTACAGCACCAACATTCGGACCGTGGCAACGCTCACACTCGAGAAGGACATTCAGCAGAACTTCCATCGCATCTTGGAGACCCAGCGCAAGCGATCTCTCGTTTCAACGAGCCATTCTGCGCTACTGTACGCAGTCTCTCAGTCAGTGACGTTCATGTGCGCTGCACTCGCGTTCTGGTATGGCAATCGGATGATCGTGAACGAGGGTTACACCATGTTTCAGTTCTTCGTCTGCTACGCGGCGATTGTCGAAGGATCCTTTTCTGCGGGTGCCATCTTCTCGTTTGCTCCTGATATGGGCAAAGCGAAGGAGGCTGCGCGAGAGCTCAAGGCGTTGTTCGAGTTGCCAGTGAACATTGATGCTCGAGGAGACACCGGCTACACGTCACCCGAAGTGGACGGATCTGTCTCACTCAGAGGGGTGTCTTTTCGGTATCCCAATCGTCCGGAGCACTTAGTGCTGGACAAGATCGATCTCGAAGTGAGTCCAGGTCAATACGTTGGCCTCGTTGGCCCTAGTGGAAGTGGAAAGAGCACCATTATCGCTCTGCTCGAACGTTTCTTCGATCCTGAGGAGGGCCAGGTCATGGTTCAAGGCACCAATGTCAGGAATTGGAATGTCAAGAACCTCCGTAGCCACGTGGCCCTGGTCAACCAGACGCCAACGCTGTTCGACGGAACCATTTACCAAAACATTGCAAAGGGGGTAGAAGACGAAGGGCCGTCCGAGGAAGACGTCGTCCAGGCATGCAAAGACGCCAACATCCACGAGTTCGTCCGCTCGTTGCCGTACGTATTCCCCTTTATATTGGCAAATATCTCTCGGCTGTTTGAAGAATCCGTGAAGACTAACGTCATTCCAGATTTGGACTCAATACACTCGTCGGTGCACGAGGGACCATGCTGTCGGGCGGCCAGAAGCAGAGAATCTCAATCGCACGGGCTTTGCTACGAAATCCCAAGATCCTTCTGCTTGACGAAGCAACATCGGCGCTAGACTCGGAGTCCGAGAAAGTGGTGCAGGTCGCTTTGGATGCCGCAGCTCGTGGCCGAACGACGATTGCAGTTGCGCATAGGATCAGTACGGTCCGAAACGCCGACTGTATTTATGGTAGGTTTGAACCCCAGCTCCTCCTCCTTTAGCGTGTGCAGGCTTATAGAAGCTGACGGCAAGCAGTGCTGGATAATGGCCGCATCGTAGAAACGGGAACACACGACGACCTGATGGAGATTAAAGGCAAATACTACGACATGGTCCAGCTTCAGAGCCTCGATCAAAATTCCTGAGTCATGCTCAGCACATGGCCGAGTATGTGTGCAGCCCGCTCAAAGATGGCCACATTTGCTGGTATATACGAGGCATGGTGGAGACAACGAGTATGTTTGTCTGTACGGCGGAGGATCAGTTAATCGGCCGTTGATATGCCGCTTGCGCGAGAGGAGGCTGCTGGTGCTGCTGCTGTCGGTCCAGGCCTTTTCCAACGGTATTGTTGCTGCTGGAAAAGGGGGTAGCAAGATGTCATTGCGCATACAAGTCGACCCGTTGCGGGAAGCTCGTGGCTGTAGGAGGTAGTCCAGTCGAGTCCTGGTCAGAATAAAGGTGGTAGACGCCTCCAAGTGAGTAGATTTTCCGGGCGAATAATGGGATGGCGAGACGGAGGCATTCTAGCACAAAAGTATGGCATCGGCAAAGACCGAAAATGTATTGCGCTTGTCACTCTCCTTGTTGTTCGTCGGCTTTTATATTATTCTTGTCTTGGTATGTTCTCTCGCTGGACGGGAGATGAAGGTACACGGTACATGTACTTGTAACCTACCAACTACTAATAACCAAGCAGAAGAAATCCGGACCGCCGGTACATAACGTGGTCCTAATTACCGTGCGGAGTACGGCGTCTTGGCATTGACAAGTGACACCTTCAATTAATCCAGCTATACCTCAGCTACCTACCTACTATCTCTAGACTTCCCAATGACCTTTTTAATGCTCTTTGTTCAACGCTTCTATATACCTCGCCAGCGTCACTTTCGACGCCGCCAGCTTCGTCTCCTGATTGTGGAACATGGTTGACGTCGCCGCCATCGACGCCGCCGCCGCCGCTCGTTTCAGGCGGGCCAGCAGGCCGCCAAAAGAGTTCACCTGAACGCTCACCATGGCGTGGCACAGGAACGCCCGCTCCACCCCGTCGTCGACGCATACCGCCCCGAAGCGCAGCTCGAAGCCCGCGCAGCCGTTGATGCCCAGCAGGCGATCCAGCATCTTCTCGCACAGCACGCACATGTGCTGCGTGACGGTCGCGATCACCGCCATCACCTCGGGCCGCGTCGTGCAAGCCATGCATTGGCTAATGTGCGACAGTTCTCTCGCCACTGAGCGATATAGGACGACGTGCTCGTCGAAGGAGCCCGCGTCCTGGGCGACAATGTGTGCACACAGCCGGTTCAGCATACATGCGGAAACGTTCAGGCACTCGCAGCCGTCTCTCCCTGCGCGGTGGTATCAGTAACAGTGATATTTGTGTGTGTATGTGGAGCAGCAGCAGCGGCATGCTCGATCATGGCGCATTATTCAAGGACTCACTTTCGCTCGGCTCCTCATTCATCACCTCGCGTGCAGGGAGCATACTCGTCGGTGTATTCACTCCGAAAGTGCATCGCATGCTGCACAATATCGGGTCAGCCCCTATCCCAGCGCGGATCACAAGCAACGACAGGCTGCACTGCGACTTACTCGGACCCGAATGACACTGGCGTATTATGGTTCTCGTCGTGGGGGTCACTCCACACATCCATGATGTTCGTGTATGTGGAGAGTTCCCAATCGCTCTGGCCGCATTCTTCTTCGTTGATCACTTCGTTGAACAATGGAGTCTTCGTGCCCCCTTTCACGGCGTCGGCCATATCGTCTTCTGGAGTCGGCAGCGCGGCGACGGCGGTGGCAGCGTGCTGCTGCTTTCCTCCCTGTGCCTCATGGCTTGGCGCTGGGGGCGCAGTGGGCTCCGAAAGGGAACTGCTTTTGTTGCTATTGCTGTTCCTCCGAGTCGTGTTACTGCATCTCGCTGCGGATTTGCCACTCCTCGACGGCGTGCTCCCCCCGCCCGCCATGCTATGGTCAGTCCTCCGGGGCCGTCCTTCTTTGCCAGAGCGATATACACACGTCGTCTGCAGCGAGTAGCACCGACTACAGCCCCCGATCTCGCCACTACACTTCAGCTACACCGGGGCCGTGTCAGCATGGCTTCTCTCACGGGGAGCGAATGGCGCGCGAGGGAGGGAGGGAGGGAGGGAGGGCGGAACGGAGAGAGGATAGTGCATGCCTTCTTCTCTCGACACAGGACGCAAGCTCGGTGAATACTTGCACATCTGCTTGCGCTGAGGGTCTCGTATTGTACCACTGGGCCGTTTCCGCTGCCCCCATTCGCATCGACACGCCACGACGCGAACATTGTCTATGCTGTGGCAGAGTGGCCGCATATGATGCTACTACATAAACCTCCGACTTTGTTCGACCATCCCCGAGCGACGGCCATCGAGCAAAAGGTCTAAAACCCTTCACGAGGAAATTGTTTGGACAGACCGAGGTGGATGCGATTTCCGACTAATTCGCTGCTCTCTTAGATCGACGACAGGGTTGGAAATCCGCGGGCTTATATGGACAGGCACTACCTTCAAGCAGCGCGCCCACTCACCCTCAGGCGAGAACCAGGCGTGGACTAACGACTGCCTAGTCTAGCAACGTACATGATGGAGGAGTGTAGGTCGTCAATTTAGCTCTTGGGGAGATGGCCGATTGGTGGGCGATACATACGGTATCCGGAAAGGTGCAACATGAGCAGGACGGAGTGCTCGGGGCACTACTATGGTTGCAAATTGACCACAGTCTCAAGGAAAAGAAGCCCCACTGCGCTCAGAGTCAGGTGGTCTGATCGAACCCTACACTCTGACGAGGAAGAGAGACGACGAAGAAGAACAGGAAGAAGGCCAAGAACAAGAAGAAGAGAGTCCAGACTCTGGGGTGACTCTTCGGTGAGTCGACCCCATATCCTGAATCCGGCATGTGCGGCAGGACAAGAGTACTTTTCGTAAAGATAGACCAACCAACACCCTGTAGTGAGTACATGAATGGTTGAATACACTAATGGTTGTTGTATCACGACTACGAGTAGACCAGGCAATATATCATAGGCATACAGCTGTAACAGGATGTAGCCCCCGCCCAATGCTTGACCTGGTCAAACCTTCACATCCGGGTGCAGATATCCGCTGGGTCTTCTGTGTCTTCTGTGTCATCTGACTGTAGCAGGCCCTGAATATCGTGGTCTGACTACAGGATGGTCCCCTATGGGTAGAACGGACAGCTCGGAGTCGATGTTCGTCGTGCTGCTGCTTGTAGGGGGGCTCTTACGGTGATCAATAGGCTCATATGCAACCGATCTCTCCGAGTCCGAGCCTAGCAGAGATGGTCTCTGGCTCCCGATGCTTGTCCAAATGGTACGATTTCCATGAATTCTCAGGTGTGTGAGACTGGAACGAAACAGGCGAGTGGAAGTTCCATCATTTCTCATTCCTACAAGACGATCATTCCTCCAAGCGGCTGTCGTGCATTGCAGACGGCTTCCTCTTTCATCCAGCTCGCAACATTTGCCTTCCATAACGACCATCAACATGCCCTTGAGCGGATCAGAGAGTGGAGTGTTGTTGGTCATATTGAAATGGGCCGAGCCGAGAATGCGGAGCACAGGCAGTTTAGCGTTGATACTGATACTTGTTTTGGGAGCAATTGTGGTGAATCGGTGGCAGCGAAAGCCCAAACTTCCCAAAGTTCCCATCTTGAAGCTATCCCCTCTGCCTGGCAAAGCGGGAGTAGCTGAGGACGTGGCAGCCTTCGTTCGAAATGGAAGGGATGTCATGCAAGCGGGATATGACCAGTACTCCAAGCACGGTCAAAACTATCTCCTGCGGTGAGTCCAACGAAAGTGAATCATCACAACACTCACATCTCGAGACACGCTGTCCGCTGATCGAGTTTTGGGGAGGATGCCGTTAGGACTCCCTGGGGCTTCATGCTCGTGTTAGCTCCGCGGTTCATCCAGGAGATGGTCTGGATGCCGGATGACAAGTTGGACAATCAACCTACGCACAATGAAATTCTTCAAACGCGATATACCATGCATCCGACGCTGGAGGAGGATCAGTATTATCTCGAAATTGTGCAAAAGCAATTGACGCGAAATCTAGGTGCGTTTCCCCCCCACACCTCTTGTCTTTGTTTCTGCCCCTGAGAACTACTAATGCGAAAGTGCACGTGAACAGGACCGGGCCTTCCAGATCTGGTTGTAAGTGCGAACAGCTAGTATCATGACTAGACCAGCATTGTTGACGTTCGACCACAGGATGAAGCAAAACGAGCTTTCCGCGGGCAGATTGGTGACTGCACGGCGTGGAAAGCAGTCGGCATGTGGGACGCAGCCTTCAAGATTACCACTCGCACCGCCAACCGATTCTTCTTTGGCAAAGAACTCGCCAGCGACGCCGAGTTCCTCCAACTCGCAGTGAGCTTCTCTTCCACCGTCTTTGACGGAGCTAACGTGCTTCGTGTCGACTACCCCTTTCTCAATTATCTCCCGTTTCTCAAACCTTACTTCCTCGCCTGGAAAACCAACGTTCAAAAAGACCATGCCCTCGCAAGAACTAAACTCCGGCCCACTCTCCGAGCCCGCATTGCTCAATTAGAACAACAAGAACAACGAGAAGAACAAGAACGACAACGACAACAATACCAATACCAAGATCAAGAACGAATTTATTATGGAAATGAGAAGAAATCTCCTCCCAACACCCCCAGCGATGCCGTCCAATGGGTCCTCGAAATCACGCCTCCCTCCAAGCGCAACATCGATCACCTCGTCCACCGCATGATGCATATTACCGTCGTGGCCGTCCACACCAGCAGCACCAGCTATCTCGACTGCATGAACGAACTAGCCGCACACCCCGAGATCCACTCCACGCTCCGCGAAGAAATCCTCTCGGTCTTCCTCTCACCAGAAGAAGAAGAAGAAGAAGAAGAAGAAGGAATCGAAGTACCAAAAATCTCAACCCCCACCAAGAAGAAAACAACAACAACAACAACTTCAACAACCCCCACCATCTGGCGAAAACAAGCCCTTTCCAAACTCCTCCATCTCGACTCCTTTATGCGCGAAACTGTTCGCTTACACACTAATGCATCAGGTCAATTGGATCGCGTGGCCATGACTGATGTGCAACTGAGCGATGGATCGATCATTCCGCGAGGCACATATGTGACTGTCCCTTCGGTGGCAATGAATGGCGATGCGGCCATTTGGGGCCCGGATGTGAATGTGTTTGATGCGTGGAGGTTTGTGAAGAAGAGGCAGGCGGGTGGCGGAGAGGAGGGCACGCAGCATAGTTTTGTGCAGACTGGAGTGGAATATTTGCATTTTGGGTGAGTTTTTTTTCTCTTCCCCTTCCCTCCTGCCTCTCTTTTGTCTTATTCTCTCCTCCCACCTCCCCCTCCTCTTCCTCCTCCCCTCCCCACCGATTACACACACATCCATATACTAACCATTTCACCTTTCCCCCTATTTCCTTTCTTCCCCAGCCACGGCCGCCACGCCTGTCCCGGGCGCTTCTTCTCGTCGAACGAAATCAAAGTACTTTTGATTCTCACGTTGATGAATTACGACGTCAAATTCCCGGATGAACAAAGAGGCGAGAAACTCCCCAACGTGTGGAATTGTCAATTGAGAAGCCCGAATCCCAACATCAAATTGGAATTTAAGCAACGGGAGAATGTGCATGAATTGTTTCGAATTTACTAGAACTATCTCAAAGAGAAAGGGATGATGGAAACTTAGAAGCTAGCGAGGTCGTGTGATTGGTATCGAGCGATGGTCGTATGTACATTTCATTCAATGGGGAATAGATGGTGATTTGTGGTGATGGTTTTGTGAGCGAGGTCGTGTGATTAGTATCGAGCGTATATATATATTGCATTCAATGGGGAATAGATGGTGATTTGTGATGATGGTTTTGTGACTGTCCTCTCTTACCTACGTCTCTGTCTCTCTCTCTCTCCCTCTCTCTCCATCTCTCTCTCTCTCTCTCTCTCTCTCTCTCGCTTTGAAAACGCAGCGAACTGTTTGGAACAAGATCAACGGTCATGAAAGCGTGTAAGGTAGTAATGACTGGTATATAGTGGAGACCTTCCATCAGGCTTAGGGCCTCTCAACGTTTGTACAGACGACTCTTCCCCTAATAATCAACTCAATCTTAATGCAAACATGAGCATGAAGCGAAGACTCGATCGTAGCACAGTGCCACTCCAACTCCAGCGCTAATGCTCGCTCGCGATATTCATACATTTTTGGGCTTCTCCTGCTCATCGTGTGGTTCCTCGTAGTTTGTGCTGCTCTCTTTCGTGTTGTCGAAATCAGTGTTTCTGTCGGCGTCTTGGGTGAAAGGCGGGTCATCGTTTGGCCAATACTACAAGGCCAATTCGCGATCTTTCCGCATGCCTTCCATTACAGCTTGCACGCCCCCTTCGCGCAGTCGAGCCAATACGACATACATTCCCTTCTGCGCCTTGGGCTGGCTCTTCTCTGTTCGCTGCATTCCAATGCTCTCAATCGCAGTACGGACAGCTCCCGAAGTCCAGTTCGAGAAGAAGCCTTGCTTTGCAGGCTCTTCATCGCTGGCGCCGACCACAGAGGTTGCGTTCGCCTGCTGGCCCCACCGTTCCCGCCTCTTCCGGATCTGCTCTCCAATCCTACTCTTGAGGGTCACACTCACATCCACATCGGTTCGCACCTCATTCACGTCGGTGGCGGCAAGGGCTTCGGGCCTGCGATAGGTGTGCTTCTCGATGACCGACAGAACGTTGTTCCAGTCCAAATTCCGGCTATCCGTTGCCATCCATCCCTCCTTCACGTCAACCACGCTCTTTTCGAGTATGAAGCTCTGGGTGCTGCCATCTTCGCTCGCGCCCAGGGCGCTTCGGGGAAGAAGGGCGAGTACACCCGCAGGTAGCCGGCTCTTCTTCAGATGCAGACGCACTGTCGTCAAGCGCTGGGTCTCCGGATCGTAGTGTCGCTCAATCGTGTCTGTCGATGCAACATGGCGAGAGTATGGATTGGGATAGCGGAGGAAGTAGGCCAAAGAAACGGCGCTGAAGCCATAGTCGTAGCTGTAGTTGCTCTGGTAGAATTTGACCATTGTCACCCACTCACGCACTCACTCACTCACGGGCGTCGGAGTCGGAGTCTGCGAGTCACGCCCATCCCCAGCGACGGGGGTAACTGATAGTGGTGATGATGGCCTCGTGAAGAGAAAGTGAATTGATGGATGGTGGAAGAGAAGTCGTGAATGGGTGGCGATGTGTGAGGCTGTCAGGTGCTGGTATCCTTGGCGCATGCTTGCCGCGGGAAAGCGGGAAGCATCGGCGTTCGTCAACCCCAATCCCGATGCCGATGCCATACTCGAGCCCCGCCCCTCCCGCGCGCCGCCAATAATTATTTTGGTCACCCCACTTCGGCCGTTAGTCATTCGATACCTTGGGAGGGACAGCACCAACAACATCATCAACAACAACAACAACATCAATCCCTCGAACACCTCCACCATCTGCACCGCCTCCACCACCTTCGCCGCCTCCGCCACCTCATGTCGTCCACGGACACTCCCACAGTTGGTGCGCCGCCCGCCGTGGCCGAGACCAAGGACGACAAGAAGCCCAGCTCCCAAAAGATCGACCCGTACAATGTTGCTGGCGAGGTGGACGACTCGGGCAATGTCAAGGCCATTGACTACGACCGCCTCATTGAGGAATTCGGCGTCCAGCCACTGTCCGACGACATCCTCCAGAAATTCGAGCGCGTTACCGGCAAGTCGGCTCACCTGTTGATCCGCAGAAAGATCTTCTTCGCACATCGTGACTTCGACAAACTCCTTGACATGTACGAGAAGTATGGCACTTTCATGCTGTATACCGGGCGGGGACCGTCGAGTGGGAGCATGCACCTGGGTCACACAGTGCCATTTCTGTTCACCAAGTGGTTGCAAGAGCTGTTCGATGTGCCGCTGGTCATCATGTTGACAGACGATGAAAAGTACCTATATACGCGCCACAAAAACAAGGGGGTGACGAAAAAGGGCGCCGAGGTGGCCGATTTCATCGATTATGCGCACGATAATATGAAGGACATCATCGCCTTGGGCTTCGACATGAAGAAGACCTTCATCTACACCGACTACGAATTCATGGGCGGCCACTTTCTGCAGAATGTGACCGAGTATGAGTCCATGGTGACGGTCAACCAAGCACAAGGTGCTTTCGGCTTCGATGGCAGCACGAGCATCGGGCTGACCGCTTTCTCTGCAAAGCAAGGAGCTGCTGCCTTTCCATCTTCCTACCCAGAACTGTTTGGCTACAAAGACTACCGCCTACCCGACCTTGACCGGACGGGTCTACGCCGACATAAAGCCCTGTCACAAATACCCGTCCTCATCCCCTGCGCTATCGATCAAGAACCGTACTTCCGCATCCTACGAGAACGCTGCAAACGCATGAAGCACGTGCACGAAAAGCCCTCTCTCATTCTTTCACAATTCCTAACTGCACTGCAAGGGCCAGGCGGGAAAATGAGCGCCTCGGACCCGAACTCGGCCATCTTCATGTCTGATAAGCCAAACGAGATCAAAAACAAGATCAATAAGCACGCGTTCTCAGGCGGTCGGGAGACGAGGGAAGAGCAAGAGAAATACGGCGGTAACCCCGATGTGGACGTCGCCTTTACCTATCTGTCATACTTTCTGGATTCGGACGAGGAATTGCAGGATTTGGCCGATCGATATCGAAGTGGAAAGATGGGGACAGGGGACATGAAGAAGCGATGTATCGCAGAATTGCAAAAGTTTGTGGCCGAGTTTCAAGAACGAAGAAGCAAGATCGATGATGCAAAGATGAGAGAATTCACGGCTTATAGAAAGTTGGAATGCAAGGGCGTTGATGCGGTGGCAGAAGGGCTCAAGGACTTGACATTGAAGTAGAGTCGCTGGCGCTAAAGAAAATTAATATCATCACTACTCAGCGACTGCTCGATGGGAAGTCTTTCGAGAGCTCGTTCGCATCCTTCCCGAGTCTGAACACGGCCTCGTAGCATATGCTCCATCCAGAGCTAATGCCCTGCGAAGCTAGTATTCTTCAAAAAGACCATGGCAGCACTCCATCAAGACGACGCCCAATACTATGGATATAGCCAGCAGCAAAGCGTCCATTAAGCCCTCCCTCTGTGGCCCATATCACGGACGTCCCACCTCCCTTGATCTTTGCAACAAATAAAAAATCCAAGTCATGAGCCAAGAGCCAGCCACCCTTGATATGAGGCAATCTGTAACTGACCGAAAGCGCCAGTACTACCGTAGTTGCGCTCAAAATGAGGTAGCATTAACAACTACCCTATCTGATCCATCAGCTTTTTTTTTTCTTCTTCTTCTAGCTCCATAGCATCCATCTTTGCGCTCGCTCCTTACTTCTTCGTTAGATTTACTCTCTCTTCATTTCATCGTATAATACTTTACATTTGAATGAATAGATATATCGAGAGAACGAGTACTTGTACCTCAGGTACCTACCTATTTTCCACTTTTTCTTCTTTCTCTTCTCGTCGTGCGAGGGTGGGTGGAAGGTGGAAGGTGGAAGGTGGAAGGTGGGAGGTGGACTTTTTACATGTCAAAGAAAGAAACCTTGGGGAAAAAAGAGCAAACAAACATTGGTCGAATCGAAGAGAGAGGGAAGACGGTTGGCAGAAGAAGAAGATGATGATGATGAAGGAGAAGATAATTTTTTTTCCGCGAGAGTTTATCCACCTTGGGGTATTTTCCTTCTTCTTCTTCTTCTTCTTCTTCTTTCTTTTCTTTTTCTTCTGTCCTCGTCGTGGTTGTTGTTGTTGTTGGTCTATAAGCAAACAGTTTTCTTGTTCCAAGGTCTAAAAGAAGAGAGGCTGTAATCTACAAACACCAACACACATCTCTCGCTCTCTCTCTCTTCGCGGTCCCTGATTATTTCTTGTCTGTCCGTCAATCTAGCCAGCATACAAACACACACACACACATACTTTCTTCCTTCCTCTTCTCCAAGCATATGAGACACGGACAGTAATCGATGAGCGCTCCAGACAGCACCGGAGCTCGGCCCTCAGGTGGCACGGTCCAGCTTCCAGCCAAGAAGGAAATGAAGGACAAGTCCAGCGGCATGTCAGTCAAAGAGCTGCTCATGGCCTGCCTCTGCATCGACGGCGGTGGCGCCGGTCGTCATTGGGAAAGACCATCACTTTCGCCACCACCTGCTCCACCCCCAAGCCGTGCCAATTCAGGCACTACCAGCAGAAGAGGAGCAGTGCATCCTCGTCCAAGACAACTCTCTTCATATGAGCTACGACAGAGAATGGCACGACGACCTGGAGAGGAGAGACTGCCACGTCACCACACTGCTCTTCCCACCAGTAATTCTGCTGCGCGTCGTCGGCAATTCCATCCCATCGTCACGGACAGCCCCACTGCACGCATTGTCCAGCCAGAGAGCTCGATTGCAAAACCGCAACGAGAAATTGAAGCGGAGAACCTCGCTAATCGGGCCCAGGACAAGTTGCACCTTGAGAAGATACGGCAAGCGCAACATCGCGGCAAGGAGCCAGAAAGTCCCAAGGCCATTCCAGCCGTTGCGGGAGATCTGGGTGATATTGGAACATCATCTCTTCCCATGAACTTTAGCCCTCGTGAACGCCAGCCCACAGTAGCAGATCTCAGCGGGGGCAACAGGCGTGGTACTGGTGGTGTTGCAGAGGTGAGTACACCCTAGCCTTGTCTTCGCCATCACCACCGAGGGGAGCCCCGAGCCAGGTTCTGAGGGCTCAAGGTTGTGTTGAGGCTGCTCAGAGACGGACTGAAGCGACAGGAGTTCTCGCAGTGTCTTTCCCAGTGGCATATCCGTTGAGATTTGTCCAAACAGGCTACAGGCTTGCAGCATTGGCGTACTCTCTCGCACCGCATAGCTTTCTAGCAGTAGCTCTTGCAATCAGCATACCGTCTGTCTTCATGCAAACTTGTCATGCTTTCCCTTTACTTTCACATCCAGCATCACCTCGTGATAATTGCCTTCTCTCCTCGCCTTCTTCAACTTCTTCACCTCATCGTCATCCAACCTCCTGCCCACCTCTGCCTCCAATTCCTTTCGACTGATCTTCGCTCGCACCTTCTCGGCCTTTTCCGTCTTGAGCTTCGGCTTGAAGCGCGCCTGCATGCGGATGCGAATACACGTCGTCTCATCCGCAGCCTCCGCATCTCCCCTCACCTCAGCAGGGTCCTTATCGCCGTCCACCGACAGATACGTCTTTCGCATCATCGTCTGTATCTCAAACTGGCTCGATTTCCCCTCGGCGGGAACCACTTTGAACGTCTCTTCCGGCGAGACTGCTTCTCGCGTAGATGACAAGATGCCATATTGGTCGCAACCGAGATACTTGCCATGATGTCCCTTGAAGGTGAAGGTATTCTCGTTGCCCACAATCTTCTGTGCAACCCATACCTGGCGCACGTCGTGTGGTTCCGCCGAGTGCGGCTCGTTCTCGACCATGTTTTCGATTTTGCTCGTGAAGACGCGTCCCAGCTGGTCGACTGCAACACACGCCACGGGTTCGCTGGGTAAGACAAGGATGACAGGGCCGGCGATGTCGTCGATGGCGTCTGCAGAGACCCAGTTCTCGTCGTCCTCGGCCTCGGGTTGTTGATGAGCAGACACGAGCTGCTTGGAGGCTGGCGGCGCATGCTCGTTCTCGTCGTGGGCGTCGTCGGCTTCTTTCTCTGCTCGCTTGCGCTTCTTGGTTGGCTTCTTATCGCCTTTGAAGCTGAGAGCTTTTACCATATTTGGTATATGGAGGATGTTGTTGCTGGACACTTGACGTCGCTCGGTACAAAGTTCAGTCAGGTATGCAAGGTATATGTACCTACAGCAGGAAGGAACTACATGTACCTCCTACACCTCAGGTTCAAACACTGTCACATGGAAGACAGACCCACAGCTATCAACATATAATTGTGCCACCCTCGCAATTGTTTCTGCCTCGCGCCAAACTGGAAACATGCAGGACGAGAAGAGGGATGCAATCATCAGCGTCTCGAAGACTTGCCGTTTACCATTATCATCATCATCATCTAGCTACTCCGATACGTATAACAACGCACCAGCCAAGTCCTCCCCCAGGGACAGTTCTAGCTGCGCCATCCACAGATGCACATATGCAATGCTATACAAATACCAAACGCCCGCTGTAACGCCCACGAATGACCATACTATGGCATGCTATGCTTTGCTTCTTCATCCTCTTCGTCTCTGTCCAATACTCTAGACACTTTTACTTCCGCAGCTGGCAGTGTGAAGCATAGCGAAAAAGGGGCAATACTCTATCGTTTCTGCGGCGCATTTCGTGCCGTAGCAGGACTAAGCTGGTCGATACTCGGACCAGAAACTGAGTCATCCATTCGGCTCACTTGTCCGCTCGTAATCTGGTGGTCATCACTGAGCTTCCGTGGCGTTGAGATTTCCCGCGGGCTTGACTCCATCTGTGGTGTGCGTTGCGCGATAGGAGAATGTGCGTCCCCGCGAGAATCTTGGACCTCGCAGTCCTCCTCTGCCTCGTCCTCGTCCTCTCCCTGGGCGTCAGTGTCATCCTCATCCTCGTACTCGTTCTCCTCGTCTCCCTCTTCATCTTCGTCAATCATGGACTGGGTGAGTTCATCATTGGTATCCTCATCATCGTAATCATCATCGCGTCCGAGCATGGATGCAATGGATTGATCGAGGCTGGGACGACCGTCGGGGTCGGAAAAGTACGAGTCCATCATATCGTCGCCGGCTTCGTCCTCGCTCAGGATGCTTTGGCTGTCTCTAGTGATGGTCGCCTGCAATTTGGGCACCGGCGAGGTGACAGGTTCATCCTCGTCTTCCGAGTCGGTGAAGTCTGCTAGATCCATCGGCTTACTTCGCCAGTAATTGAAATCGGTAAATTCTTCTCCGCCGCCCATGACAAGCAGACCAACAGGCGGGAAGTAGTGGTCGACAATTTCTCGCATGCTGCTATATGCCGTCTTATAGTGGTTCAGCGACAGGAGGTCCAGACTGATTTCGGAATTGGTGTTGATGGTGAAGATTCGTGTGGATGGGATGTTGACAGATCGGTAGCTGAGCGCATCCGTCAAGCGATTTCCGAATCCCGCGTAGAATGGCGAGCCAGCCTTCCCTCGACCGGCTCCCAGACCCCCAGGCAAGTTTGCCATATTCATGGGCTTGAGACCTGCCTCCAATGCATTTTCAGTAGTGTTCTGTGCTCCACCATGGCCGGCAAAGAGCGACATGATATCTCGCAAGCAAGCCATCTTGAAGATCTCCGGCTTGCGTAGGTACACTTCACGTCGCAATGCTGCGATGGTCCGATCGGGACTCAGAATGACCGGGCCAGGAGGGAGCTTGTACCCTTCCTGTGTTACACCCTTGAGGTATGCTCTGGTAGTATCTGCTTGGCCCACACTTCTGCTGGTCAGATACAGAAAGTTGTAGCCATTGGAGGCAATCTCAGTGTAGAGCTTAGCGACGCCTTGATGCGTCCAATCTCGGCCAATTTTGTTGAGCACATGCCCCAGCACGTCCGACTTGGTAATGGTTCCATCGATATCCGAAATCACAATGGGTACGTCGTGCCTCCAGTACCATAGAGTGGCCTCGCATGTGGCACGGTTTACGGTAAAGGCCATGCTATTTGCTCCTGGTTTCAGATCCATACCTTTTAATTGTGCCGACGTGAGACGTAGCGTTTTAGCGTAATTCTTGTTGGGATCTCCTGCGATCGCAGAAGACGATGAGGGCGCTTGGGAACCTATCTCGACCGCACTATCGGAGTCACGCCGATTGTGAGAGTTGACATAGCCAGACTTCGAGTCCACGCTTCGTGTATCGTCAGAGTGATAACCTGGATCCGAGATGGCATCTGTAGAAGCATATGCCGTCGGATTGTAGCTGCCCATGCCCGACGCCACTGCACGCTTGTTGGCGGCATCCTTGGCTTCTTCACTGCTGTAGATCCAGATGTTACCCTTTTCGTCAGCGCCGATGAGTGAGCCGATGTCATAGGGGCCGTCCAGCTCTTCTGAGAGGAGCTGTCTGGCGATACCTTCTGCCTGCAGGGCTTCCGCGTTACTGCTGCCATAATTACTCATATCGAGCATGAGATCACCCGACTCGGTGACCTGATTGCTGATATTTGATGTCCACAGCTTCTTCGACAACGCGATGGCGCGCTCCTTTGCTTCTGACTGTTTCGACGAAGGGGCAGAAGGAGAAGCAACAGCAGCATCGTCTAATCCGTTCGTTCTCCTGCTCGATGGACTAGCCGCTCGCTCTGACCCGGCCTGCATGATGAGCTCCGAGTGGTCCAGGGACTCGTTGATGACGGCTCGAGCCGCGGGAAGCGCACTGTCGGAGGAGGTACGATCGAGAGGATGGTGCAGGGCGCTGACAGGAAATTCGCCCGACAGTGGCCGTGGTCGGGGCGATTGTTCATTGTCCGAAGAAGTCGGAGGCTGCGTCGAGTTCTCCGCATCACTACTAGGCCTTCTCTGCAGAGGAGAGGCAGCAGGAGTACTTTTACTGTGTCCTTTGGAGCGAGATGCCCCATCTTGTGCCAGACCCAAGGCATTCTTTTCGAGATCGAACGACTCTGGCTCTTGCAGCGCAGGCGGTTCGGGGGCGCTGGCTTTCAATTCTGGACTGCCGGCTGGCGATGCCAGAGGCGAGGTTTGGAGGGCTTCGGGCACATCGTCCAGGGTCTCGAAGACGAAAAAAGCCTCTCCTCCCACGCCCAGCTTCATGGGAAAGTCCCGTTTCTCGCCATTCACCTTGAATTCCACCTTCTTTTCCGAGGGCCGCAGCAGAGAGAATTTGCCGAAGCGAATGTGAAATGGACTACAGGCCAAGGACCCATCTTCCTGCTCGACGACGACGACATCGATGGCACCGGAGAGGGTGGCAGGATTGATGGAGTTCCAGGTATTGGACACGCCTCCTGCTAGCGATCGTACGTATTGCATTTCGTCGGGCTCAGAGGCGCGGTCACAGCAGGTTCATGGGAAGCATGTGTGTGTGGGTGGGTGCGTGTGTGTGCGTGCGTGTGTGTGTTTGTTCGTGCGTGCGTGTGTGTATGAGTGGGCGAGAGTGAGAGAGCGAGTGTGTGCGTGTACGTGTGGGTATTTGTGCGTAAGGTATGTGTCTGCGTGTGTTTGCGCGCGTGTGTAGGTAGGGTAAGTAGTATATCTAGTACTCAGCGAGCCTAGAGGAATGATGGTATGAAGGAACGAAGGTATGTATGCGTGAGAGGTCGGTGGTGATCAACTTAGTACATGTGGTTTCTATGTCCTGCTGAGATAGTCGATTGGAGAGGCGAGGCGAGGCGAGACAGCAGACGAGACGGAGGGAATTCGGGGTGTTGTGTAGTACGTTACCTCTAGTACTAAAGGTATGAGGTAGGTAGGTAGGTAGGGTGGTCAGGACCGTTACCTAACGTACCTGTAGTGCATCAATGTCAGTCAGCAGTCTCAGCAATAGCACGGGACCCACGTCACACGATCCGGTCGAAGAAGAGCCGAGGCGAGGCGAGGCGGGTCGCGGGTTGGCGGGAGCGGGAGGAGGTGAAGAAAACGCCGGAGAAGACGTGGAGGGCCTGAGGCAGACTCATCCAGTGCTCAGTTGCAGACTTGCTGTGTGGAGGAGCCGGCACGCCCGGCAGAGCTGGCAAAGTCAAGAGAGCCTGGTAGGCTGTACAGTGCTGCTTACCGAGGTGGCCCAGGTCTGTGCTTGCGCTAGGGGCGGTCCGGTATCAGCTAACCGGGGATAGTGCTACAGAACCTTTGAAACCCAAATCTGCAGCGAGATATCGACGTCTTTCGGCCCTTTCCTGATTTATACGCGTCTATACCTGTTTAGTCCGCTCGGACCGCTCCTAGCGCCTGCACAGACCTGGGCCACTTCGGTAAGCAGCACTGTACCTGTAGAGAGGAACAAGGTTGATGGCGATCATCCCGCAGTCGCCTAGTCTTGCGGAGAAGAAACGCCTTCCGAATCATATTTCTCTCCCACTGCCCGGACAGCTCCATGTCACCACCAACTACACACACTACAGGTATACTTGTAGTTCACTTCCATCGTTTTATTGCATGCATCTTCTGCATCTCTCCTTCTTCGTCTTCATCGTCATCGTCTTCATCTTCTTCTTCATCTTTTTCGTCTCCCTCCCACACGCCTGCTCTACGCACGTGTGCGGGGCGGACGTCCCTACATATTCATTCGTATCTGGAGCCAGTCTAGTATGCTGCCTGATAGCCTGTCGTCGCTCACACCCCATGGCCGGTCCTCGAGCACCGCAACATGCGGCGGGATGGTTGGCTGTCGCTGCAGACCACATTCGAGATAGCGGTTTTGGAGTCGACGTCCTCTCGTCTACCTCGAGCAAGCTGTGGCCCTACATGCTGCCCTTTGCTCTGTACTTCAAGCCCTTGGTGGTCTTGACCGCCTTGACATGGTACGCTCCCTCCCCCCCCCCTCCCCTCCCCCAACACCAATTCCCACCACCACCACAAACTTCCATGCGGTTCTGATGTGTCCATTGCCGCGACCTGCAGGCTGATCTGGAGAGCCTACCAAGTCCTGAACAAGCCGCTCGACGATCTCGCCGGTCTCCTCGGCTTCGACATCCCCTCTGCCCCAGAAATTGACCTGGCCGGAGTCAAGGCAGATGGCGCCATTGTGCATTGGTCGCTGCCGGAACCTCCTCTGCGCATGAACAAGAGCACGCACAAGTTCGAGGTCATGGTAAATGGGGACTTGATCGCCTCCCTGTCCGTCAGGGAGTCGGCCGCCTTGATCACCGGTCTGCAGCCTGGCTGTTACTACGTCGTACGCATATCGCTGGCCAACAACCAGGATTTCACCTCCAAGAGCCTTCCTCTGCGCTTTCGCACCAAGCAACTGGCTTCCGGCGACTTCTTCACCACATCACTAGACGACGACAGCGATTACGATCTACCACAGGTGCCCATCCAGGCCGTCCCGTATCGTGGGTTACACGGCATCACATTCGCTCGACCAGACGCCCCACCGCCCATTACCCGAGAGAATAGCGGGGCAGGAGGCCCGACCAGAAGCCTCAAAGGCCGAAGGGCTTCGCCTTCTGCACTCGATCTACAACAGCTGGACCCGCCTGCCGACCATGTGGAGCCTCCCGAAGGCGCTGAAACTATCACGCGATTGACCGAGAGGCTCGATGAGATCCGCAGGGAGACGGACGAGGCGGAGAGGCAGGCGCGAGAGGAAGAAGAGGAGGATTCGAGGCTAAAGGAGGAATTGATCAAAGAACGAGACGAGTTGAAGGCAGAGGCGCTGGAGCGAGACAAGGCGAGTCGGAATCTGAAGAAAGAGGTTAACACATTGGAGCGGCAGAATACGATCGCGCAAAATGATAGAACCAAAGCCGAACGCCTTCTACAGCAAAAGAAGCAGGAACGGGTCAAGATGAAGGAAGACATGGCTCGATGGGACCGTGAGACTGCCAACATGAAGGAGGAAGTGGAGAATATTCGGAAGGAGAAAGAGGAGTTTCTGCGGAAGAGCGAGCAGGAAAAGAAAGAGCTGCGTGCAAAGCAGGCGGAACAGGCGGCCGCTCTCAAGCTGCTGGACGATGAGGTGAAGGAGAAGAGTACCGAGATCAAGAAGCTGGAGCGCAGCATGAAGAACAACTCCCCCAACACCACCGAGCAGGAGCCGAACCTGGTCCAGCAACATCAGCAGGAAATGGAAGAGCAGAGAGCGTGGGATCAGCATATCCAGCAACTGCAGCATCAGTATGCAATCACTGTGCAGAAGCTCGAAACATCCAAGCGTATGCACGCTGAGCAAGCAGCATATCTCGAGCAGCTTCGCGCCAAGCGTCGACAGGAGGAGGCAGCCCACCTCTACGCGTCTCCGCCCGCCACTCAGGAGCGACCACTGCGTAGGGGCGATAGCAATCGCAGCCGCAGAGGTCAGAGCGGCGTCAGCGCATCTGATAGTCCTCGCATGGCAACCTTTCAACCCACATCTGCCGCATTCCCACCAGGCACTGCCGCCACGGCATCGATCTTTCCCGGAGCATCCACCTTCTTCAATATCAACAATGGCATGACTCTTCAGGGTCCCAGCAATGGCATGACCGTGTCAGAGGAGGAACGAGAGCGATTGACTGGCGGTGCCCTGATGAGTCCCGGTGCGGGTGCGAATCTGATACCTGCAGACCTCTTTGGCGAAGGCGATAAGACGCTCACGGAGATGATTCTCCCTGGCCTGGGTGCCCTTCCTGGCGTACCCGAGCCTGCTTCCACTGTTCCTCCCTCGTCCGCTTCTCAAAACCATGCCGCATCCTTTGACCCAGGGCCTGCATCTCCAGCTTCGGTTGGTAGCGGGCCGACAAGCCTGTTCGCTAGTCCTCGAGCAAGTGCACAGAATCTGGTTGGCTCACCCGAAGGTGTAGAGCGTGTGATGGATTCCGACCGTCGCTCCATACGCTCCACTCGCTCCAATCGTGCTATTAGCGGGACCGGCAGTCGTTTCAGTGGCATGTTCGGGATCAAACAGCGAGCCAAGACGAGCGGTGGCGAAGAAGGTCTGGCGCTGAGTAAGTCAAATTCGATGCCTCGACAGGATGGTGGCCTTGCTGGGATCGATTCCGAGACGCGCAAGCGGAACAGTAGCATTTCTGGCTCCATGCTCAGTGGGCCGTCATTTGGTGGCGATGTCGCATTTGATACCCCTCCACTCCCCGCATCCTCGCGGCGCAGTCGAGCCTTTGGGCTGTTTACCAAGTCGAACACTGATAGCGGAGGAGGATGGCCCAGCACTTTCACCGGCTTTGGAAGACGGCCTACATCGCCTCGGCCTGGGTCGACTCACTCCAATGAGTTGCCACGGCCGTCCTTTGACAGCAGTCGGTGGGGTGGTGATGGTTGGGGCCCCGGAGATGTTGGTGGCGGTAACAGAAGCAGCCCACTGGCCTTTGGAACTACCTGGGGGCCGAATCAGCCACCACAGCCACGCATATTTGGCTCCCGTCATACGTCGCGTCGTCCATCTGCACAGTACGGCGTCAGCGGTCCTCCCGACGACATTACCGAGGACGAAGATGACGATCGCTTCGACGATGGCCGTGCTTCCGCCCTAGGACCTATCGGCAGCAAGCCGCGCACGAAGGCACCCACGGTCGCGGAACCGCACGACGAGGATGTACCGCGGCTCAACCCGGCCGCCAAAGACTTCAAGTCATTCTTTTCCAGCATGAAGCTGAGCAAGTCGAGGGGCGAAGGTTCCTCCAACGCAGGCTCTGCACACAATACTCCCAACCTCGCTCAGGGGGAAAATGAAGAAGAATTCTCGCCGGCCAACAGTCGCAAGTCCCGCGACACTCGCAGCATTACCACGGCCGAGTCGTCCCTGGCAGAATCGGGGCGGAACTCCCCTGATCTCATCCGCACGTCGTCCTACACGTCCGAGGCGGCACCCTCTCCACTCCTCGGTGGCAGCTCTGTCGCCAGCAGAGAATCATTTATGCAAAAGATATCTCGCAAGTCGTCGTCTGGGGGCTTTGGACTTCCCCTCTTTCAGCGTAACAAGTCGAAGCTCGATACCCACTTGCAGACGACAGAAGACGGACAGCCACAACAGCTACAGCTACAGCTACAGCTACCACAACCACATGATGGCACTGGGTCATTGAGTGCCAGTGTGAGCAGTGTGCGAGACGGTAACAAGGATGCCGCTGCTGCTGCTGGTAGTGGTGGTGGTACTGGTTCGACTCCTGGTCGCGAGAGCAAAGAGCAAGCGCGGGGAAGTGGTAGGAACTGGAGCAATGTCTTGAAGCTGGGAGGAGGCAAAGACAGGAGGGGAGAGAAGAAGGGAGGGGGCAATGAGAGTCCGAGTCTGAGCGGCATGAGTATGACGACGGATGAGGATCGCGATGAGCGTGAGAAGGATGAGGTGTAATAGGTGGTCATCAGTGAGTACATTGTACGTGTAGATGAGAGTCATTCTCTGGCTGTTTCGACAGCGAAAGTACCTCCTAATGGTATATATGTATACCTTGTATATAAAGAGGTATCACAGCAAAGTTGTGTTTTGGTATAATGTAAATCTCGGGCATGAGATGGTGACATTTCGATTATAATGCACTATCCACCTCCTCGGCCACGGCAGGTTCCACAACGACCTTTTCAATGCACTGCAACGTCGCCCGTAGCGGCAGTCCCACGACATTATCAAAGGTGCCATCAATCTTCTCAACCAAAATACTCCCCACACCCTGTATCCCATAGCCACCAGCCTTATCGGCGCCTTCCCTCGTCTTGACATAACTCCACAGCAAATCATCCGTGACACTCTGATCAAACTTGACCAACGTCTCCTCAACATGCGTCTCAATGGCATACCCCGGATCCATCAACGATTCCTGAAACGGAGCCATACACACAACCGCAGTGTAAACTTTATGCCAACCCTGATTCTGATCGCGCAGCATTTTCAACGTGTGAAAATGTTCATTTTCCGACCGCGGTTTCTCGAGAATGTCGCCGTAGTGTGATGCGACCACTGTGTCGGCGGCGATGACGAGGGCGGGCTCACCGCCTTGCGAGGGAGAGTCGTCGATGTGTTGTTGGTAGACATTTGAGCATTTTTGTTCGGCTGTTGCGAGGACGTATTCGAAGGGGCCGAGGGATTTGGATTTGTCTTCGGGGAGGGTCGAGGGGATGATTTCGAGGTTGGTGAGGCCGATCTATACCTAGGTACTTTAGTTTTTGGGACAAGAAAGAATGTAGGAGACTTTTTCTGGGGGGTAGAGAGGTTGTTGATCTAGCGGTGATGGATGGGACTGACCTGCGCGAGAAGTTGTCTTCGTCGGGGAGAGGCAGATGCCAGGATGACTCGTTTCCCACGGATCATGTTGAGTGCTGGGAGATTCAATGGCAGAGGCGCTCGAGGTCCCGCTGGGCGCTGTTGGGGCGGTGCAGGGGCAGCGGTAGGGACAGCGACTCCGCCGGTGGCATCGTAGGCGGGCGGTGCATCGAGGGGTATCTTTTCGTCCACCATGGTGGTGGTGGTAGTGGTGGTGGTGGAGGTGGCGGTGGCGGTGACGGTGGAGGTGGTGGTGGAGGTGGTGGTGCATTCACATGTGAGGGAGAGTTATCGATTCGATAGGGCTGAAGATGAAGTCATGGCCCGCGCGTACCTAGCAACAGCAGAAAATACGTAACCTCAGGCAGCAGGTGTAAAACAGGTACGGAGAGCTTACTCCTTGCAGCAGCGCACCGGCACATCAGCGCTGATCATCAAGCTCAACTCTCGCGGAGACACCACCCGTTCGGACTACCACCGCCGACGAGACACGGGAAGGTTTGTAAGCTTGTGCTGAGTACTTGTCAGTGGTAGACGGAGCGGCCGTCATGATGATTCTGCTGCTGTGCTCTCGAGCATATATACATAGGCAATAAAGGTACGTGTACATGTCGTCTTGTCTGCCCATCTACCATTCACTCTCACACACTCTCTCACACGCACTCTCCTCTCTCCTCTCGCCCTCTCTCTCCTCTGCCTCACTACTACCCACCAGCCACAGCAGCTATGGTACAGAACAAGGCTTTCATCTTTGCAAACCCGCCTCAAGGCTGGCCTGTGCCGGGAAAGGACATCAAGACAGAGAGCAGCGACTTCGATGTCGACCAGCAACCACCCCAGGGCGGCTTCACTATCAAACTCCACTATGCTTCTTTCGACCCATACCAGCGAGGACGTATGAGGGCGGCAGATGTCAAGTCATACAGCCCACCTTTCGATCTGGGCAAGCCCATCACCAATGCTGCCATTGCCACTGTAATCAAGTCCGACAATGCCAAGTTCCCGGCGGGGCAAGTTCTCGTCGGTGCCCGTACCTACACACAAGAGTACGCGGCCATCACTGCCGAGGAGGCTGTGGGCTTCAAAGTGCTAGACAACCCATACAACCTCGACGTCAAATACTTTCTCGGCCCATTAGGCATGCCCGGCCTCACCGCCTACAGCTCCTTCTACGAGATCGGGCAGCCGAAGAAGGGCGAAACCATCTTCATCTCGGCCGCTTCGGGCGCCGTGGGTCAACTCGTGGGCCAACTCGCCAAGCACGAGGGATTGAAAGTGATTGGCTCAGTCGGCAGTGACGACAAATTAAACTTCATCACCAAAGACCTCCAGTTCGACGGCGGCTTCAACTACAAGAAAGAGAAGCCGCTCGATGCGCTCAAACGCCTCGCACCCGATGGAATCGACATCTACTACGAGAATGTGGGCGGAGAGCAACTCGACGCAGCGCTGATGCACGCCAACACATTCGCACGCATCGTGGCATGCGGCATGGTATCGCAGTACAATCTCTCGCCCGACCAGGCATACGGCGTGAAGAGTATGATGCAAGTGGTGGCCAAGCGGATCAAGATGCAAGGCTTCATCGTGACAGATGAGAATATGGGGCCACGGTATAGTGAGGATCACCAGAAGAATGTGCAAAAGTGGTTGCACGAGGGCACATTCAAGGCGAGTATTCATGTCACAGAAGGAATTGATAATGCGGCCGAAGGGTTTGTGGGCATGTTGAAGGGAGAGAATTTTGGCAAGGCAGTGTTGGAGATTAGTAAGATATAATGATCAAGTGGCGATAACATGAATGTGACGAGACTCAAGAGAGACACGAAGAATGTTCCTCCCCAGACGCTATTTTCTCGTTTTCGCTTTTAATATTCAATAGCTTCAAGCAGAGAAACGTCGACCACACGTGATCGGAAGTCAGCGTAAAGTTCGACCCACCGCCCTTCACAGCCGAGGGCGGCCGGCGGCTACCACACAGAGTCACAGACAGACCCAGCAAGGCAATTTTTTACGAGAGACGAAATTTGATTATTGATTTATTGAGAACCCGCTTTGCATTGCGGTAGACGTGAAAATTTTCTCATTTTCTTTTGCATAAATTCAAACTACCTCCCACAACGCCCATACATACCTTACCTACCTGAACCTAACAAAACAACAACACAACCACCAACGACTGACACACGACCAACACAAAAAACCATAACCCACGAGAGTGAGGTAGCGTATGAGCACACCGCCCAAAGGCAGCACGCCAGGACCAATTTTTCACTCGTCGGAAAAACCAAGCGCTTCTGTTGAAAAGACTTTTTCGCCTGCGTGCTCTCTACACCACGCAGCCGTGAAGGAATCATGCGAAGTTACAGGTTCACTAGCCTCTATGTCCCAGGCATGCTCGCGGGATGAACAAGACGGGCAAAAACTCACTCTTCCTCTTCCTCTTCCTCGATCAGACCCTCGCGTTGGGGAAAAAAGCGTCGTCAAGGGCAAAGAAGAAAAAGATATTTCTTCAGAAGAAGAAGAAGAAGAAGAAGATTCAGAAGAATCAAGCGGCGGCGACAACATCCACCCCTCCCCCACCAAATCCAGCAGCAGCAGCAACAACAACATCAGCCCTCATGAAGAATTCTATCCCGAAGGAGGCACACGCGCCTGGCTGGTCGTCCTAGGAAGTTTCAGCGGCATGGTAGCCGCCTTAGGAATCATGAACACAATCGGCGTCTACGAAAGTTATCTCGCGCGCCACCAACTCGCCTCCTACTCCGCCGCCTCCATCGGTTGGATTCTAAGCATATACGTATTTCTCGCGTTCGGAGCAGGTCTTGTCATCGGACCTATTTTCGACGTCCACGGGCCTCGATGGTTACTGTTCGCAGGGTCGATTTTGATTATCTTGGCGACCTTTTTGTTGGGCGTGTGTACAGCTTATTGGCATTTTATTCTCGTATTTGGAATTCTGGCGGGTCTGGGCACGGCTCTGATTTTTACGCCGACGATTGCGGCTGTCGGACACTTTTTTTATGAGAAACGGGGAAATGCGACTGGTGTTGCTGCCATGGGAGGCGCGATTGGTGGGATTGTGTTTCCTTTGATGCTGCAGAATTTGTTTCCGAAGGTCGGTTGGGGTTGGGCGACGAGGATTCAAGGGTTTGTGTTTGTGGTGCTTTTGGTGCTTGCGAATCTGCTTGTTCGCTCGAGATTACCCCCCAGGCCGAATCAGTCGATTATGCCGGATTTTATGATTTTTCGACAGTTGAATTTTGCTCTTGTCACTGCTGGGACCTTTTTTATGGAATGGGTGAGATTTTCTTTTCTTTTCCTTCGTTTTTTTCTGCTCTATCCCTTTTTTCCCAACCCCCATCTAACACTTATTCACCCAGGGTCTCTTCGTTCCAATCTCATACGTGACAGCATACAGCCTCAGCTCAGGAGCCATGTCCACAACCTTCGCCTACCAAATCATCGCCATCCTCAACGCGGGCTCCGCAATCGGCCGCTGGCTCCCCGGACTCCTCGCAGACAAAATCGGTCGATTCAACGCCATGCTCCTCGCACTATCCCTCTGCGTACTATCCTCATTCTGTCTCTGGCTCCCCGCCACAATCCTCTCCTCCTCCAGCACCTCCTCCCCCGCTACTCACACCAATACAATCTTCGCCCTCACAATCACATTCTGCATCATCTTCGGATTCGCCAGCGGCTCGAATATCAGTTTGACGCCTGTATGCGTTAGCATGTTGTGCAAAACGGAAGAATATGGAAGGTATTATGCTACTTGTTATTGCGTTGTTGCAATTGGAACTCTTACGGGGATTCCTATTGCTGGGGCGTTGATTGAGGTGTGTGATGGCGCGTATTGGGGTACCGCGCTGTTTACGGGTTGTTGTTATGCGCTTGCTATGGTGTGTTTTACCGCCGTGAGAGTGCGGATGGTGGGTTGGAGGGTGGATGTTAGGTATTGAAGGATAGATGGAAGGAAAATGGGAGAAGGGGAGGAGGAGGAGGGTGAAGGACTTCGATCGATCATGGGAATGGTGGAGACTGTCATTATGGACTTTAACGAATTGTTAGTTGAATAGTAGTGACTGGTACGTGGCTCAAGGTAGGTAGGGCAGGTCTGAGCCGAAAATATTCAGTCATTACTGCAATGAAAAGAAAAGATAGATAAAAGGGAAAATAAAAATACAAACTTCCTTGCACGACGGCAAAAGTGCATCTTGGTGTTTTTGTTTTCTTGATGACTGCAGCAGCAGCCTGGAGCAGGCTATCTACTCGCTCTCCTGTCTTCTTTTTTCTTCCTTATTCTACACCCCTTCTATCCCAGCCCCTTCTGGTCCCAATCTATACGATTACGGATTCAAGTTTGACTAATAAGTAAGACCATTTGTGATTCACGGTAGAGAGAGAGGGAGATATATATAAGGGAGGAGATAGAGACAAGAAGAGATCTCCAGTTCGATTTTCTTTTTCCGATCTCTAGAACAGAAGAAAAGAAGAAAATAGTGATAGGAGTAAGAGACCTAACAGACTACATACCTACTCCCCCCCTCCCTCTCCCTCTCCAAAAAACCTATGAAAACGCCCTACCCACCACCTCCGTACAATCCCCCATCTCCCCTCTCCCCCTCTCCTCCACACCAAGTAAACTCAACCTCTCCCAAGCCCTCGCAAAAGCATCTCCCCACTCCGCCTGCCGATCCACAAACCCCCTAAAATGCACTCCAACGCCCTCCTTCGACAAATTCCTACTCAAATTCACATCACTTTCAAATCTCCCCACTCCCGAAACTGGAGGAGGATTATTATTATACACTTCACGATAGTATTTCGTATCCCACACTCCCGGAGTAGAATCTTGCGGCGTGCCGACAGGAATTCCGAATTGGGATTGGAATTTTGCGATAGATGTACTGTGTGCTCCGATGAGAGCTGCGAGATCTCGAGGACTGAATCCTTTATCTGAGAAGAGGTTTAATAGGGAATTATGATCTGATCCGGGCCCGAAGGCTTGCGGGAGAAGATTTTCTGGAGAGGCTTGAGAGGTATCTTTGCGTCCGACGAAAACGCGTCCGATGCGGCCGCCGGGACAGGCGAGGATACCTGTTGCTCCGGCGATTTGGATGAGATCTGCGGCGGTGAGGGCGTCGTTTGAGGTTTTTTGGTAGGAGTGGAATTTGGAGGTGAGGAAGCTGTGGTAGGAGTGTAGTCCTTCGTTGTCTTTGCGAAGGATTTCTGTCGGGGAGAGGAGGAGTGAGCCGTCTGCGCCGCCTGCGGCAGGGGCGTAGAAGGGTAGTTTGGAGGAGAATGCGGCGGCGTCGTGGAAGGCGAAGCGGATGGATGCTCGAGCGATGTTGTTGCATTGTCCGTTAGGGGTCCGCATGCTTGATGCTAGGTCGGATACTACGGCCGTCCAGAAGTCGGGACATGTTGTCGAAATTGGTGAAGATGTCGATGAGACGACGGGAGGAAAGGAGTTGGTGGAAGCTCTGGTACTCGTCTTGATGGTCGAAGAAATCTTGGACTGGCCGTTGGGTCCTGGGTTGATGATGGTTTCCGAGAACGCACTGACAGCTAGATGGCTGCACAGGCTCATGCGTACGAGCCACAGAGAAAGTTTGGACCGCATCCTGTCAGGCTAGAAAATGATCTGTGGAAGTATGACTTGAAAATGTCATTTTGGTGCCGCACGCAATTGTTCTTATACCACCTTCAATTCCCACCGCATCGGCAAAGTCCACAAGTCACCTCGCTTTGAAAGGCACCGCATCTTGCAGCAAGTTTTTACCATAAGCAATGTCCCCATTGCGTAAGCTTCAGATGTATGAATTGCCTCCTTTCGTCTCGTCAGCTACCATATATAGAGACTGGTGGTTCTGCCGCCACGCCACATGATTGAGAACATGTAGCACCTGGCTGTGCTGGCGTTAGCGTACAACATGTGATGTATACGGCTTCCTGATCCCATTTCCGGCCACAAGCTGACTTTTCATGCAGAGACAAAGTTGTATGCACATCAGATGTGAGATGAAAATCAATCAGCTTTGCACTCACCTGATCCGGTCGATATAAGCAAAGAGTGATTTGTGGCGCGTCGGGCGCTCCCATGTGGAACGGTGTGAGGGTGTGCCATGTGAGAAGTAAGCACGGAGCTACAGAGAGCTCTCGCGAAAGTGGCTCAGCATAACAGTCAGACCAGACAAGACGTTGGGTTGTCTCTGTCGTGGTAAAGTAGAAACGTGTTCTGTCGTTGAAGTGGATATTATACCTGCCATCAGGGCTCGTGCTGTTCGGTCGTAGCACGTTGCATACTGACCGGAGTTTGCGCTATCAGGAGCCTAGGCCTAGTGTCGACATATACCTGTCCCAAATGATTTTCCGGGCGTTGCTTCGTCTTCTACGATGCAACAGAGAAATACATCTTGCTAAGTATCCATGCGAAGCGAAGGCCAGATGACACGCGATCGCCTGATCTCTCAATGGTCCGGTGGCTCTCCATACTAGTACAATCAGGCCGAACCTGCTCGAGGTCAGCACTTGCTCGCATCTCCAGGTCTACCTCGTCCTATGTCTTTCGACAGAGAGCAATATCGCGTGCGGTCCTCGATCTCTTCTCCCACTAGAATCGTCCAATATCCGCCAAAAAGCTGTGCGTTGACATGTTTCCCAAAAATTACTCACCAGGCCTCTATTTTCCACTGATGTATATCTCCACGTACCGTAACCAGGGCTTCTGTCGTCCACCTAAGCACTCGCACCTCAAACTACCATGGATTTCAAAAAGACAACCGCATCCACCCTCTTCCATCAAAACCTCTCCTCCATCATCATCATCAAAACAAACAGCACCTTATCAGCCCCCACCATTCAGCTCTCTCTTCTGTTACAAAAAAAGAAAGAAAGAAACCCCCCCCCCCCCCCTGGGAATATTTTCATGCTCGAAGCGTAATGTACCGTGGGTAAGCGTTCTTCCTTTTCACCTCGCTCGCGCGATGGAAAAGTGTGGAAACTGAACAGCGTGGGGGAAAAGAAAAAGGTCGTGGTAATTCAGGTAGGAGGTACCTAAGGTACATGTATCTGAACGCGTTGCACTTGCGAGTGATGTTGTAATATCGGCCGGACCGAACCTGGATTCTTGGCGTCTTCTGGTTCTCCTTCTATGACACGGCCTCATCACCATCTTTACTACATTTATCTATCGCTTTTTTTTGGTCTTGATCCTACAATCTAGAGCTGTAATGAATCAGGAGTGCAACGTGACAGGACGCACTCCATCTCAATCTGGTGAGATGTAGCGAATATTCCACAAAAGTCCTGGAAATATGAGAACCTCGCCGTCCTCCTGCATGTTACAAAGTCGTGATGGCGTTGCTATGATCGTCGATACCATTATCTATACACAGATTCATCACCCCAAACCCATGCAGAATGACATGTACCAGAACACCGCTATCACGGCCAAATCTACAGGCGCCAGGTCTGGGTTGATTCGCCATCCCAGAGCAGCGGCCGTGAACACCATGCTTCTGTCAAAATCGTGCTCCACCTTCGCCCTTGTCGCAATGAGTAGCTTATACTAAGTTAACTCCATCTCCCCGTCATCCTCGAACGTCTCTTCAGCTTCTTCGCCGTCCACAGTGGTGCCACTCGTGCTGCCTATCCGACCTCTCTTGCGGCCATTGCCCCAGAGCATGCCCATTCCACTGCCCAATCTCGCTCCTCCAAGTCCGCCAACAGCTTCAAGCTCGTCGCCACCCACTACACGACCTTCAGCATCGATGCCTTCGCACAACTCCAACATAGCAGCGCGCTTGAGTCGTCTGAAGCCGTCTGTACGAACGATGCGACCCCAGTGAGTCATGCAGAAGCTTGCAGCTCTGCGCTTGAGCCAGTCCTCTTGTGCCGTGCTCGCGCGGTCGAAAATGAGAGCTCCATGCTGAACATCGAGATCGCGAACCAGGCGGTTGACACACAAGTGCCGGAGTCGAGGCATGTCGTAGATATTACTCATCACGAGCATGTTAGCCACGTCTTCGAGAGTAGGCCCCCCGACGGCCAGGCTTTCTGCTGGCGGAGCAGATATCGAGTCTGTATACAGGTAGTAGAGGAATGCTTTGACAGCTGGATATGGTTCGGGTATATGCATTCGCCGAGTGTGGAATTCTGACATTTGAGCGTTGTAGAGGCGTGAGAAATGCGGCCAGCGCGCGCTGAGAATCAGTCGATGTACATGAATGGGAGGAGAGTTGTGACTGCTGACATCGGGAGACGATCCCGCAATGGGCGATACTGGATCGTCGTCCGATATTGATTCGAGGTCATAAGTATCGTCCTTGAGTGCGGTGATGGTGAAGTCTGTGCCTGAGCCTGTTTCGGGTGGCATGTTGAATGTGCGTGCAAGATCTGCACCAATTGCAGACAGATGTGAGTTTGTTTGTGAATCGGACGTGGGTGGTTTCTGCTCGTTCCGTGCTTCTTGGCTCATCTTATTTCCCAGTAAGCCAAACTTACGCAGATCGATTGGCAGCACGTCAGAGAGGTACTCTTCAGTGTCGCCATTGACACCATTCGCAGGCATCGTTCTGGGCGAGCCCAGCAGCCACGCATGGGTGCCGTCTTGATCGAGACAGCAATAGTGCCATCGGTAGAGTGGACTGAAGAGATCTTTGCCATCAGCCAGCTTCTGCCATCGTAATGAATCCAAGTCAAGAGCCGAAAGCGAAGTTTCAAGCGGCATGTTGGTGGCGGGTGTAACAAAGTCCAGCATGCAGCCGGAACTGAAAACATGGAAATGAGTGCCCACATTCTGCATAGGCAGATTTGGCGATGAGATGAATTTGAGGCTCGATATCGAACCAGGCGCGACGGGTGGCGCACGTTGTATTTGCGTTGCCGAGTTCGATTGAACGCCGGTATTTGCAGCATATCCATTTGAGCCAAACGAAGGCTGTGCTTCAGAATAGCTCGCGAAGCTATTTCTCAAAGACCGTGCATCGTCCGAGCCAGCCATGCCATACGACGGGCCACCTTCGAACGCCGGTGAACCTCTAAAGTCCAGCCACCAGATCTCGCTGGTCCGATCCATATCCTCGCCCATACCTCCACTGACCCAGATCTTTCCTCCCCACACCCAGCTCGCGTGATCGAAGCGTGGGACGAATCTCCACGTGCGACTCCAGGTCCACGTCTTGAGATCAAGATAGCAGATATCGTCAAGAACACCGTTGTCACTACCACTCATGCCTCCACAGATGAACAGCTTGTCATCGTGAATGACGGCCGAGTGCCTTGCTCGGCCTCTGGGAACAGGTCCATTGATATCAGGTTGCGCCCAGTGCGCAGTCTTGATGTCGAATATCACCACATCAGAAAGGTGTATCCTGTGTTCGTTTTCGCCTCCATAGACGAGCAACTTATCGCCTTGCCAGAGACATGAAGTGTGTCCCATCCGTACGCCGGGAATATCACCGTAGTTGTCGACTAGACTCCATTGTCGCGCGGACAGGTTCAGTTTGAGAACGTGATTATACACTTCGTCTGTGTACTGATCAAAGCCGCCAAAAGCATATATCAGGTCGTTGCCCACGTATGTGACCGAAGCATTCACCAGGCAGGCTGGACGTTGGCCTACGGTGGTGATGATTCTGGGCATGTACGGTTCTGCGGTGCGCCGGCGACTATTCTTAGTGGGTGACCGGCTCAGAACATATGTGTTGTTCGACAGGGCCGAGAAGCGCGCGCTGGCGGACGACATTGCCATCTCGGGATCTGGCACGTCCTCGAATGTTTGAGCGCGGGCACGAGTGCGGCGGTCGGTGGAACTACAGTGAGCACATAGCTCAAGTCGCGTCGCGAGACAGGCAGTCAGCACAGTAGTCGGTAAGATACCGCTCAGATCAGCGCAGGAGTTGTTATAAGGCCTCAGCGAGCGATAGTAGTGAAGGATGTTCGGGAGTGATTGTGAGGATGAGGTGGATTCGAGAACAGCAGGCAGGCATGGAAGCCAGAGCGAGCATGTGGCAGGCGGGACGGGAGTCTCCGGCCGGGCCTCGGCACATCCCGTACCTCCTAACAGAATCGGCGTCATCCTGTTGCTCCTCACGACCGTGGCAGACGAGAGATCAAAACAAGACTTCTTCTTCAGCTTTTTCCAATTTCCTTCTCTCTACACCCACACTCACAAACCAATTCACACATCCGCGCTCGTCACGCACCCAAGGCTCTCACGCCTTACCTACCTCTTACCATCAACGGCATACTGCAATATATTCCGCGAACATACTAACCGGATCCCTTGACTGGGCCATCTACAGGAACTTCGACACCAACACTCTGCATTCATCAGCGGATATGGCAACTGCATCAGTATCGACCCCCATTAAACAACGCCGTGATGGCATCTTCTCCACTCGCCTCGCTGGTGGTCGTATGCCTCTTACTCCCTCGCCTCAGACGACGCCCAAGTCGGTGAGCTTGGAAGCGAGTGAGAGCATTCACCATGGCAACGTCAACTTGACTTCACGCTTCTCGCGTGCCCAGTCCAAGACCAATGTCCGCGACTCTCCCAAGTCCAACATTGCTCGTCGCCACCCCCAGTCGCCCCGCAACCTGGACAACCTCATGAGCGACTTTACACTCTCCGGCACAGGCCCACGCCCTGCTTCGTCGGCCAAGAACACCCCAACGCGCCCCAAGAGCTCGCGATCTGGCTCCACCCACCGCACGCCAAAGAGGAGCCAGGGCAAGATCAACTACACTGCTGCCGATCGCTTCATTCCAAATCGTGATGCCAGCGAGGCTATCTCCTCTCAGGGTGCAGCAGTCAAGATCGACAACGAGCGAACTCCAGCACGCCGACCAAAGTCGAGCGCATCCGACGCTGCAGGCGTTGCGAGCGCTTTTGACATTGGTCGTCACTCCACTTCGGACACCGCTCTCTCTCTGGAAGGTCTGAACCTCAACGACAACGAGGATGACGAGGATGACATCCCACGTACCAAGCAGAGCCCAAACACGGTCGCCTACCAGAAATCAGTCGCCGAGGCTTGCGGTGTCAGCATGAAGCAACGCATTCTCGCCTTCAAGCCTGCTGCTCCGGAGTCATCTCGCCCCATCGATCTCCGCTCTCAGTACAACCGCCCGCTCAAGCCAGCTGCCGCCTCTGCATCTCAGTTTCGTCGTCGGGTTCTTACCGCACCAGAGCGTGTCCTCGATGCTCCAGGCCTGGTCGATGACTACTACCTCAACCTCCTTGACTGGTCTTCCGGCAACCAGGTCGCCATCGGCCTTGAGCGCAACGTCTACGTCTGGTCGGCCGAGTCAGGCTCCGTCTCCAGCCTACTCGAGTGCCCAGCTGACACTTACATTGCCTCTGTCAAGTGGTCTGGTGACGGCGCTTACGTCGCCGCTGGACTCGGTACTGGTGAAGTTCAGATCTGGGACGTCGAGGATGGCACCAAGCTTCGCTCCATGCACGGTCACGATACTCGCGTCAGTGTTATGGGCTGGAACAAGCATCTCCTCTCCACCGGCGCCCGCTCTGGTCTGGTGTACAACCACGATGTTCGCATCGCCCAGCACAAGGTCGCTGAGCTCGTTTCCCACACCTCTGAGGTGTGCGGTCTCGAATGGCGCGCCGATGGTGCTCAGCTAGCTACCGGTGGTAACGACAACCTCGTTACCATTTGGGACGCACGTCAACTCACCGCCCCAAAATTCCAAAAGACCAACCACAAGGCCGCTGTCAAGGCTCTAGCGTGGTGCCCATGGCAGTCAAACCTCCTGGCCACTGGTGGAGGCTCGCATGACCGTATGATCCACTTCTGGAACACCACCTCTGGTGCCCGCGTCAACAGCATCGATACTGGCAGCCAAGTCACCTCTCTCCGCTGGAGCATGGGCTACAAGGAGATCGTCTCCTCTTCTGGCTTCCCTGACAACTCGCTCTCCATCTGGAGCTATCCAACTCTGGTCAAGAACATCGAGATTCCGGCCCACGAGTCTCGTGTTCTCCACTCGGCGCTCTCTCCTGATGGACAGATGCTCGCCACTGCCGCTGCTGACGAGTCTCTCAAGTTCTGGAAGGTCTTCGAGAAGAAGGCGGGCTCAAGCAACTTGGTTGGTGGGTCTAGCGCTAGTGCGAAGGCTAGCTTGACCAAGGCCACTACCATTCGATAAACAATGGATTTCAGCACGAGTGACAGGGTCCGGCATTTGTGTTTGAATGACTTTGGGATTGGCATATGATGATGACGGCCTAATTGTGGCGCAGTGTTTCTGTTCGTTGAGCATTTCGAAGCGGGGGCATTTCCTACATGGCGTTGTCACTCAGGATGATGAGAGTCTTTCAGTAGAGAGTTAGGTTCTCTCAAGTACATTTGCGTTTAATGAACAACTCACCCTCGCTATTCGCGCTTTCAATATTGGCCTTCCCCCCATTGTTCTCGTTCCAGAGTCGTCCATTCGCAATGAGTATAGCGATCGCCTCCGGAAGAATCTGCATATCAGAATAAGATTACAACTACTATGGCCTGACTGCAGTGAGCCAACGTGATTTGCTCTAGTCACCGTGTCAAATGTGAAGAAAACGAGCTTTGAGTTCGTGTGAAGTTCACAATTATAGGCAGAGTAAGGTACTAGGTAGGTACATATACCTTAGTAAGCAACGGAGCTCCACATCTTCACATGCATCCGAGGCGGCTGGCTCTTGGCCGACACATGCCTCTCTACCTACCGTAGAAGGTAACCTCATCCTGCCAGTCACAGGAACAGCAGAACTGAGATACGCTTTCTCCTTTCATTCATTCACCTAATACGCCTCTGGAGAATCACATTCACTGTAACACCCGGATACGTGGAGATATTAGGTCATATATACCTGAGAAATGCCTCCATAGGTGGCTTCACACTCGGCGACAATGGCGAACCAGTCCACGCTCCGCCAGCGGCCCTCCGACCGCCTGTCGCAATGGTTCGACCACTTCTACGTACGACTGGCCGCGCGCATCGACCAGCTGCAGAGCCGCAGTCCCCTCGACAAGACCACGACACGTCTGGTTGCCACTCTTGCCCTCGCGCTGGCCATCGTCACCAGCAGCTATGGCGGCTATCGATACTACAAAGGCGTGGAGAAGGAGAAAGAGGTGGGCAGGAGGCTCCTACGGCGCAACAGTGGGCTCAAGGCCAAAGACGGAACAAGGACCATTTACGTGCCATACAAGGATACCAGCAGCAAGGTGGTCATACACCCCATCAAGGCCACGACGTTTGACGCACATAGGCGCTTCTTCCTGAATCCGATCCGCCAAAGAAGCTCAGGCAGACAGATCGCGCTGGATGCGCCGCCGACGAACATCAAACCGGGCCTCAATGTTGCCTTTGTGCATCAGTTCATGGCAATCATGCAGATTGCGGTGCCGCGACTGGGTTCCAAGGAGTCTGGCCTGCTTGCGACTCATGCCTTCTTCTTATTGCTCAGGACTTACCTGTCTCTCGTCGTCGCTACGTTGGATGGCGAGATTGTAAGAGATCTGATCGCAGGACAGGGCAAAGCATTCCTGCTAGGCCTTGGCAAATGGCTGTCCGTAGGTGTTGTAGCCAGCTACACGAACTCTATGATCAAGTTTCTGCAATCCAAGATCAGTATCGCCTTCCGAACGCGGCTGACTCGATACATCCACGACCTGTATCTGAGCTCAAACATGTCATACTACAAAATGCATACGCTCGATGGCAGCATAGATCAGGGAGCCGACCAGTTCATCTGCCAGGATCTGACTTTGTTTTGCGACAATGCAGCTCAGCTGTACTCTAGTCTTGGGAAGCCCTTGGTAGACCTGTTCACATTCAATTACCAGCTGTATAAGTCGCTGGGCCCTTTGGCTCTGGGCGGCTTGCTGAGCAATTATGCGGCGACGGCGATCTTGCTCAAGAGACTCAGCCCTCCCTTTGGCAAGTTAAAAGCAGCCGAGGGACGCAAAGAGGGAGCGTTCAGAGCATTGCATTCCAGACTCATCGCAAATGCCGAAGAGGTGGCCTTCTATGCCGGCGGACCCACAGAACACGCCTTGCTGGATGCTGGCTTCAAGGAGTTGAGGAAGATGATGGAGACGATATACCGTGTGAAAATTGGTTACAATATGCTAGAGGATTTCGTGCTGAAGTATACCTGGTCTGCACTTGGATTTGTCATCACAAGTCTGCCTGTGTTCCTGCCGGGCCTACACATTGCACCAGAGCCGCCTAAGAAAGCTGGGGTCACTGGAGGCTCACCTGAGAGCACTGAAGATAACAAGACGGGATCGCGTACAAAGCAGTTCATCACCAATAAGCGACTCATGCTCAACCTCGCGGATGCTGGCAGTCGCATGATGTACGCCATCAAGGACTTGTCTGAGCTTGCTGGACAGACTAGTAGAGTATTCATGCTCATCAGCACCTTGCATCGTGTACATGCAAATGCCTACAATCAGCCCAGAGACCGATACCCCGAACCGTACAATCTTGCTGACGTTCATGGCACGTTACATAAGGGCTACGATGGTGTACGGTTGGAGGATGTGCCCATCGTGGCCCCTGCACCACATCCAGGTGGTGGCGAGGAGCTCATCGATAACCTTTCGTTCGTCGTAGGACCAGGTGACCACTTGCTCATCACGGGACCAAATGGTGCTGGTAAGTCTGCTGTCGCGCGTGTGGTAGCTGGATTGTGGCCCACATACCGTGGCTTGACCTCCCGACCACGCACCACCGGACAAGATGGCATCATGTTTCTTCCACAGAAGGTTTACCTCAGCCATGGCACTTTGCGCGATCAAGTCATCTACCCCCATACGGAAGTGGAAATGAAGGAGGCAGGTCGTACGGAAATGGAACTGCTTGGAATCCTTGAAGAAAGCAAACTCGGCTACATTCCTGATCGCGAGGGCGGCTGGGATACAAGGAAGATGTGGCAAGACGTGCTCAGTGGAGGCGAGAAGCAGCGTATGAGCATAGCTCGATTGCTGTACCATGAACCACGATACGCGTTCATTGATGAGGGTACATCTGCCGTCAGCTCTGATGTTGAAGGGATCCTGTACGAGACATGCAAGAAGAAGGGCATCAGTAAGTTTTTCGACCTCTTCCACCCATTTTCTCGAGCATAATACTGATGGAACTCTGCAGCTCTCATCACGATCTCCACGCGTGCCTCTCTCAAGCGATACCATTCTTACACTCTGACACTTGGCCTCGGTGAAGAAGCAAACGAGTATGAATTCAACAGAATCGGAACTGCAACCGAGAAAAGCAGTGTGGAACGAGAAATCCAGGAGTTGCGTGAGCAACTAAGCCAGGTCGAGGGCTGGAAATTGAGAAGAAAGGCTATCGATGAGGAGCTATCCAAGGTGTGGGTATCTGGGCAAGAGCTGCCGGCGCCTGATTACCACAATGGAAGTTCCGAAGGCGAGACTGTCAGTGTCTGAGGTACATGTAGATGAATAGAACATTTCATCCATTCTTACACCGCCCACATTCGGATGGCTAACTGCGCCTAATCCCCAATCCAACGCTACACGCTTTTCGTTTCCTCAAGACTCGGGCTAGAGAGAAAGAGATTCTGTGCCTAGGTCTGGTTGAACACGGCCGCTGAAGCAGTGAAACAGAGGGGAGAGATAGGAGAGATTACAGAATCCTGCAGTACCTTAGATATCTTTTTTATCGAGGTTGAGTTTTTCTATTTTTCATTCTAATACTACCTGGTACTAACTCTACCCGTGATAAGAACAAAATTGGAGGCTCCAAGATACTCCCCACGCACACATGACATGATCCATTCAATCTAAATCACAATCTTGCACGCATGTGCTACAGGAGCAATCAAAAACGCATTCTCAATTTCCATACTCTCAGGCGTCGTCGAAGGAGCCAATCGGGCCTTGGGACATTTTCGAAAAAAGGCGGCTGTCGCGAGTCGTAATTCCATGTAGGCCAGATTCGAACCAATGCAGATTCGACTGCCTGCGCCAAAAGGTGACCAGGAAGCTTTGACATCATCTCTGGAGGCGAGTCCGGAGAGCCAACGAGAGGGGTCGTAGAGATCTGGGTTTTCGTATATGCTGGGGTCGCGATGCATTGTCCAGGCTTGAGTGGCGACGATGGTGCCGGCGGGGATGTGGTAGCCTCCTAAGATGGTACCTCCGGGTGGGGTGATTCGAGGAAGAGCTGCAGGTGCTGCGCCGTATAGACGCATGGTCTCTTTGATGACTGCGTTGAGGAATGGGAGCGTCTCCAACTGCTCATCGGTATATGGTTCGGTCAGGGCGGCGACTTCTTTCTCGAGCTCGACTTGTATTGTTGGATTTGAGAGGACTGCCCAGATCAAGTACATCAATGTCGTGGCCGTGGTGTCTGTGCCAGCGAAGATGAAGGTGGCCGCTTCTATGACTAATTCTTCGTCGGACAAGATCGCGTCCTCTTTTGCGGCATCGGCCAGTACTTTGGAGAAGATGTTCTTGGAAGTGGACTTGGCTTTGCTGTTCTCCACTGCCTTCTTCCCACGTTGGAGAACGACTGGGTTGCCTACAAGAGAGACACGGATGGTCAGCGGGTATTCACCAGGTAGGCAAAGTATTGATCTTCCAGTATTTGATTGTCAACGCACCTTGAAACATAGCCTGCAATTTGGGGTACGGAATATGCTTCACAATGGCATACAGCCAAGGGAAGCTATATGCGAACATGTTTCCACGATTGTTTCTTTGAAACCTGAGGAGCATCTCATCCTGTTGGCCCCTCTCGAGCATGTGGAAAGCCTCTCCAAACATCAGCTCTGCGACGACATCGCCAGCGAAAAGAGGTAGCCATTTCACAAGATCGACTTCTCCGGACGTCGTCTTGGCTTCGGTTTTCATCTGTGTGAGGAGTAGTTCAACCTTCTTGTGCACAGTCCCTTCCCAGTTTGAGCGTAAATAAGCTTGTGTAAAGCCACGGGCGAGCAGCTTGCGATGTGCAGCATGTTTGACTGGGTCTGTCATCTGGAATAGTCCATAGGGCGGTTCTCCAGGCTTGTTGGGGTTCAGGAAGCGGTAAAACTTGGTTTTGTAGAAACGACCTCCGATTCTGTGAATCTCCTTGAATGCTACGGGGTCCGAGATGAGGACCTCATTGGGTGCCGTTCGCACAAATGGTCCATATCTCTGGTGCAAGTCGTGGCAATAGTGGGCTTGACGTCTGAGCACTGTGGTATAAAGTCGTGTCGGTATCGCACTGATGGAGGCATACCATGGCCCAGGGATCTTGCTCAGTGGTGAGAGGAAGACATTGTAGAGAATCTGTGATGTGTAAGCTTGGCGTGATGCGTTCGTTCCCTTCCAACTTCCAATGCCATCCACGCACCTGTCCAATCTGGACCAGCAGGAATATGGCCGCAGCCGCTAATATCAGTCGTGTAGCACTCAACTCCATCATAGGCTAGGAGGTATAGGGACGGGAATGGCTGAGCGTAGTCTCTAGTCTCGGGTTGTGCGCCTTGGTCCTGTGGCTTTGTATCATTGCTCAGAGGACTCTCCGCCTGCCACCTTTGCTGGGGCTCATGACTGTCATGTTACGTCCCCAGGGCCCAAACATGGAAGGGCGATCCGTTGAGATCCGCACCGCCCGCATCTTGAAAAGTCTTGTGCGTTTGGCGGTAGTGTGGTAGTGTATACAACGTTGGACTACTCGACCAGTCAGTCGCAGGTGACGAGGATCTGCGCGGTCGCACAGAAGCCAAAAACAACGAAAGTTGGACGTAACTGGGGCGTACCAGGTACATTAACAACGTTGTGGCTACGTCAACCACGTCTCTTTGTGTGGAGAGTTAATAAATATGTGCCAAGGACATCGGTCGGAGTTTCGATATGCCCGCGATCTTGCAGCACTGTGACAGTTGCACACCCTGCGAATTGGCGGACTTAATGCGATGCGCAACTTTGAGCTTGACCCGAGTCTCCTCTGCTACCTATGATGCTGGTCGAACAGCCCGTCAACGAATGAAAGAGTCGCCAAAAAAAAAATCAGCCTTTCCACTTCACTTTACCTCCTACTGCACCTTTCACACTTCAGCTTCCGTTCACCGCCGCCGACTTGCGCTGGACGAGTGCACAAGTCTGGAAGGCTTAAGCGCACCACATTACCTCCTCCTTCGCCAGTCACTATGGCGGCTCCCAGTGCCTTCATAGCGGCTGACCTTTGGAGATAGAATGCCAATTGAGCAGAAAGTGTGACATCTTGGCTCGTTGTCACTCCCATAAAGTTCTGCCACTCTCTGAGAACCGCAAAGTGCCGAGAGTCCTACCTAGCACGCGCAGGATCCACGAAACAGATTCTACCCTGTACCTCCTACCTCCTAGTCGTACGACGCTTCAGTAACTTTCTACCCAAGCAAAGCTCGTTGTAGGACACCACTGGAAGCTTGCGCCTGTTGCAGAGTTGCCCGAGCATCCACGGCAAAAAGGCCTGCCCGGCGCAAAAAAAAGAGAGTCGCCGACATCTCCGACAGATTGGACACATGGTCGAGGTGCTATATGACAATGATGCAAAGGAGTTGATTCGGGCCTGGCTGAATGTAATCGTCTTTGAAGCCTTTAACCGCGGGGTACAGGCTGATCTGGAAAGCTAGCTGGTAAGATGTCCTCGGCGCAAGCTTCGTAGTGTTGGCTCACGAGTCGCGTTGTCTACCTCCTAAAACGATGCAGCAGGCATCAGGTGCGAGATGACTGAACACACGAAGGAGTATCTCGATAGGCAGACCTCTCACTGTGGCCGTATTTGTTGCAGCAGCAACGGGGTCCATGTTTGTGTAGATGTCGGATTGAAGATTTCTGCCAAAGTGCCGCGGATATACCTGCCGTGCTATCGGAGGTCGCAGATGTATACCTAACGAGAAAGCAAACTTTGATCCCAGAATGATGGTGCAGATGCTTATTCGTAGTTTTAATACATGGCGCATAGGAATATTATAGCATTCAAGTTGGCGATGACTGGGCCGAGTGCACGCATGCTACGATTTCCTGCCCGCGGCTTTCTAGTGCAGCGTCAGCATGGGAAGCATGGGAGCGTATATCAGGTCATACGATGTAGCAGTCTTTCAACGCGAGAAACTCTCTGGCACACATATCCTTCTTGACGTTCTGATAGTTGGCCGCCACACACTTCCCATAGACAGCGCCCTGGATGCTGGTCAGTGTGTGGTGGTGAACAAGGTGCCGAGCATCATGAGTACCTCAGGCGAGCATTTGGCGGCAGCTTCGGCGAATTTCTCAATAGGTCTTGTCCTGCCAGGCATCGTGATGGGCGGAGTGGACAGGGTGGAGGGATATGTGGGAGAGGAGGCGAGTTGCTGGACACCCGTGTTAATATGAAAGTCGTCAAGAACATGGAATTCTCGGCAGTGATCCGATTGGACCAAGCTCAAACCTCGCGACGTCCGACGACAACCACAACAAAGCGCGTAACTTCGTTGCTGTCGCGTCGCAAAAACCCTTTCCCAGACTCACACACCCGCGCATTGCTCCTCACCAACAGCTTCTACCCACACATCTCATAGCCAGAGGCACAGCGTAGTCGCATCTAGCCTCGCTAGCCGATGGAACGCCGCACCAGATGACCAGGACATACTCGAAGCGCGTCCGCCGGAAATTCGCACCTTAGGGTCAGGCCGACTCGTCCATGAATGGAGCTCAACATGACCGCGAGCTGCCCGAGCTGAGCAACAACCGTGCGTATCTTCATTGGCGTCGCTGATCCTGTTGACACTACTGAACATGTTACAGAAATTGAAACACTTTACCAAATCTGTGTATCGGCCTCGAGATCTGCCAGTCCGCCAATCAAGGCGCTCTTCACCGAATACGATGCATATGTTGAAGAGCAAGGCCTGGATCCGGGCCATGAGAACGCGCTATTTCGCTGGATATGCTCCATCGGCGACAGCACGCGACAGCAGCATGGATTGGGACAGTCGATTGATCTGGTGCGCGGGTTGAGGAGTGTGCTTGCCGCGCAAGGTATCGAAACTATATTAGATGATGAACCAGAAGACGAAACGCAATCACTGCGCGTTTCCAATACACCACCTAGGAAAAGGGACTCGAGACCGGAAAGACGCGTCTCCTTTGGCGATGCGCATGTGGAGGAGACGTGGTTGAGCGAGCACACAGAGTCGCTTCGACCACTTCCGGCGCCAGTGCAGAATGGGTTGCTCAGCAAGCCACCACGCAGCGGTAGAGAGCCAAACCGCACACAGCGCGCGAGATCAACGAGCAGTTCGTATGTCTATGAAGCACGACGGCCTTCGCCGGAGCACCGTCAACCCCGATTTGAGGACCCCAAGAACTCGACGCTGGTGTTTGAAGTGTCACAGACCCAACTTGAGCAGAATGCTGAAGCCTTCTACGCGACCAGCGAATGGCGGACAGTGCGGCGTCTCTTTCATATCTGGCATGACCAAGCGCTGGCATTGCAGAGTCAGCACATGCAAGCCTGGACATTCGCCGTCAACCATGATCGGCGCAAGCTACTCAAAGAGTCGTTCGACACACTAGTTGTACTGTGCGAGGAGCGCAGACTGGAGCGAGAACGAGCTCTACAAGCACAACGATGGGAGGATGAACAGCAAGCTCGCGAGCGCGATCGAGAAGCTGACCTTGAACGCAGACTGCAAGCATACAAGCAGCAGCGTGATGAGCACTATGTGTGGAAAGCGTTCAGCAACTGGCACGAGTCCCTACAATATCAGAGACGGTGTCGCGATATTGTCAAGGAGAGCATTCTGAAAAACAGATACTTCCACAGGTGGCGCAAGCTGACTATTGAGAATGCTACGAAGTCACGCAGCATATTGACCCAGAAGTACCTGGACTTGTGGAGAGCCCAGACTGCTCAACGCATGCTGGATCACAAGCAAGCTGAAGCTCACTATCAAGAGACTTTGACCATGCGATGCTTCCAACGCTGGTTCTGGGATTTCTGTGCCCTACGCGTGGAGCGCTGGCGCGACCAGAGCCTGCAGCGCAAAGCCTTTGATACATGGACTGCCAAAGTGGAGAGCCACCGGACTCGAGAAGACCAAGCTACAAGGTTCCGACATCAGCGACTATTGCAATCAGCATTGCGGACTATGTCGCAACGCAAAAATGAGTTAGAACTGGCCTCTCAGACTGCAGAAAGCCTGGCTCGGCGAAAGCTGACCGCACGCTGCTTTGACGCTCTAGAGATGCGGGCGAAGTTAACACCCCGCGAGAAGATTTTGACACTCAGGATCAGCTTAAATTTGAAGCGGAAAGCTTTCCAAGTCTGGAATCTACATTTCACCTTATCCCGACAAGCTGTGGTGGTTGATCGGAAGCGCATTCTGCAATCTACCTGGACTAGCTGGAATGATGCTCTTCGATGCAAAGCACTTGGTCAGCGTATTGACGAGCGTATCGCAGTTGAGAACTTGTATAGGTGGGCTTTGCAGGCCCGCCTCAAGTCGTTCCAGCGTGCGCAGAATGAGAAGTTGATGCGACGGACCTTCAATGGATGGGCTTCCAGGCTGTTGGAGCAGGACGCCATCCTCTTGCAGGCAAGCATTGAGTTCGAGACCAACCAGCGATGGAGACTCATGCGCTTTGGCATGACCAGCTTAAATCGAGCAATGCGGCAGCGTGAAGATGCAGAACGGGCGGCTGTGGAGTTCGCTAACAGTCGAGCACTGCCTAGGGCCCTTGTTGTCTGGAAAGAGAGCTCCGAGCACGCACGTATGCTTGCCAAGTGGGCATCTGATGCTCGGTTCTATGTGCTTGCAACTCGAACGTTGAAGCTGTGGCGAGAACGGACCAGCGAGCATAAACATCAGCGTCGACGCGATGCATATGCTCAAGTACGGTCGAGAGTCAAGCTGAGAATCGCCACTCAGTGTTTCCACCGATTACGAGATCGGAGTGTCGAGGTACAAGCAATGAGACGAGAAGCGGACCAGCGAGCGCGAGCTCGTCTCCATAGAATTGGCATCGAGGCCTTCGACAACATGCGAGTTAAGGCTGCACAGTATGGAGAGCTCACTTTACAGGCAAGAGCCATCGATCAGCAGAAACTTCTCAACTCTGCGCTGGCTGCTCTCGTGAACGAGCAGATCGATCTGGCAACTCTCGACCAGCAAGCTCTTTTGTTTCGACAGGAGACGGATCTTGCTCTCCTCGCCGGCGCCCTCAAGCGCATGCAATGGGGAACATTCACGGCCGCTCGCCGCGTTGAGAGCGCTGATGCCCTGTGGGCGCGCAATCGTGATCAACACATTAAGCAGATGCTGCGACACTGGGCATCGCAAGCCAGTGTACGCAAGATTGCGAGGCTGAAGCTTCAAGAAGCAGGCGAGAGTCCCAGCTTGCGACCTGCGAGTCGTGCCGCTGCCAGGTCTGCCGAACGACCAAGCTTCCCTAGCTCACCTCCTGCAGCTGCTGCCACGCCGGGCTACATGCGAACTCCTTCCAAGACGCGAAGACCAGCACGCTTCAAGCCTTTGCCCACCCCAGCGCATGTGACGCCCTTTGCATTTGATCAGTCGTATCTTGTCACGACCCCTGCACCGTTTGCTGCAGTCAGTCCTGATGTGGGAAGGGAAAACACAGAAGCAACCGACATATTCGAGGGCTTGACTCCGCAAATCACACCCTTTGCACGAAAATTGAGGGCTGGTGGAGTCAGTGCCACACCTGCACGGGTACCACCAAGCGCGCTCAGAACCAGCTTATTCGGAAGATCGTTGGGTCCAGGTGGGACGGCAAAGAGCGTGCGCTTTGCTGGTTCCAGTCGATTCGGCACGGGGCTGGGCAGACTCAGCAGTGCTGGGGAGAGTTCGTAGGCGCCATAGTTGATTAAAGCAATGTCTATGTCTCCAGCCGCATCCGATATTGCGACGCTCCTCCAGCCGCAGTACATGTGCTACGGCACTTGTGCATGGCATCCGTGAAACCATCGGCAGAACGACGTCCGGAGGAATCCGTCCTGCCATCCAACCTGTACCCGGGCAAGTTGCGCGTGACATCTGCCAGCGGTGTCACATCGAGTAGCATGATCGGCAGCTTGTAATCGGAAAGATGGGGAACAATAGGTCAGCGTCATATTGAGCTCGCGGCTACGTACATGGCCTGCTGGCACTCGCTACCTACCACGATGGTACGCAGATCGTGGCAATGCCCAACCGAACCAAGATGGAGGCTCCCCATTCCCTCGTGTTGAGCGGCAGTCCACATTCTGGAACGACAACTTCGCGAGAACGTTTTCAAAAAACATACCTACTCGCGATGAGAATCACGGTCCCCGTCACGAGACCCATGATTTTACTTGGAACAGGCTCACCTCATCGGAACGTTACATGCACTGATTCTGTATCTGGACCCAACACGAGCGCGGGCGGCTTGACGAGAGCAGGCACTGACAATTTCAAGCCACGCGCGACGTCTCATCGGCCGGCACTCGCACACAATCGAAGACTGACACTCGCTATTGCTGTGCCACTCTGCTGTCTGTTCCTGCTCGCCGTCCTCGGCTGCGTACTCTACTGGACCAGACGTCGGCAACCACTCCGACACGGCACCGGTGGAAGACGGAAAAGTGGTCCAGAAGTCCATCGCAACAACTTCATCGAGCCTTCAAACACGCCCCCTCCTACGGAACCGAGCTCAGAAGAGCAGCCTGAATGGCAGCGGCCCTCTACGGCTATCAAGAGATCGGATGATGGCTTGTCGAGAATCACAGAACTGCCTTCGGTGTCTGATGACACGCCTGGTCACCGCACTTCACGCGAGCTTCATGAACAGCCACTGTCACCGACTGCACCGCCACCAGAACTTCCTTCTTCACTAAGTTCTCAATCAGAAACAATCAATAGTCCGGACAGCAGTAGCGATGATTTTGCCGGACACTTGAGTGGACTCGACGAAGATCCCTTCTCCGATCGTGCTGCTACTGCTGCTCCGATGCCACGCCAGGAGACCTCGCCCGAGATATCTCCGTCTTCACTGCCCACTGCTCAGCATCGACCTCAAATCGAAACTGCCAGCTCGGTGGGTGCAGCCACGTCTGAGAGTTCTGCTGAACATCCTGTCACGGCCATCAATACGCAAGGACCCAATAGTGTGAATGAAGAACAACAGGATGACGAACCGAGTAGTAGCCGAGCAGTAGTTTCTCGAGCAGCATTATTATCGTCCGAACTCGAACATTCTTCAATCGAAATTGACGATGGCACTCCTTCGCAAAGTGATGACCCTCGGCACTTGCAGCCAGCAAGTCACTCCGACGAACCTGTACACCATCATTCATCTATACTCGATTCCAGCACTGCTCCTCCTCGCGATAATGACACATCCTGGAATCCTTTTTCTTCTCCCACTATACCAGCCACCTCTGCACGTAGCAGCATCGTAGGAGAGACAGAGTTACCACCTCAGCGTGAAAACAACGACGACGATGTGCTTGACCATGTGCAGCAGCAGCCGCCGCCCAGCAACAACAGGGCAGAGGATACGGCCTCGAGTAGGGAAGAAGAGCACTTTCTCGATGCCTTTATTTTGCCGACTCGCAGCAGCAGGAGCAGTAGCAGCAGTCACGAGGAGTTCCCGGCGCCGCCACTCTCGGATAGAGGCTCTTGGTTGCATCGTGAGGAGGGGGAAGAGGAAGAGGAAGAGCAAGATACAGGCGCTACTAATACGGAGTAGCTGAGTGGTGGTGACACTCCTACTAGATGAAAGTCCCCCGCAATAGGTGGTGGTAATATTATGTGTATGATTTTATGGATGGATGGCTACATATGTGTACTTTTTTGTACTTTCAGGTAGGTAGGTAGGTCGGTAGGTAGTGAGTTGTACTTGATAGTAGCCCACCTCTCTCCTCCTCCTTTTTCCTTTTTGTCTTTTTTTTTTCTTTCTACGCACACATAAGATACTTTAACCTAAACACTTCTTATTTACCTACCTAGCAGTATGTATCAAGCATACCTACCAATCCGAAAAAAGAAATTCTTCTACTTACCTTTACCTTTACCCTTTGCTTGTCAGTAGCACAAAACCTACCTCCTACATTACCTTAACATACCTATACCTAACCTAGTACACACAAGTCGCACAACATATAACCTGCAACATGCAACACCGCACGAGCGGCCAATTTGTATTATTTGGGGTCAAGTACCTTAGGTATCTAGGTAGTTTTCTATTGTACTACTTATGTATGTGTGTATGCGTATTTTGTATTACTTCTGTATTTATTGTCGGATAAGTGGAGGTAAGGTAAACTGTAGCTAGCTAGCCGCCTGGGGGCTTGTTTATGCTTGTGGAACTTGGAAAGGTATGTACCAGGTATGTGTTGATCTGTCTTGTTGTAGGGGATGATGATAATTGATGAGACTAGGTGGAGGTGTTGTAGGAGCGTGTTGTGATGTGTATAACGAATGCTAGGGTTGGTGTGATATTTAGGAGGTAGGAGGAAGGAAGGTGGATATCTCTGGTATATTTGTATCTCTGTACATACTTGTATCTCTGTACATGTACATGTATGATGTGGGTATATGTATATATGTTGTACTTTCTTCCTTCGTGTTGTTTGGGAATGGTATATGATCGGTTTCCGAATTCTTCCTCTTCTTCTCCCCCTTCTTCCCCCCTTTCCATTTCCATCTCAACAACATAAGTACACTACACTACCTCCCCTCCCCCCCCCCTCAAAAACCCCCTTCCCTCCCTCCCGTCCAATCCATGTACTACCTTACCTTCCAGGTTCCCTCAGGTAAAACGCCCTCCTCGGCTATAGACCTTACCTTACATTACCCAAGGTAGGTAAGTGACGTTACACAAGACTTGTATCACCCCATTGCAGATTCGCGTAACAGATTTTTTTTGCACAACAGTTGACGCATTACATGTACCTACAATGTACCCATCACATGCATGCATTGTAACAAAGGGGGAAATTTTTTTTGGAACCGGATGAGCTTGCAGCAAGCCTTTTGAGCTACACCTGAGCTAAGCTAAGCTAACCTCTCTGTGATTCCTGTTTGTGTTCGTTGGTAGACTTGCTTTGCTTGCTGGCCGGTTGGGCTGACTGGCTGGGCTGGGCTTGATTGTAGTGTAGGATTGCTAGATCAGGTAGCTAGACAAGACGGGTTTGAAAGGGGGGTTGGGTTGCTCTGCTACATTACCTATGTTTCGCACACATACACATACACATACACACGCACACGCACACACATGCTGTCTTGCCTTGTTTCTTTGTCCGCCTGGGATGTTTGAGGTAGATGGGATTGTGTATGGGTTATAGATGTCTGTGTGAGGGTTTGTGGAGTGTTGTCTTGTATGGAGGAGAAGCGTCACGATCTTTAATGTTGCGTTGTATCATCATCATCATGTACGTTGGATTGAAACTTCAGTTCAATTGGAAGATACTTCCCGGATCTGGTGGGGAGAGGTTTGTTCTGTTGGGTTTCTCCGATTCTGCTCACTTTGTCGCTTTTTGTCGTCCCTGCTGACGCTGCTACTGCTGTTTCTAATGCTGGAGGGATCAGTCTATTCGAAGATCTCTGGATGTTGATCAACTTCTAAGTGAACTAGCTAGCTAGCTTGCCTGCAGCAGATCATCTTCATCATCGCTCAAGAGATATGCGGGCTCCTTCTTCGAAATGCCGTCGGACGCTGAAGATCTGGCGAAAGAAGAACGCAAACCCCGACGTGGATATCGGAACCTGGGATAGTACAGCTCCAGCGACATGGTCTTCGAACCCAACAGCCGGAAGCATCAGTATCGACGAAGCACCCACACCGTTTCCGAATTCGTATGGTACTTCTTCCTTCCTTTTCTCTCCTTCTCCTTCGTTGGAGACTCCAACAACGACTAGCACTCACCAGGCTTCCATCTCACACGTGACGAATACTTGCCGAGATTGTCGAATCACTGCTGCAACAACAACATCAACGTCAGCTGGCACATTGGTCAGTGACGATGCCTCACGAAGGCAGCAACAACAACAACAGCACCGACCACAAGTGCCACTCGTTATCGCGGTGGTAACGCTCAGTTGTCTGATCCTGGTCATCAGCCTGGTCCTAGGATGGCTCAGGTGTAGACGTCGTCGTGGGAAGCTCCCACAAAAGCAAGAAGAGCTCGTAGAGCACGCCTGCCTGCATCGCGCTAGCAACGTCGATGACAGTAGCCATGATTCCGTGGCAGGCGTTGCACACGTGCAAGAGAAAAAGAACAACCTTGCTGCTCAGACACGCTCCACCTCATCCAGTCCAGCAGGGCCATCACTGCTGCCTGATGCCAGTTCCAGTACGCGGAGACTTCTATCCCCGTCAGACATTGTTCTGCCTGATCGACCTGGGAAGCGTGCGCGTGGGACTCGAGATCCTTATCCTAGTTTTTCATCTGCAAACACGGAAGACTGCCATCCCGCTTTCTTCATTTTGCCTGACGACGTCGACGATGATGATGATGATGATGACGACGATGACAGAGATGCGAGAGACTTGCCGCCTACACCTCCGCCAAAGCATCGGATGATACCGCCGAGAGCACCTCCATCTTCGCCGACACTATCGCCGCGACACGGGAGATCTTCTGGCCGCGCAGAGCAACGTCCGATTCCAGAAACTCCTCACGTTCGAGCATTGCACGAACTACCATCAGTCTCTTCGCGTTCTGATCAAATAGAGAGTCCGTAGGTGGGGCTTGTTGGTGTGGGGAATCATTAATGGCGGATGACGTCCCACGTATTTGGCTGGTATTCTTAGCAGGCGACAGCTCATAGAGTTTTCCACTCGGCTGTTGGACGGTTTGACATCTGGGATGGGCCTGTTTGCGAACGGTTCCGGGGATCGATGTGCACGTAATTCCAGATCGAAGTACGGGGGTCGTGAGAGGAAACTGCTTCACGGTCTGAGAGATCTGCTGCCTGGTATTGTTAATGTTGCTTGAGGTCGCGAACTGATGAGAGGATCCGATTGGAAGCTCACTGCGAGTCATCAAGTAAAAATAATGGTTACCTAGGTACGGAGGTAGTTGATGTTCGATCTGCGCATGCTTGATTAGTCTGACTTTCTTGCCGTTCACAGGGCATAGTTTCTACTCCGCATGCAATTGTCAATGTCCCTCGAAAGAAGATTGGACGACGGAATCCCGCTGCGACGTGAGGGTCTATGGTTCGTTTTAGATCTTCCCGGCGACACTATGTCGACCCTTGCGGTTGCGCTTGCGAGCGAAGCAAATAGCGAGAGGGACGTGCGGGACAAAACGTGCATCTGTGCTGCTCATGATCGTCCGTGTCTGAGGATTGGCCGGGAGGTAGCAGAAGAAACTCTGCCGTACTCATCATGATACGGCAGAGCTGTCAAGACTCCAGATGGATCAGTGGCAGTGTGACGATGGAACACAGGGCAGAGTGTAGGTCTGTCTGGTGGTGCTTCATCTTCAGTGGCAAGTGAGCATTGAAACATGCTAGTTCTGATGGGTAGGTACCTCCTACCTCGTAGCATGAAGCTGAGGCTGAAGCGGAAGCAGAAGCGGAAGCAGAAGCATTGGCATCTGCAGGCGTGGACGGCGTGGTATAGGCCTGGGGAGTGTCACATGGCGGACAGCGGACCTACGATCGTCTGCGGTGCTCTCACGCTCACAGCTCCCATGACGTCCTGTAGGCTATAGCGAGGTGTGAGTAAGCATGAAACGGTGCCTGGGCAATCCTGGTCGGGTCTGCGATCACAGATTTTATCATTTTATGATTTTATTGGGCTCCGAGAACTGCCACTGGCGTTTCAGAAGCCCGTGCTAGATAGACTCAAGGCTGCTTCCGAGCGCTGCGAGTCATTTGCACTAACCACCATATGGGATGATGATGCATCTCGACACTGATCGCCATGTTGCATTGCTCCAAGTGGTAATAGGTACATAATAGTGGTCGAAGCTGCTTCGACCCGCCACGCCACGATGCTTCTCGGCCTGCACGAGCGGTGCCGAGACAGGTGTTTTCAGGTTCATCATCAGTTCTTGACGGAGAACGCGGAGGAGAGCGTGCGTGCCACTGCCAATGCGCCAGGCCAGGATGCATCCCCCAATGGCCCCAATGGGCCCAATGCACCATTGGATCTCCCGTCGCCTGCCCACAGATCGCGGTATAAGATGTATCTCAGTAGTATCCATGACTGCTACTACTGCGCACAGCAGACTATGTACCTTACCTACCTACATAGATGATATAGTTCGTGGCCAGAACGGCACGAGAATCAATAGAATCCAATTGCACCGGTGATTTGCCCGTTTGCCGTTTCCCGTTGCTCCTCTCGCACACGAATAATAGCCCTGGCCGAGCGCTCGCGACGAAGTCATTGGGGCTAGCCTGACTGGAAACAAGCGAGCGTTTTACACCTACGATGGAGAGCCCGGGGCGGCGGTGGTGATCGTGCTTGGTGCCAGACGATCACTGCGCGCTGCACCGCCCGTTGGTGGGCGTTGCTGAGCACAGAGTGATAATCACACGAGATGGCGACGTAGGCGCGCGCGCTCTTGACAAGTCCCATTGAAATCACTCCTACTACCTATATGTCGTGGTTGTGATGTCCAGCTGAAATTGTCGTTGGGTTGCAAAGCAGACGTGCACTGACATCCCGCAGAGGCCTTGCCAGCCACTTTTCAGTTCTATTAGACGCGGAGGCTAGTTAGCAACTGCAGCGCAATCCCCCAGGCGCTTCGACTCTCGCTCGATACACTACTACTGGGCCTTGTGCTCTCACCTCATCAACCACCCGCCACCCGCCGTCCTCCCCCTCCCCTCCTCCTCCTCCTCCTCCTCCTCCTCCCTCTTCTCCTCCTCCTCCGTTATACGTTTCCGCCTCCCCTCCGCCCGCCCGCCCTCCCTCCTGTCGTGCGCGTTCAGCAGCAGCTCCTCAGCGTGGTGAGCGAGCTTCTTGTCGCACGGGGGCCACTTTCTTCAGCAGATTGCGACTGGGATCGGCTGCTGTCACGCGCCGTTTGGACCCGCTGCCGAACGAGCCTCGAACCGGTATCGACGTGGACGTGGGCAAGATTGTGTGACTGCCCACCTGCTCTACCCTACCTCACCTGCCTGCGTGCCTGCGTGTCTGCCTGCCTGCGATCGGGCGCCTAGGAGGTTGCTGGTGATTGATTCCTGTTGCCTTTTGCTGCTGCTGCAGGCGCGAGCGGGCGTGCTCGTTCATACCCTCCCGCTCCTTACCCACTGGGCTGCACTCCCAACCGTGTCAGGCTTGCGCTCCTCGCCCAGATACTCCCTTACCTACTCCTCATCGCATCTTCGTTTCCCACGACACGCTCTCGTTGAAAGCAACCGGCCGGCCCTGCTACGACCCGCGGACCGCCAGCAGCGCTAGGAGCTATCCTTCTACCAGATAAGATAGCATCTACTGTCCTGTACCGCAGATTCGCTCTTCCGCCTGCAGCACGCACGCGCAGACGCGCCTGCTGCTTTCAGGAGGCCAACAACGGCTCCCGTCCGTTCCCATCGACACGTGCGGCGCCTGCACGAGTGCAGTGGGGTCGCCCACGAAGCATCCACCTGCTATCTCACACGCCTGCATTGAGCATTCCGCAGCGCCCCTCCGCCATTCACCGCCTGCCCTGACACCATGTCCGCGGCAGTGCAGCAACAAAGCGAGCGCTTTGCATCTCCCACTGCCCAATTGTCGACGTCTCCACAGCCTGCATCGCGACGAGCCGGTCAATCGAACAATGCGTCCTTTCCCAATCCGCCGCCGACGCAGCAGGGCACGATGAGTACCTCGACCTACCAGCAGTTCTATCCAGAAACGGGGGCACCATTGACCACGCGCCCCATCTCACAACAAACGCCCACGCACGCGTCGAAGACACAATCCGCCCACAATTATGGCAGCGGAAGTGATCGAGATCACCAGGGCAGCGACAGCGAGCGAAGGAGAACACAACGAGCATCGCAACAACCGCAAGAACCGCCTGGGAGCGGGCGGAGTCAGCGAACGACGCGCAACGCGCCAGCGCCGAGCAGATCGCAGACGTCAATGGGTCAGCTGCCCGTGGGAGCTGACTTGCCCCGCGAGAACAGCGCGGTCATCAATCGCATTGTAGTGGACGATCCACAGACTGATCGAGCGAGAGAAGAAGCGCGCAAGGCTGAAGCCCTCCCCAACAACCCTGTCTCCCAAATGGCAGGCTTGTCGTTGGAAGCCGCAGAGCCCGCCTCTGTACCACGAAGCCGGCAAGAACACTTGAAGCACGCCTCCTCCAACCGGAAAGAGGTCAAGTTTGGTGACTATATCCTCGGTCAGACCATTGGCGAAGGCGAGTTTGGCAAGGTCAAGATGGGGTGGAAGAAGGATTCGACGGTCCAGGTCGCCATCAAACTGATACGAAAAGAGAGTCTGGCGGGCAACAACACTCGACTTCCTAAGATCTACCGCGAGATCTCCATCCTTCGCGAATTGCAACATCCTAACATTGTCCGCTTACATGAGTTTGTCGAAACAGAACGACACATGGGCATAATACTCGAGTATGCCTCTGGAGGCGAATTGTTCGACTACATCCTCAACCACAGATACTTGAAGGACCCAGCAGCTAGGAGGCTGTTTGCCCAACTTGTGTCCGGTGTGGGCTATCTCCACAAGAAGGGCATCGTCCACCGTGATCTCAAACTGGAGAACCTTCTGTTAGACCGCAATAAGCACATCATCATCACTGACTTCGGCTTTGCCAACACATTCGACCCTGCCGACGAGCTGAGCGAAGACGCAGAAGGGAGAATCTCCGACAAAGACTATATCAAACGCCACGGCTTTGACAAGGTCATTCCCTGGCAAGACGGTCGAGAAGGCGGACATCGGAGAGGTGATTTGATGCAGACGTCGTGTGGAAGTCCATGCTATGCTGCTCCTGAGTTGGTGGTCAGTGATGGACTCTATACAGGTCGCAAGGTGGATGTCTGGAGTTGCGGCGTTATTCTGGTAAGTCGAATTCCTTCACGTGTGCTTCTGCCTATGCTGACCTCCACAGTACGCAATGCTAGCAGGCTACTTACCCTTCGACGACGATCCCGCAAATCCCGAGGGAGACAACATCAATCTCCTCTACAAATACATCGTCAGCACGCCGTTGACCTTCCCCGAATACGTAACACCACATGCTCGCGATCTTTTACGACGGATACTGGTCCCAGATCCGAGGCGGCGCGCAGACTTGTTTGAAGTAGCTCGGCACAGTTGGCTGAGCGAATATACGCACGTCGTGGGCTTCATCGGCAGCAAGGTGAAGAGCGAAGGAGGCTTCGTAGACGCCACCGAGGAAGATTCGCAACTCGGACGCAGTGCTTCAGTCAGGGAGCCTTCGAGCAGACCAATAGCAGAAAGAGCATCGTCATCGCTAGCGCCCAGGCATGCGGGAGCAGCAGGCATGGGCGGCGATGATGCTAGCGACATCAGGAAGCAGCAGAGAGACGCCAAGCGTAGGACGGTGCAGGTCGAATATGTGGCCCCTCAAGGCGCGACCGCGCGTGGCGAGGCAAGCCCGGAATCTGTCAGTCGAAGACCACTCCCCATCACAGCTGTTGCTGGACCGGGTAAAACTCGGGCAAGGACGGATGCGCAAGGTCCAGTGGAGGTTGCGCCGCAACGAATCGACACTACAATGCAGCCGCCTCCATCTCGGTCGGGTCGAGACCAAGGCAGGGTGGTCTCATCTGATCAAAACGGCGGATATGCTGCATCTGCGGCCAACGCGATCCCACGACCCAATACAAGCGGGACACTGGGCGGTACGTCTCGATTACCATCACGTGGCAACTCTTACAGTCAGCCTGCTGCTGCTCAGCCAACGAACACTACCGCCACTGGGTCGTTCTCGCAGCCCAAGTCCAGCTCAGGCTACATCATAGCAGGTGCAGGTCCAGTCGCCTCGGATCCAGGAGAGATGGATGTCGATGGAAGACCCCAGAGCGCGCGAACGCCTTCTGGTGGCCGCCAACAGCCACCACAACGGCCATATACAGACGGCAAGCCATCTGGACATCGACGGAGCAGTACTTTAGGCAGTCTTGCGGACAAGGTCTTGAATCGCAGCACTTCCAAGCGTCAATCCCAGCCACAGCCACAGCAACAAGACACTGGCAATGGAGCTCACAGCAGCGAAAAGCGTAATCGGAAGTACCCTCCTGTCAGCATGAAGAATGCGATGCCGTATGGGGGCAGTGACACGACGCCGCGGCCATCCACTGACAGCCGACGACCCAGTTTCAGCATAGGCCGCAAACCCTCCAAAGACGGCAGTGTCACAGGTCGAAGGTCGTCCCGTCGCTTCTCGTGGCTTCCAGGTAGTCTTAGCATGAACAACTTCGCTGGCAAAAAGGCCGAAGGGTATGACTCTGGCGGCGATGATGGTTATCAGCCAGTTCAGTCACAGCAGCCCGGCAGAGGGAGACCAGAAAACCACGGCATACCATTTGGCCATGGTGCTACCGACAGCCCGCAGGCCACGCAAGATAGCATACCGCTCTACCAGGACGAGGACAGGGACAAGTACCGTGAGCGTGCAAGTGGCAGCAACGCGCCCAGCTCGCAGTTCAACAAAGCGCTCCCACCATCGCCTGCACCATTCCCACCTGTTACCCGCAAGCAGTATCGGGATGATGGCTATGGCGGTAACCGCCTCGAGACTGAGCCCCCTGAACGATTTTACACTCCAGATCTTGGCGTTTCCGATGCGCCCAGCGCCGAGCAATACAACATTAGTAGCAATGGCGAATGGCAACCTGCATCACAATCACAACTGTCGCAGGTATCGCCCGAGTCTACGCGACGCCGCGACGAGTCATTGCGGCCTGCACAGCGTCGCTTCGCGGACGGTTACGAACATGGACATGGTGGCAGCTCGAGCGCGACCCGCAAAGTTATGGATTTCTTCCGCCGCCGAGGTCGAGAGCGGGAGACATAGGAGTTTCCCGTCGTTCGCCGCCTCAGTGGCAGAAAACGTGGGCCCAGTGGATACGCAACTGATGGTGCTGCCAACGCATAGAAAGTCCTTGCGAGGACTCTAGCAAGCGTCCACTGCGTGGATTTTTATGACGTACATGGGGCATCAGCAAGCGCGCTGGCGGGCTTCCTTGTGCCATCAGCGGAGATGCTGACTCCGTCGGAAGGCAACACGGGATGGGCCAGCCCAGGATGAGTGTTGTTTCTTCACATGATCTGCATGCTCTTGGAGGTTATTCGATTCAAACTGTAATGCATTGTGAGTGTAATCTAATAGTGTTCTCGGGAGGGCCATGGATTCAGCAGCACAAGCGACGGCGTTTTAGCAAGCAAGGCAAGGGAACTGTTTTTTCAGTGGCATGTATTAGTGATAGACGCGAGTATAAATGTCTAGGGTGTGAACAGAAGGCAGCACCTCCTTTTTTTCCCAGTGGCGTATATCCCTACCTGACCTTTTGAACCCTCTTTGGCCCCTCTCATCACGAAGCAGTTGATCGATGCTTAATGAATGCACACACTATAGACACTTGGCTTTTGATGCTCAGGTAGCTACCTACCTGTAGCTAGTGGTCTCTAGAGAGAGGGAGGGAGAGGAGAGAGAGGAGAGGAGAGGGAGGGATGGATGGATGTATGTCTTTTCGCCGAAACGGGGCTGAATAACATGAAAGAAGTGAAAATGAAAATGAAATGAGCGATTTTTTTTGCTTTCTTGCTTCGTCAAGTGCGTATATACCTACCTAGGTATGATAAATACGGTCCTCACCTCGGGAAGGCGGGCCAGGCGGTACAGGTAAGGTGAGGTATACAACCGAACCTATTTGCTGTGCTGCAAAAGAAGAAGAAGAGGAAGAAGAAGAGGAAGAAAGAAAAGGCCGCGTACTTCAGGAACTTGGTTTTGGATATCTTCTGCCTTGCCTCTACTCACTCATCTTAAGCCTGATCGCTGCTAGATCGGGAGGAGACTTTGGGGGGCTTCGAGTCAGGTATTGTATGCTCGCTCGCTTCATTTTGGCGCTGGCTTGAGGGTTTGTGTTGGAAAAGCAGTTGTTGAGAATGAGATTGAGACTGAAGGAGACGATCGATGATTTGTGAGAGGGCTAGAATGCTGCAGCGGTTTTCTTTTTAATGGCAGAGATTTCGGGTTCCCGAGGGGTGGGATAATTTGAGGAAAGGATTTCGTGGGGAGGTGGTCAAGTGTAATGGAGGGTATTGAAGATATATTGCGTGAGGGCGGTGCGGGAGCGTTATTGGTATGAGAAGTTCGAATTCTTTGGTAGGTATCTAGAGTCGGTTGAGTCAATGTTGTGTTGTGTCAGTGCTTTGCCTATGTTCTTGCTTGTTACGATGCCCTGATCCCATTGCGTGTCTAGCGAAGACAACGCGCACGAGAGCGAATGAGGATGATGTTGTTTGGTCGATGAAGACAAGATCAGCTGCGCGCTGCCCGTACATCAAGGTGATGGACGTGGCTCGAGCGCCTTCTATAGCCGTCCTCTCCCTCCAGTCGAAATTTGAAAGTCAGCTTCGCAATTGTGGAATCAAACATCCATTGACAAACTGCACGATCCACTTCGGCGACGTGACCATGTCGAGTACGAAACCACGCTGGCGCCACAAGCTGCGTCGCTCACAAGAGTTGAAGACAGAAGGCCTTCTCAGCATCGATGCTCCTTTCGGTGAGCTCAAGCGGCCTCCGTTTCGCTTCTTTGCTCTGCCGCGTGAGCTGAGAGACGCAGTCTACAGCTGGGTCTTCGGAGCCTTCGAGGGCAAGCAACGCCATAACCTTGCCGCTTTCAAGGATCCAGCCATCACGTTGGTCAGCAAGCAGGCTCGTCGAGAGGCTCAGTCGGTTCTGTTCGCAGGCTGATGTTGGCTGCTCACCGTCGGCGCCAACTATGGTGAGCCCTCACGCAAAGCTGAGACGGGCCAGCTGGGGATCAGTCCACGAGTGCACCGATGTCTACGTGCAGCCGGGCACGATGCCGTCTTTCGCGACATCGTTGTTCGAGTCGCAGGACTGAGTGTGGTCGCATCGATTCGACGGCAGCATGATCAGCATCCATGGGTGCAGAACAGATTGATTGCCTCCGTCCATATCAAGACACACCCCTCGTTGGAGTTCGACTGTTTCAGCTGATCTCAAGCACTCCGAATAACAGCTCTTTTACGACGGATCATGGTGAAGTGAGATACATGTAAACACAAAAGGAGGCAATCCCTCGATGGAGCGGCGAAAGGAGACGGAGGTCGGGAATGCCAAGGTAGACTGCAATACCTATAGGACTCTCAGGTGTCTGATTGGTGCGGTGCTGGCTCCGCGGAGAGCCTAGTGATAGACTAGTGATAATGTATTCGAGAAAAGTTGCAAACGATAGGAGAAACACATTTGCCATCATCAACATCATCAACATCGCTGTCACTCATTTCATCGCCTTCTGTCATTCTATCACGACTATAGGACTGGAGGAGTGCGGTATCGAAGGTTGTAATACACGTGCACTTTTTCCCAGCACACCAAGATGCGCCGAGCGTTCCAGCGATGCTCTGCATCACTGACACGACCACTGTCGTCGACCCTCACCAGCACATCGCGAGCTACGCAGCAATGCCTTCGCACAAAAGGTTTCCTTTCCCGACAGATATCCATCACATTTCCCGCCACACGCAATCTGCATCAGTCGAGCAGACTTCGAGACGCCGCCACTGAGCAATCGATGCCCACCACCGAACCCATCACCCGCTTCAAGGATCTGGAAACGCATAACATCGTGCACCCCAATATTGTGCGCGCACTGACCGAGCATATGGGCTTGGAGACGATGACTGAGGTACAGACGAGGACCCTCAACGAGGCGATCAAGGGCGTGGACGTGATTGCGCAGGCGAGAACGGGAACGGGAAAGACATTGGCTTTCCTCCTTCCCATCTTGCAGAGAATTATCAACGATGACCCATCGATTGCAGAGCGAGGACATGGGCGTCGTGGCCGACACATGACTGCCGATGACATTCGAGGTTTGATCATTTCGCCTACAAGAGAATTGGCCGAGCAAATCGCAGTCGAGGCGAAGAAGCTGTGCAGAAATACTGGTGTCATTGTGCAAACTGCTGTCGGTGGTACGCAAAAATCGGCGGGCTTGAGAGCAATCCAGCGCGAGGGATGCCACCTCCTGGTGGGCACTCCAGGCCGTCTGAAGGACATCCTATCAGACAGGGACAGCAGAGTGGAGGCTCCAGATCTGCAAGCGCTTGTCTTCGACGAAGCCGACAGACTGCTCGACCAAGGCTTCTGGCCTGACGTGCAAGATATCATGCGTCTCCTCCCAGACACAGTCGAGAAGGATCGCCAGACGCTCATGTTCTCCGCTACCTTGCCCAAAGAGGTCGTGCGCATCGTTCGCAGCACGCTGAAGCCAGGGTTCAACTTCGTCAAGTGCGTAAGAGACGACGAGGAGCCAACGCACGTACGAGTGCCCCAGAAGTCTGTCTCGCTGGTGGGACTGGAAAACTGTGTACCTGCATTGATCGAGCTTTGCCAACGTGCAATTGAGGCATCGCGGAGTTCTGGCACGAGACCGTACAAGGCTGTCGTCTTCTTCAACAGTACCGCCGAAGTGACGCTCGCCACGTCCGTTCTCTTGGGTCTGCGGGAAGAGAGTGCGCAACACGCAGATAACGTCGGTCGAGGAAAAGGCGCGCACCCATGGTATCCCATCAGGATTTTTGAGATTCACGCAAAATTGTCACAGCAACAGCGCTCCAGAGCGGCCGATGACTTTCGTAGCGCACAGTCTGGTATCTTGCTATCGTCAGATGTCACTGCAAGAGGTATGGACTTCCCTGATGTGACACACGTCATTCAGATCGGTCTTCCACCGTCCAGAGAGCAATACATCCACCGCCTCGGACGTACCGCTCGCGCTGGCAAAGAGGGAGAAGGCTGGATATTCCTCAACCCGGTCGATCAGGCCGAGGCTCGAAGTCGCCTTCGTGATCTCAACTTGACCAAGGACGACACGTTGCAGATTCCTAAGATGGACCTCACGCAACCGGCAGACGTTCCAGCTTATGCTGGCAGGATCTTGAGCATGTATCAAAATGCAATCAAGTCAGTCGCTCTCAGTGAAAAAACCAAGGTCTACCTGGCACAGTTTGGAATATACCAGTGGTTCAACCGTAAGCAGCAATTAGTACACATGATAAACAATCTTTCACGCTTTGGCTGGGGATTGAGCACACCACCCTGTGTGCCACCTGGACTCGCGGCGAGGCTGAGGCTCAAAAAATTGGAGGGCATAGTCGTTGGTGAGGACCTACTCTCCCTTCCAGAGGATAGACGGGGAGAATTCGGAAGCTCTGGACGAGGAGAATACACGCCTCGTGAAAGCGCAAGCGGTTCCAGTTTTGGCAACCGTGGAGGTGATGGAGGAGAATATCAGCCCAGACGTCCCAGCTATGGCAGGGATGGGTCCAGCTACTCCAATCGAGGGGACAGAAATAGTTCCTTTGGAGATCGAGGCGGCAGAAGCAGCTATGGCGGCGGGCGAGGCAGAAGCAACTATGGCGGCGAGAGGGGCAGAAGCAACTATGGCGGCGAGAGAGGCAATTACGGTCGTGGACGACCAGAGCGGAGCGAGGCATCTGGTTTCTACTAGATGCAATAGACGGGGCAGCTCATCGATTTGCATGCTAACGGCGCTGGTGTTTGGAATGGGGTGTGTATAACATGGGCTAGAAAAGGAAGCCTGTTGTCCAGCTTGGCCAGGCAGGCATGATACAGTGTAAAAGTACCGTTATGTGTAGTTCTTGGTCACCACGCGGTGACGAATCTCCAATCCATGATACCCAGACAACCTGTGGAAGTGCTGTTATTTGTCCTGTCCACACACACACACACACAAGGGATATACAGTATGTAACTATCTACCTACCTACCTTACCGTATGCTTCCTGTCTGTACCGATGTCGCCCACCGGAGAGCCATTTTAGCCTTCTCCGACTTCATCGCAGTCGGCGGAGATAAGTGTCGTCTCGTAGGAGGTACGGCCCACGGGCAAGCTCGAGATAACTCCTCCAGGGCCTGCGCCAGTGCGCTTTTCTCGGTCCGTCTATCAGAACCGCTCGTTGACATTATTCACACGAGTAAAAGTCGCCTACTAAGCACTGTACTTGTTACTGTTAGTCGTTGGACGTCCGGTACAAGACAGAGTCTCGCTCCCAACTGACGTCTTTGATCTCCCCGCAGTTCCCCGACTGCCCGCTCTGCCCTATATACATACCTTACCGTCGACGCGCGGTACATGTAGATTACCAAGAGTCCCCCTTCTCCAGGTGTATATATGTTCATCACCCGACAGTACCTACGACTATCCACCTCCCGGACAAGACTCCACCACCATCACCACCACATCCGCCACTTCTCCTCTACTTCACCCACCATGGCACCCGCCTGGACCCGCCTGATCCGCTACATCTCCGCCCAAGACGGCGCAACACGTCTCGGCGACCCCATCGTCCCCTCCGACCAAAAACATCCCGACATCGACGCCCTCGCTCTCGCCGGCGGCCTCAAAGTCAAAGTCCTCCAAACTGGCACCAACCACCCAGTCCACGCCACGCCCACCGACCAAGAAGATGTCGTGAAAACGCTCCTCGGACCTCTCACTCCTCAGGATGTGCCGATTGTGCGATGTGTGGGCTTGAATTACAAAACCCATATTCTCGAAACCGGCTTCGATTTACCCGAGAATCCGACATTGTTTATTAAATCTCCCATGACGGTGGCGGATACGAGACAACCGACTCCGATTCCCAAATTGGGTCAATTGCAATTGGATTATGAAGGTGAATTGACCATTGTTATTGGCAAAGATGCTAAGAATGTTTCCGAGGAAGATGTACGTTTTTTATCCTTCCCTCTCCCTCTCCCCGCCCCCCCCC
>NW_016017385.1:336056-357476 GCF_000320565.1 Sphaerulina musiva SO2202
CCCCAAAAAGGAAAAAGTCCCCCCAAAAAGCTAACCCTCCCCTCTCTCTCAAACCCCCCTAGGCCCTCTCCTACGTCGCAGGCTACACATCCAGCAACGACGTCTCCTGCCGGGACTGGCAAATGGAAAAATCCAAAGCCGGAATGATGCCTCAATGGAGTTTTTCCAAATCCTTCGATAAATACGCTCCCTTGGGCCCCGCCATCGTCAGCACCAGTGTGTTGGGAGATGCATCCGGATTGACGCTTCGCACAATGGTGAATGGAGAGGAACGACAGAATTCCAATACGAGTGATTTGTGTTTTGGAGTGAAGAAACTCGTGAGTTTTTTGAGTACGGGTCAGACGTTGCAGGCGGGGACGTTGATTATGACGGGGACTCCGGGTGGAGTGGGATTGGGGTTTAAGCCGCAGAAGTTTTTGAAGGATGGGGATGAGGTCGTGGTGGATATTGAGGGGATTGGAAAGGTGGTGACGACGATGCAGTTTGAATGAATGAGAGAGAGAGAGAGAGAGAGCAGTTGAGATGTGATGATGACATATAAATATATCTATGTATATACAATAGCTCATGTATGCTGAACCAACTGCAGGTAGAAAAAAAAGTCATCTTTGGATCAGACGATAAATATATACATATCAGTCAACGTAGGTATGCTGCACTGACTCATTACAAAACACAACACAATTCTTGAATCCCTTTTTTGTTTCTAGTCCAATAATGTAGCGTTCGTTTTGCGTGCCAAGATAAAATATGCCCATATGGGTACACCAATGGAGGTCTTGTCTTCAAAAGGGGGGTCATGAAAAATATCTCTCATATCTGCCTTCCGCAGGTGGCGTCACCTCCAATCCACCATGTTCGCGTCGAATGGTCCACATACGTCGGTCTTCCTCCACCGTCTCCAGAGCTGATTCCACGTCATTCTCACTGTTGCCACTTCTGCTGTACCGGTGTGTCCTACGCAGCAAGGGCGTGGCACTCTGCTGTCGTGGCGAAACCCGTTGCTGTGGCTGAACGGGAGTCGAGCTATGCTGTAATGGCGAAGATCGATGCTCGGGCAGCAGTGTGCGCCGAGCTGATTGTAAAGACATTATTGGCCGTGGTGGGGAACTGCTGCTTGTATTCTGTAGAGGAGATGTCTGTCGATCTCTGGGTAGATTACTGGCCAGCTGTTGGTCGATTCGTCGAACGTCGTCGATTCGGCGAGCAACACTTGGTGATGGTCGGTGTGGTCGTGCTGTAGATCTTGCTAAATCAGCCGGAGTTTGCGGCTGTTGCGCGGACGGCAGAGAGTCATCGTAGACTACCAGATGGGGAGCAACCAGAGGTGTGCTATCCAGCATTGACGAGGACGATGCCCGATCAAGCCAGGCCTGCGACGGCGTCAAAGGCGGCGACCTAGAGCTGGCGGAGACAGGCGATGACTGTTGTATATGAGGCGATGGTAGCGCGAGGGAGAGCTCGTAGAGTGTTCCAGGATCCATGATCGAATCTCGCCGTTCATCAGGCTTCACGACATCTCTAAATGCAGGCGATAGTGGTCGATAAGAAAGGTCCTCGGGCACGATGTTGGTCATGTCAGATTGGCTGTTCAACTGGAAGAGGTTACCAGAGAGCAATGCAATCCTGTTTCGACCTGGCGTATGTTCCCATGGTCTCTCCACCGACCTTGAGTGGTGTGTGCTGGAAGCCATACGTCCCAGCTGCTGGCTCAGCTCATCCAGAGGTGAATCACGAGACAACACATCCAGTGGCACTTCCGCTGATGATGAAGTGCTGACCCTATTGGCGACGCTGACCATCCTTGGAACCTGGCGTTCATTCTCTTGGTGACGATCCCATGTCAGCGAACTGCTGCGAGTCCGAATACGAGGTTCATGATAGAGCGTCGGCGACCGAGGGAGGAGCAGGTTTGGGCTCGATCTATGGCTGGACTCTGTTCGCAAATCGTTGTGCGATCTGAGGTTGCGCTCATATGTGTCCAGATGCCGGCGAGAACTGGTACGTTGTGGACACAATGGGCGCCGGAATGGTGGGTAGCAGTCGACATTCTGAGCCGTTGAGCGACTCGAAGATCCGAATCGCGTTCTCGACACGAATACTGGAGCGCCAGGGTCAAGCAGTGGATTGTTGTAGGTATCGTCCATGTCGAAGCGGTCGTGTTGAAGTGGTGGTGAGCGAGTTAGTGGAATGCAAGTCCCATCATCGTCGCTGCAAATCGTGGCTTCCGACGAACACGAGTCCGCTCGTGTCTGGCCATCATTGTCGTATGCTTTTGTGATGCTTGCGCGCATTGAACGGCTTGAGGTCGAGCGGAGTCGCAGACCACCGAGTTTGACTTGTGTCTGATGAAGGGAGTGTCGCGCTTCGTATCTGCTTTGAAAGTCTCTCATGTCTGCCTGAGACAGCCCAATTCGGGTTGTTGGCGCGAGCAGCATGATCTTGAGTCCGTCCAGTGTCTACATGCGGGACACACGACTACCTACCTGATGTATTGTCTGCAGTGAGAGGGCAGACGACGAACAACAGCCAAACAAGCAGGACGGTACAGGTAGGTAGTCTTGTCTGGCCATGGCAGCAGGAGCTCATCAACCTATATCCAACTAGTCAATCAGGAAGAGTGAGGTAAGTGGAAGGGATGTGGGAGAAGCAGGAGCTTGCTGTCTCAGTATACCTAGGCCAAGTACATGTACCTACCTGTGAGCATGAGAGCAGAGCAGGCATGATCGAAGCAGAATCTGGGAAGAGACATGGCAAAAATACCTTGAGATGCATGTACTTCTGCAGCTATCGTAGCATATTGGATCTACTGATCGAGGGTGTGGTGTATAGAATGCCTACTGTCCGGCCGAAACATCTCTCGGCGATATAACTGCCAGTCTTGCAAAGTGATGTCCATATAGTGGTGTGTGGACTTCGGGTGTAAGGTCGGGCAGGTATATGTTAGGCAGGCATTTCCCATCCACTCCTAAGCCTGTTTCGCCTCAACAGACAACTTTTGGATGATCCTCGAGGTCGAGAGAGCGCAACTCAGAACGGGGTCTATTATCCATCAGAATTGGATAGGAACACAGTCGGCCGGTGCGCGTAGACTCGAATAACCCGCCGTAATACCGTAATGCAGCTAGTGAGTTCGGATGCCTCGTGTACACACCTCTCCACGGTATACACCTCTCCACGGCGAGGCGCCAGGAATTCGCTTGACTACATGACATGCTTCCTCTGCAATGCCGCGCGCTCGCGCAGAGTCAGCAGAGTCAGCAGACTCGTCCAAACCACGATGGAACCGAGGACATGTGACGCCGGTCTTGCAGGTGTCCAACCACGGAGCGGTGTATACTACTGTATCGGCCGAATGCAGTAGTTCTACCTATTTCGTGCCGCGTATCTGCCGGCGGCCAGCACACCAGCGGGCGTGGGAGTCGGAGGAGGGGTGCGGGCATACGGGCGAGCAAGTGAAGGGAACAGGAACATGAAGGGAAGACAGGGCGCCGATGACGATGATGATGATGGTGATGTCGATTCGCGGGCGACATGAAACGCACGCGAGAGTTAAGCAGTATGTATAAGTAGAACTAGTGCCTACGGTCAGGTCAGCTGCAGTAGACCGGGGGGAAGAGGAGGTGGTCTCTCGCAGTCAGGTCTCAGGACTCAGGGCAGAATGAGTTTCATCATTCATACCCATGCCCCATGGATGGCTATGTACATGTATTCTAATTCTATTTGGAGCTCCTGAATCCTGGCGTTGCCAACGGTTGGTGGGAAGTGCATATATACATCCTATAGATGGAGCGACCTTGGCACACTACTGGTTGTTCTACAGAGCGACGTGTACGTGGCCTGTCTGCTCCAGACGAGAGCTTTGCTTGCTTGCTTGCTTGTTAGTACGGTCAGGTAGTTCGATAATAGAATAGGTAGTTCGAGCTGGCTGCCTGGCTGGCTGGCTGACTGGCGGGCGGGCGGGCTCTCTCTGTCGGGCTTGATGATTATTCGTTGCTGCTTCACTCAACACTACCTTGCCTACTACTACTACGACTTCATGTAATCACTTTCACTCACACTCTCGACAACCCTCGTGCAGAAACCACCATCTGTACCTCCACCTCCTATCGAACGACGACGTCTTGACTCTGCACACGGGACACTTGACCTGGGTCGACTACACGCTTGGGACCCCCCGGCGGCTGTCACAAAGCTTGGGCATAGAGTCTCGAATCGTCCAAACGGCGCCTACCTCACCATACATGCCAATCGAGACATCCTCCGATCCCATTCCATATCATCCCCATACCACGCGAGACCAGAACACACGCTCCCTGTGCGCACTGGACAAACATTTGGCGCAACTGACCACAGACCCGCAAGCCGCCCACGCGTCTCCACGCCTACGCTCGCTTCGTTCCTCCCGCGCCAGAGTACCTACCGACTAGTGTGTATTCGACGGCACATGTGATGCCGAACCAGTACTACGCCGCCATTGAATCGAACACCGCTAGGCAGGCGCTGCCTCCGCCCTCCGCATCATGAGTGGCGGCGACCTCTCCCTCTCGCAGTCGCTAGGCGGCCTGCGCATCGCCAACCCCGACAACGACGTGGGCTCGCCCACATCCTCATCACCACCACCGCCCTCCACGCCGAGCTCTCGACCGCCGCCTCCGCCTTCATCACAGTTATCGGAGCCCATCGTGGCCGCGGCGAACCGACCGCAGTTGCTGTCGCTCGCTGGCAGCCGGGTGGACTACGACGTGGGATCTGATGCTGGCCTCGACTTCAATCCCAGCGACTACGTGATGCAGAACTTAGATGCCCCTCCGCAGCCTGAGCCGCCGAGGCGCTCACCTTCTGTGCAGCAGAGCCAGTTCTCGGACTCCCGATTGAGGCATCGATCCAGTATGCATTTGCAACACCAGGCGCAACAGCAGGCGCAGTTTCCATCCAACAATCCACAGCTCCGAAATCCCAGCGTGCAAACTATATCGCAGCAGCAGCAGCAGCAGCGGATGAGCGGAATGTACAGTCAGGGGAATAATTCACAGAGTTCCGGCATATCACATCAGAGTGGCTACAGATACAACGACGAAATGGCAGCATCCTCAGACGGCAGCATGGGCGGGTTGATGAGAAGCGCATCACGGTCTGCGAGATCGGCACTGGCAGTTGGCATACCTACGAGAGAAGCTAGCAGGTCTTATAGGCATCCAGGACCGCCGATGAATGGAGGTGGCAACGGTCCTCTGCCACCGCGAAGGAATTCAAGAAGGGGCAGAGCTCCGACAGGAGGCTCAGCGTCCACTGCTGGCTACGAAAGCCAAGACCAGCCTTATTCGGGCGCTGCACCAATGCCAAGGTCCAGGGACGAATGGGATGAGCGAGGTGCTGCAATGGGGACGCGAAAGGAGACGGATGCATCTGGCTCTCAGACGTCGAGAATGGTGAAGAAGGGGGTGAAGGATTTCAACTTTGGACGTACGCTAGGAGAGGGCTCCTATTCGACGGTGTTGGCCGCCACCGACCGGCAAAATCTGAAGGAGTATGCGATCAAGGTTCTAGACAAAAGGCATATCATCAAGGAGAAGAAGGTCAAATATGTGAACATTGAGCGGGACACTCTCAACCGACTGACGGAGCACCCGGGCATTGTGCGACTGTACTACACGTTCCAGGATGAAAGATCGCTCTACTTTGTGCTCGACCTGGCGTCACAAGGCGAGCTGTTGGGCGTGCTCAAGAAGCTGGGCTCGTTTGACCTGGAGTGCACCAAATTCTATGGTGCCGAAATCCTGGATAGTATAGCTTACATGCACAGCCGGGGCGTGATTCATCGCGATCTGAAGCCGGAGAATGTCCTGCTGGACCGTGAGATGCATGTCAAGATTACAGACTTTGGCACCGCAAAGATTCTGCCAGACCCGGCAGGCAACGGTTCCAACGCACCCGGAAGATCAAGTGGCAATCCTACCGATGGCGCCGAAACCGACCGAGCTGTGTCCTTTGTTGGCACTGCAGAGTATGTCAGTCCCGAGCTCTTACGGGACAAGAATGCATGCAAAGCTTCCGACCTCTGGGCATTCGGATGTATCATCTATCAGCTCCTCGCCGGGAGGCCACCCTTCAAGGCTGCCAATGAGTACCTCACGTTCCAGAAGATCCTTGCGCTGGACTACACCTTTCCTGATGGTTTTCCCGAGGTGGCGAGGGATTTGGTCGAGCGACTACTCGTGCTCGAGCCAGAGCGACGACTGCCGGTCGAGCATATCAAGAATCACAGGTTCTTTGATGGTGTGCAATGGGGCAAGACTCTGTGGCGGCAAAAGGCTCCGCGACTGAGGGCATACATGCCGCCTCCCGCAGAGCCGATCAAGCTCAACGGGGGCAGTGTCAGGATTGGAAATGGCGGCGCAATGGCGAGCTCCGCGGCAGCAGTAGCACTGTCGTCGCAGTCGCAGCCCGCCACGACACAACAAGCACCACCCCGGCGACCCCAGTTGCAGAATGTGACCGAGCTGCCTCCGCCCAGTCAACTAGATATCGACTGGTCACCGGTGCTCACACACAACAACGAAAGGATCTTGAAACTGGGCAACTTGGTGGTGACGACAGCGCCTCAGTCGAACAGCCCGACTGGCAAGAATGGCGATCCGCAGACACCATCCGAGAAACCCAAGTTTTCGCGATTCTTTAGCAGTAATACGACCAAGAAACGGGAACGACTGGTTCTCATCACGTCCTGTGCGAGGCTCGTGGTCGCTGCAGCGGGCGGAAATGAGAAGAAGGCGAAGATGGAGATCAATCTTGCCGCGAGTGGATCGACATGCAAGACGTGTGTCGACTCGAAGGGCTTGACGTACTGGTCGATTGACACGGTAAGTTTGATTCCCACACGTGTCGGGCGACGTGGAACTGACTTCTTGCAGCGTGACAAGCACTATACCTTTGAGGATCCTCGCGCAACGACTTCGGATCCTGCGGGCAGTAAATTCTCCACGCAAGAGTGGATGGATTGCGTGGAACAAGCACGAGAGCTTGCCATTGCAGCGTCCATGACCAATTCGTATTCGGGCGATTCGATGCTGAATGACCTGAATGCACAATCCGCCCTGAGCTCGCCCTCGGATTCGGTGGGTGACGATGCGGTCATGCCCATGAGCGGACCGAGCGCGAGTGAGCGACATGGGCATGCACTGCGCCACACATTACGCAGGAATACGGATGAGGACGAGCGCAGTTTGAAAGGAAGAAAGCGATTCAGCAAAAGACACAGCAAAAGTGGGCTTGCTGCCGTGTTTTAGTAATGATGCTGCAGCCGGAACGCCATGAGGCGCACGTGTGTTTTCCCACCCCTCCCCTATTCCGCTACACAGCGCACGCAGCATAGGTATTCCTCACATGATTTCTGATGCAAAGAAAGTGGTGGTTAGGTAGTTATTGACCACTACCTCAGGTGCTTTTTGTCCCCCAAGAGCGCCACTGTGCACAATAATAAATACCATGGGGTGCATCCTGATACTCACTCTCTTCATAATCATGACGATACGAACCCTCTTTGTTTTTGTTTTTGTTTGTTTGTTTGTTTTTTCTTCTTTTTTTTTTGTTTCTGATGCATGCAGCGATCTATTTCCCATTGCCCTTGCTGTTGCTGGTGCTGCTGGGGTGGTATAAGGTAGTATGAGGTGTACGGAGTATGATCGGTAGGAACCTGTAGGTACTGTAGCGGAGAAAGTGAGAATAGATAGGAACTGGATAAGGTAGGAAAGGAAAGGGAAGGAAAGGTAAGGAAAGGCAAGGAAAGGTTAGGAAATGCAAGGAAAGGAGGGAAGGAGGGGATGAAAGGAAAGGTTAGGAAAGGAGGGAAGGAAAGATAGGAAAGCAAGCATGAGATGAGGTGAGGCAGGCGGGAAAAATGAGTGAAAGTGGCATTTTGCCTACCGAGGTGGACCTTGAGGTTGTTCTATCAGGTATGGATTATATAGCCTGTTGGTGGTTTGATGTAGGTAGTAAGAGGTGGTCTACCTAGTCTGATCATCAGACGGCCAGCGTAAGAGGGGAGGTAAGGTACCTAGGGTAAGGTAAGGTAAGTTACCTACCTTAGGTAGGTGAAGATGCTACACTCCTTGCATGGATACTTTTGACAGGCGTCAGCCCAACACAAAGAACAAATCACTCAATCAATCAATCATATCGAAGGAACGTTTTGATCGGTGATGGGAAGAGGAGGTGAAGACAGACATAAGAACACATGCCTACGCCACGCGCGCTTATCTGGGACATGGTTTTTGATTCTCTTTCCGAATTGGGGGATATATATAAGGTATACTGTATATATACCTAAGGTACCTAGGTAGGTATAGAGGTATAAATAGGGTATATCACTGTTTCGGCGCGTTGCTACAGAACCGGTCCGTTTTGGGGAGAAAACGTGCAATTTATCCTCCCCTCCTACTCGCCTTTCTGCCCTTATCCGCCTCTTCCCCTTTTCTAAAGTGAACGAGTAGCAGCGAGTTCGTAGAGCTCAGTAACAAGTGGTACGATAAGGTAAAAGGTACAAGATGTCAAATGGCTCAACCGAGAACTAGACCAGAAGTAGAGAACAAGAGTTAGGTACTACGGCTTCTGCTACTCTTCCACGATTTTCTATTCTGTGCTACAGACACACACACCGCCATGTGGTGCAACGGGCGCCAATGCAGCTGCCTTTTATTGCCGGCGTTGATGTCAACCACACCCGAATCGAAACTCGGAAACTGTACAGATACATGTATGTACCTTTTGGTAGATGTAAAAATATATTCATGTGCATCTGCCGTCTTCTACCAGCCAGGAAATTGCGATAGATTGCCGTTGTGCTCTTTTTCTGTCTCTCTCTTACACTCTTTCGCTCTCTCTTCCCACGATGCGTGAAGATCGATCATGATGAACACATTATTCACCCATCGCCGAGACGATCAACACCTCATCATCATCATCTGCTGCTACTGCCGCCACCTCTCGCAGCTCCGAAAAAGGTAGCCCACTGGTCGGTCGAGCTGCATTGCAGACGATGCTGTCGTGTCATGGACGAGCAGACGCAGTAACAGTCGGCAATCGCACAAATCTGTCTGCTGACGACTGACTGCACGCCTGCATCATACACCCTAGCTGGACTTCAACTTCATCCCTGCGTATTGATACCAACCACTGCTGATGATGAGTCCGCTAGCCGCCAGACATACCATTTGCCATTTGGGGAGACGGGCCAGACGGCAATATTTATGGTTATGAAAGGTAGGCAGCGGCTGGTAGCCTGGTACACAGTCCTTCCACAGCCGTTCGATAGTCCATCCGCACACCCCTGTCCAGCGTATAGGAGGACGTATTTTTTGATTCTTACCGGGGTCAAAATCGCGAAACACCTTTATTTCGCCGCTTGCAAGGTGCAATAACTCCACTTTCTTGATCCTCGCTGGGTATTCTGCATCTAAAAGCCGGGAACCTATACCTCTTGGGTAATTTTCAGGGTGCGGATAGACTATCGAACGGAGGTGGAAGGACTGTGTAGCAGAGATGTCCAAACCTTAGTAATAGTAAATAGTCATGACTATTACTATTACTATTGCCCTTTTTGGACAGTAGTAAATAGGGATTACTATTTACTACTTCTCAAAATGCCGATAGTAATAGTAATAGTAATAGTAATTAGTAAGGGTATAATAGTAATTACTATTACTATATAGTAAAGATACTTTACTATTTTAGTATAACGTATAGTCTTACTCTATTTTAGTATTGTATAAGACTCAATATATTTATATAAAGGACTATATATCTATATATATAGTAGAAATAAGTAGTCGGAAGAGAATTCTACTATTAAATCAATTTCTACTACTAGTTAATATCGGTAGTAAATAAAACTATACTATATTAAATCTATAGTCTTAAGATATATATATTCTATATTCTTATAGCATTTGCTATATAACAATAGCTCTAATTATACAACTTTCTAATAGAGTTTTCTTTTTAGATATAACTTGTTACCTAATAACTTATTCGTTTTAGGTAATACTAATATAGGTATTTATAGTAGGATACTTTTAAAGATTGCCTATCGATAGGTTATAGTTTTATTACTATTAAACAAAAGAAACGCTTTAGAACTACTATTAAAAGTAGAGGCTTAAAATAAGCTATCTTAAAAAGAGCAAGGCTACAAGCCTTTAGGTAGTTACTCTAGAAGTTCTATAGTATTATATACAGCTATAGGTTATATATAATAGCGTACTGCTACCCCTAAGTAGGGATGCCCGGATGCCGTACTCCGTCCTTTTTCCTTTATAGAACCGCTAGAATAGCTAGCCTTCCTTCTTTATTATACTTACTATATTAATACTATAAGACTCCTATATATATATTGCTCTCCTATAATATATCTAGGCTATATATATATTAGAGCTAGACTATACTAGAATACTTATACTATCTAAAGAGCTAGACTATATTAGAGAGACATACTATAAGAAATATAATTTATCTTACAAGATAACTAATATTCTTGCATTTATTCTATATCTATAGCTTTTTCGATAGGAAATAGCTATAAATGATTCTCTTATACTATAAAGGTTATAGAGCATAGCAATATACTAGAAATAAAGTAATGTTATATAATAAAGTCCCTATTCTATTACTATTTACTATTACTATTACTATTTCCGTTACTATTACTACTTCCTAGAAGGTCGATAGTAATAGTAATAGTAATAGTAAATAGTAAAGGTATAATAGTAATTACTATTACTATATAGTAATTACTATTTACTAATTACTAAGGTTTGGACATCTCTGCTGTATAGGTATAATTAAAATGATATTCCACCTCCTTTCAGGAATAGCCGCTTTTCTATAGATGGCCCGGGCCACTTCGGAGGTCCGGGCTCTTGGGAACTTGGCCCCTCGAGGGTCTCTTAAGTTAGGAGTTACTCTCGGCGGCTATTGGGCAGATTCGACCTCTTTGTCCTCATTCACTTCATCCTATCACGTCCGCAAGCTAGGAACGAGTTTTATCCATCATCCTTCACGCTGTGTTTGGGGGTGGCGACCTTCAGGCTATGGCTGGCTGGCTGGCCGATGGAGATAGATGATGGATGATGGGCTTCAATGCCCGTGGATCGATACAACATTGCCCGGGCTGTCAGACACGGCAAACACTACTGCTAATTGACGACTGCGAGGATGCTGCTGTTGATACCGAAAGTGTCACAGGGCGCTGGGAGTATTGTGGACTCGAACTGGATCCCGAAAGTGCAACGCTGCACCAATAAAACCTCATACCCTTGCCATGCTCGTCGCTGGGACCGACTCGCCTATGCTGCGTGTGTTGCATGAGTGGAGTGCCGCCTGCTTGCGTGTGCACACCGTAAGTCGGTTGTGATAGGTCTTCTTCATCTACTGCCGTCACCACACCTCTTCTTTCTTCGCCTTTGCGCCCGTCTACATATCTCCTTGCGTCCAGACCGTCCTCCCTTTTGCGTGTCTTTTGCTGCTTTGACGGAACCATCACCACAAAGAACGACAACATGGTCCAGCCCACGTGGAACGGCAACAAAGGATAACCCGTACAGAAGTGGCCGGGAGCGACGTCGTGGTTTGCCTGGGGCACGAGCTGCGACAATACGCTGCTGCTGCGACAACCAGACGGGATATCCACTTTTCGCTTCACACCAACCACACCACACCTTGGCCAGACGAGACGACATGGCTACTCGCAGCTATGCAGATGTTGCGCCCACGGCTGCCACTATCGGTTCGTGCCTGTGTCTGCCGTTGTCAATAATCACTCGCTAACGTCGGAGGTGCTGCATAGCTCTCAACGCCTACATCTATGGCTACGGAGGACACTCGTTGGTGACTCCACACGTCCAGCTCAAACAACGGTACGTGGATCAGAGTCGTCTGGGGAAAGGTCGCTGATTTGTCTTTCTAGCTGGTGGACAGATGAGAGAATCGATGCCAAGGTCACACGAGCATTCATCATCAGCAAGCTCCGGAATGAAGAACGTAAGTGGAAGTGCATTGGAAGGGTTGTTGCGCTCAAACTTCGAAAGTGACTGACATCCGGGTTACTTGATAGGCGACATGGTCGATGGACCCATCAAAGGCTTTGGCGGTCTTACCGACGACAGCTACATGGAGTGGATATTAGAGCGTGCCAAGCGCTTCTTTCTCGTAAGCATCAGCAGTACACGGGCGACATTCCATACCAAACCTGCACTGACTCATGTATGACCATTGCACAGATTCTCAACGACATTGACAAGTCAGATCAGATCTTCGGTTGTATCGACGAGAGCTGGGATGACGATGATTTGCCTCTATCACTGGATGAGATACCGTCACTCAACCTAGATACCAAGAATAACGATGGACTGAACAAGAGATTCTACGATGCGCAGTTCGTATTCATGCTGCGAGAGCTGAAGAAGGGCGCGCATATTGAATATGGACCGAATGAGCACATTCCGATGGAGCATGTCAACACCATGCCTCCGGCAGTGTGTCTTCAGACGTTCGATCGTATACACTTTCCAGGACGAGTGGACGACGTATTCATGCGAAGAAAGTATCCTCTGATCAACAAGGAGACCGGCGAGCGGTTCCATGACAGGTTTATGCGCGATGTACGAAAGGCAAAGGCGCTTGCCCATGAGCACATTGCACCCTGCTGGGCATCATATACCTCGGAAAATGCTGGATTTGTCATTTCCGACTTTGTCGCCGAACACTCCATCGGTACCTATATTGAGCATCGGACGCCGACGCAATACATGCGAGTAGCCGCCCCCGAGCGTCCGGTTCTGCTGTGCGAGTGGATGCACTGTCTCTCCGATGCCCTCGCGTGCCTGCACAGCCGAGGCGTCGCACATACCGCCATCCGGCCCTCCAATGTGTGGATCGATAAGGATAATCACATTGCGTTTGGTGATGTAGGATCGATCAGCACATTTCAGAGAGGCAAGAAGGCGGGCAAAACAGAGGCATACGATTACGCAGCACCCGAGTCGCATATATCGAAAAGGCCAGTGGTGCTGAAGTCGAGCTCGCCACCTGTCAGCAGCATCGGCGCATTCTCTCGATTGCGGAAGATGAGCACGAGTACGTTTGCGACCATCGACACGGTGAGCTCGTCAGAATCCTCCAGCGCCAGCAGCATCAGAAGCAATAGCTTCATCGGTGGTACCTCCATCGGAAGCCCCGTGATGTCTCCCGCAGCATCGTCATTCGGAGAAGGTCGCACCAACAGCGTGACCACCATTCGTACAGCACTCCCACCAACATTCGAATCGGAGCCCGTCTCTCCCGTCTCTTTCACGTCGAGCCGCACCCATTCGAGACAGATTTCGGAGACGTGCCATTCACCTACGATTCCCATCGGGCCTTTCTCGCCGGTCTCGCCTTTCTCCCCAGCATCTTTCGATACTGCATCTCTGCTTCTCCAGAGGCCTTCCACAATCAGTGCCGCCAGCCTGCGTGATCTCCCCACAGCGGTGCCTGAAATGAGCGACATTTGGTCTCTTGCATGCATCTTTCTCGACATCATCACTTTCATGATCAAAGGAAAGAACAACGAGTTCCTGAAGTTCCGCGCAACGAGAGTTCAAACGAAGAACCGCACGCGTACAGACACGTCGTTCCACAATGAGCCCGATAAGATTTCGGCGTGGATCAGCATACTAGAAGAAGAAAGTAAGAAGCGCGACGAGAAGATTTACCGCGCCGTTCCGGAGCTGTTGGCACTGGTGAGGATCATGATGTCTCAGAACGCGACTCTGCGACCAACCGCGCGAGAAGTCCGAGATCGCATCGAGGAGATTCTGGTCGGTGAGTGTGGCGTAGAACACTTATGCTGTACCGACCGAGAGTGGCCCGAATACGACAAGAACCATCTCAAAGACGAATCCACATCTTCCGGTCGCCGAACACGCCACGACTCTCCTCTGCAAGATGACCACCTGCCCATGGGTTCCCTGAGCGTCGACGCCCCCCGAAAAGGCAGCGATTCAGGCCCTCGGGCGACGAGTGTCCTCGAAAAGCGCCTCAGCCCCGACCAGCAAGCGGCTGCTCTCGCACAGACCGAAGTGCAACGACGCCGTCGGAGCTCAACGAGTACTGTCACTGCCAAAGTCAGCTCTTGGAAAATGAAAATTTTCAGTGGTCGAGCGGAAATACCACATCATTGAATCAAAAGAAGAAGAAAAGGCAAAAGATGTGGGAGGGGAGGACTGGAACGGACTGTACAACGAAAGGAATCTCTGTGCAAAAGATTATGCCCGCTCCATTTTTGCACATGCTTGTTTGCTTGCTTGCTTGCTGTGGGTAATAATGATCTTTTTCTTTTTTCATTGTCGGATATGAAGGCGGAAGCGAAAGCGAAAGCGAAATGAGATACCCTTTTTTTTCTTTCTTTTTGATCTGGTGTGATGCGTACAGGTACCTTTCATACTTTTGATAGATATATATCATCAAAACATACATCTTTTCTTGTCTATAAGGGAGGTACTTTTACTTTACTTAGTAGTCTTTTTTTCTTCTTATTGCTGGACATGTTCATTCCAGAAAAACCTACTATCATGTGTGGATGGGTATGGGTATGATAGCTTTCGCCAAAAAAAGGGAAAATCGTGAGTTGGTGTATAGTATCAAGAGCACTTGTGCGAAATGAGACGAAATAGGTACGATGCAGTGCGAAGGAGAGGTGAATAAGATGAGTCAAAGATTTTGTTCGTTTTACACTCGGTACCTGTAAGTGCTACCAGAGCAAAGCAGTCGAGCATCATAATAATCTCCTCCACTCTTCCTCACAATCTGCCCAACCTAGGACAGACATATCATAATTCATTATTTCTTTTCAAAAAAAAAAAACCCCCATAAATCCATTTCTTCCCTCCTAAGCACCATTCCCATTATACGCAAGTTTATTCGGCGAAAAAAGCTGCAAACCCAAATTCAGCGCATTCTTCGTACTCAACTCTCCAATTCTCTGACAAAGCGCACTAGGCGTCCGAGAGCCCTCCAACGCAAGCAAATACGCTCCGAGGCCAGTGATGTGAGGAGTCGCCATGGAAGTGCCCGAAATGGTGTTGATGTCGGTATCGCTGTCGATCCACGTGGAAGTAATGTTGGTACCGGGAGCGAAAATGTCCACGAGAAGGCCGAAGTTGGAGTAGGAGGCTCGAGCGTCGTTTTTGTCGCTGGCGCCGACGGTGCAGACTTCGGGGGCGGAGGCCGGGGAGGAGGTGATGGTGGGGAGACCGGAGTTTCCGGCTGCGACGGCGAGGAAGAGGCCTTGGTTGACGGCTTCGGCTACTGCGGCGTTGGTGGTGGGGCTGAAGAGGCCGCCGAGAGAGAGGTTTGCGACGGCTTTTCCGATGCGACCTTTGGATTTGGCGTCGTTGACGGCCCTGTGTGTTGTATATTGGTTAGTGGTTGGTTCTCGAAAGGGAATGTCTTTTGGACACTCTGTTCAACTCACCAGTCAATGCCTGCAAGCACACCAGCGTTCGAGCCGGAGCCCGCTGCGCCTAGCACCTGAACAGCAATGAGGCTAGTCCTCTTTGCAACACCGTAGGTAGTCGATCCAGTCGTGCCAGCAACATGTGTTCCGTGGCCGTTTCCATCCTCTTGGAATGGCTCGCCTTCGACAAAGCTTTGACCAAAGGTAGCACGACCGCCGAAATCTTGATGGGTTGTCCTGATGCCAGTATCGATGATGTAGGAAAAGGTGCCAACGCCCGCACTGTCGTCGTATACATACGAGGTAGCGCCATTCTCGCGATGTGAAATCCGTGCCAGACCGTATGAAGGCACGTTGTTTTGTGTGACCAGCGCGCTTGTGGTCACTCGCGTGTTGGGCTCAATGGACTCGATAGCGGCAATGTTGCCGACCAAGGTGGTGAGGTCGGATACTCCATCGATAGAGAATCCCTTGAAGCTACCAAAGTCGTACGTGTACTTGGCTTGAACACCGGCGGCCTGTGAGACTTGAGAGATCACATTGCTGAGGACGGAGTTCTGTTTGACTTTCACGATCCATGATCCAGCAATGCTATCTGCTTGTCGAGTGTCGAGCAAGACAGGCGCTGCGAGCGCAGCTGGCACAGCCAAAAGTGCGGTAAGAAAGGAGCGCATATTGTCTTTTGAAGAGATGCAGAGGAGTTGATGGTAGAGTGAAGCAGGTGGTAAGAGCAGATCTTAGATGTAATATATACCTACCTTTGCGACCTGAATGGCAGTATCTCGTACGCTATGTTCGAATGTGCTCGGCATAGCAGATGATCTCGTTGCCACTAAAAAAGCCAGCCAGTGGTGTTTTGGAGCCGGCCATTCGCTGATCAAGCCGTGATCATCGTTATTGGCACCTATTTCATCGCAAGTCGACCAAAAGTCGCCTACAAGCAGCATTGCGCCTCCACACGTCCAGCGCAATACCACAGAGCCAATTTGGGTTCAGATCAACAGACGTGTGAAGAGGACACCGAGGCTGACCGCTGAAAACCGGGTTGGGTGATATTTTACTGAAGCTTCATCAAGCAGCCATTGCCGCATCTACTTGGCATGAATGTCCGTCTCTTTCCAACTTTGTTAAGTGACAAGAATGCCAAGGCTAGAGGCGTTGCGCTGATGAAGTTTATAGCGGTGGCGTGGAGTCCTCTTACCCAGTCAGCAGATGTTCTCGGCGAGTGCCGTTGCAGATCTGTCTCTCCCAGCTCCGGCAAGTTTTGAGCTACCTGTATTCTAGGAGTCAAGCATGGCATCTCTGCATTGATATACGAGGGGAGAAAGACCCTCTCGTCCTACTGCGCAATGTAACATGATTTCTCCGCCACTGCATTTTCGAAATGTCCTCGGTGGTAGTATTGGTTCCCAAAAGTGGCATCCATGGTCGTAATTAGCATCTTGGTGGCTACACTTACGAGCAGAAGTCACAAGATATGTACCTCCTATGACTCAAGTTGGTCAAAGTCGATCATATAGCACGAAAAGTCCGAGCTACTGGTGCAGCAAGAGCGCGGCTGTACGGAATGAGCTGTCCATGGCAGGAGTAGGTATACTCTGGCGTGGGCTTCTTTTCCTACAGACGATCACCTTGGTCTTTCAAGCCGGATTTTACAAAGTCGTCCCGTTCGACTTCATATACACCCTTCACTCTCAAGCTCGCCATCAGACTAGCACCGGGCCATGCACCTAAAGTCTCGACTCCTCTCACGATACCCTTGATGGGAGGCTCCACTCGGCCTTGAGCTTGCGCCCGCTCTGCTTTTTGCGTGATCGGATCTTTGATGTCGTCGTGAACGCGATCCATGTGTGGTATTGCTTCCTGCAGCGGCATCTTCATAGGTGATAGCGGCACAGTAGGCGAAGTACTGCCTGGCGGTACAAGATGTAACGTATTTGGCGAGCGCTCTTTCAACGCTGGATTGGTGTGACTTGTGGCGCTGCCATAATTGAAAACTGGGTTCCATCCACGTGTCTTGATGAGGTGATCAATCTCTTGTAGTAAACGACGCTTCAATCCTGGGAGACTGCCGTAGATGCCAGTGACCATGATGCGGCTGACACATAACGCACGGAAGTCAGTCGGAAGTGATAGCAGTAAGCGATAGGCCAGGATGTGAACAGGCAGATCGTGGTCATCGTGATCATCAGGCTGGGTTCCAGAAGCAAAGTAGACCCTCTCGGCGGGCTCAGCCAGCTTTTCAAACAAAATCGAGAATGATTCGTCTGAAGTGCTGCCAGGGACTGGAAGATGGACAATAGCTGAGTCTTCGTTGCTTGGCGGCGAGCGTTGCTGACACCACGCCATGCGTTGTGAGATATCTTCTGCCTCGTCAAATGTGACCTTCACTTCCACTTCGCTAGGCACGGAGCCCTCGATAATGTTTCCCATTTCACGCGTAAGTGCTTTGCCAGCTCTCACGCTGCGCCTCTGTGCCACTTCCTTGTACTCTCCCACTGCAGTTACAACGGTCTCCTCCCAGCCAATGTCAATCACAATACCGTCCCTGAGGCCAGCACTGACGCAGCACATGGCCGGCTGGGTGATTAAAGCGATGGAAGGTGGTTGTGTGTAGTGTCCGAACAGCACTTTCAATACCGCCTCAAGCAGGCGAGTAGGGAGTAACGAAGGTATAATGACTGCGGCTTTTCTGGGTTTTGAATCAAGCTGTAGATAATCTATATGCGCGGTGCGCAATGCGCGATCTAGCTTGTCCTCGACCAGTCCGAGATTCACCTCACGCAGATCATTCTGATAAAGCTCATAGCTCGCTGCCCATTCCTCGCGCAGCCTGAACTTCCGAGTTCTGCTTGCATGACCGGGTTCATATTGCCTATAGTCGCCGACCCTTCGCGCCATGTCCGGAGTGAAGGGCAGAATGCATCGTGGCCTGCTCTCACCAGCGAAACCGGCGGACAAGGAACGAGGCCCGATCTCGTAGAGGATGATGTCGTCTTGGTCGGAGCGGAAGCCGCTGGGACTGCCAAACTGCGAGGAGATGCTACGGCCAAGCTGTGGTGTTCGTGGGCTCCGCGGTGAGGGGCCAGCTTGGAGTGCCGAGTGCGATGGTCGTGGGCGTGACGAAGTGGTGGTGGTGGTGGTGGTGATGGCGGCGGCGGTACTAGCAGTCGCAGCCATATTTGATGGAGGGGAGCAGAATGGGCGGTTGTCAAGCAGACTGCCACGGTGCCTGTGGTACAGTACGGTACCCTATTGCGCTACATGGTGTCGTCTGATTCCACATTGAGAGTTCGCGGTGCGAGCACTGGAGGTTCCAAAAATGCCAAGACCATGTGGTCCGTGTCCATATTTTTCTTCGCGACAGCTTTTCGAGCTTCCTTCGAGATCTTTGACGGAGGTGCACTCTCGTTCGCACGACACGACACGACACCCACCGGTGACTCGCCATTCATTCCTCGCCCTACAGTCATCTCGTCGCATCCTAGCGACAACGGTATCAGCACTGTATTCTAGCCAGGATGACGCTGTTCATCCTCACCGAGACGTCGGCGGGCTATGCGCTGCTCAAGGCCAAGGACAAGAAGCTGCTCAAGCGTGATGACATTGCAAAAGAGGCCAGCACCGCCGAGGGTGTGTGCGGCATGCTCAAGATGAAGGAGTTTCACAAGTTTAACAGTGCTGCGAGTGCGCTGGAGGAGGCCGCTGCGTTGACAGAGGGCAAGGTGAGCTTTTTTGACATTTCCTCATCGCTGAGAGAGGCGAGCCAAGAGACGGAGGCAAGATGAGGATTAACGTTTTCAGGTCACGCCCACACTCGCTGGCATGCTCGACAAGATCAAGGACGAGAAGAAGGTCTCCCTCGCTGTTGCTGACCCGAAGCTCGCCAACGCCATCGCCAAGCTGCCCGGCCTGCAAATCACACCCGTGTCCGACTCCAGCACCGCCGACATCTACCGTGCCATTCGAGAGCACCTCCCCTCACTGATTCCCGGCCTGATGCCCGAGGACATCAACACCATGTCGCTCGGTCTGTCACACAGCTTGTCCCGACACAAGCTGAAGTTCTCGCCTGACAAGGTCGATACCATGATCATCCAGGCTATTGCGCTGCTCGACGACCTGGACAAGGAGCTCAACACTTACGCCATGCGAGTAAAAGAATGGTACGGCTGGCACTTCCCTGAGATGGCCCGCATCATCAACGACAACCTTGCTTACTCTCGCGTCATCTTGTCAATGGGCATGCGAACGAGTGCTGCCACGACGGATCTGTCAGATGTGCTTCCAGAGGAGATTGAGACTGCAGTCAAGGCTGCAGCTGAGGTGTCTATGGGCACGGAAATCACTGATGACGATCTGGACAACATCAAAGCTCTCGCTGAGCAAGTCGTGGGCTTCACCGAATACCGAGCACAGCTTTCCTCCTACCTCTCAGCACGCATGCAAGCAATTGCACCCAATCTCACTACACTCGTTGGCGAGCTTGTTGGCGCCCGTCTCATCGCCCATGCCGGCTCCTTGATGAACCTCGCCAAGTCACCTGCTTCCACCATCCAGATCCTTGGCGCGGAGAAGGCACTTTTCCGTGCGCTAAAGACCAAGCACGATACACCCAAATATGGTCTTATCTACCATGCTTCGCTAATCGGACAGGCGTCGGGAAAGAACAAGGGCAAAATTGCGCGCATGCTAGCAACAAAGTCGACTTTAGGTCTGCGTGTCGATGCTCTGAGCGATTGGGGCCAGGCGGGCAAGGGCGAAGAGGAGGAGCCAACGGAAGAGGAAAAGTGTGCGATTGGGCTTTCAGGTCGCGCAGCAGTCGAGCGAAGACTACAAGCACTTGAGGGCAAGCCGCTCAAGGCCAACAACGTGGCTATTGGACCAAACGGACAACGAACAGCAGCTCCAGCCAAGTGGGAAATCAAAGAGGCCCGCAAGTATAACGCAGATGCAGATGGACTCGCAGCCGACGCTCCGGCAGCTGTCGCGAATGGGCATGCCGAGCCTTCGTCGAGCAAAAAGCGAAAGCTGGTCGAGGAGGTTGAGACGAATGGCGGTGCCGACGAGAGTGAGGAGGAGGATGTCGACAACACTGTTGCCACATTCCAAGGCGAGACATCGAAGAGTGAATCAGCAGAGGAGCGTGCCGCCAGGAAAGCTGAGAAGAAGGCGAAGAAAGCCGAGAAGCTCGCCAAGAAGGCGGAAAAAGAAGCAAAGAAGGTGGAGAAAGACTTGAGCAAGAAGCGAAAGGCCGGAGATGACGAGGAACCTGCGAAGAAGAAGAAGAAGAAGAGCAAAGCATAGGGGCTCTCGACTTCGGCAGTCGGTCTTCCAGCATCATGTTTTGGCGTTCTCACATATCTGGTGGGCGTTCTCCCTGGCGGGCAAGTGCTTTCAAGTGTGGATGGAAATGTTCGGCGCTCGAGGCGTTCAGTGACAGAGGACAAGTTGCATCAGGTGCACATTGGTCTATCTGTACGGTGGTGATGATGAACTATTGTACGTACCTAACTGTACAAATTTTCTCACGATTGAGCAAAAAATATATTGGCATCTCAGACCACAACCTCCCGGCCATGGGCCGTATTTCAATCATTCCTTCTTCTGCTCAGATCAAGACTGGTTCCACCACATGACATGGTCCAAACGACTCACCCAATCGACTCACCCAACCCATCCCAGCACAACACAACTCAGCATCATACCAAACTACTGTTCTTCTTCGATGAGGCAAATGGATAGACGAATGCATGCTGGTTGCAGATGCTCTTCTTTTTGCTCTGTTTCGTGGTCATCAAGAGGACAGCCCAGGACAGTGAAACAGACCTCCATGAAAAAGAAATAAACGAAAAGTGAGACTAATCATATATAGATACTGCGGGAAATTCTCTCTCTCTCTCTCTCTCTCTCTCTCTCTCTCTCTC
>NW_016017385.1:358089-374046 GCF_000320565.1 Sphaerulina musiva SO2202
TACTCTCTCTCTCTCTCTCTCTCTCTCTCTCTCTCTCTCTCGCTGGTGGTAACTAGCCCGCCCTCCAACGGCACAGTACTTATTTGCTCAACGATGATGCCCGTGATATGCAGACCCCCGTAAATTGGATTTGAATGAAAAACTTGCGAGTGGATGGTTGAAAAATCCACATGCTGCGAATACTCTGCGTTCGAAGTCTTGAGGTCGTGATTTCATTTTAGAGTGACCGCCTTTTTCTTTGCTGGACGGATTCGAGTAGATTCGAGGCTTATGGCTTCATTGAACGTTCGCGTATCGCGATTGCGGGTTATGCTGTCTAGTCAGAATGAGGATACTTGTTCGAGGGGGTTCAGAAGCTTGGGCTGGATGGACGTAATGGTTGAAGTGAAGTGAAGTGATAGATAGGTATATTAGACTTCTCGGATGCGTCTCCGCCCCTTGCACACATGACGACACATAACGTCGCCATCCATGTCAAGAATCAAGTTCTGCTTCATGCGACTTGACTGTTAGTATAGTAGTGGTCGACAGCACCTATACCGTAGTCCTTCCAAAATGTAAGTCCAGCAGAACTCAGCTTCTCTCAACCTCTCATCTTATCTTCAACATGGATTTCGTATTCGGACTCATGACAGCACTACCCATTGTCACAGCAACAGGAGTATCCGTCGTAACAGGCGTAGCACAAGGCGTATCCGAGCAAAAAAAAGTCAACGCCGATTCCTCCAACCAGACGCGAATGCTCAAATTCCATCTCGATACATGGGTTGACGACGACGACGACGGAGAGGATTCGAAAAACGGCCTGGCACCCCCCGAGTTGAGGAGTGGGATTGTGACTATGCGCGACTCCAAAGTCTGGGTGGAAGCCAAAAATCCTGAATCTGGAGATCCTGCTCATGTAGGACATCATCCTTTTACGGGATTTTATCTTGCATATCCGGATGATAATCGCAGCTATACGCGAGGGTTGGTGAGCACTATTAGTGTGGATCCGCCTATGCTTAACTGGATATATGTGGACAAGGACACGTATGAATGCAAGTTTGCGGCGCGTTCGGGGTCCATTGCGCATCATGTTGGGAGCTTTGACTGGACGAGTGAAGATAATGATAGCTGTGTTACTCTGGATGAATTCGAAGGGTTTGTCGCTGTCGAAGAGAAGCCGGGAGAATGGGCGCTTTATTTTGATAAAGACGACGATGGATTGAAGGGGAAGAGGAAGGGTAGACGGGTGGTGGAGATTCATCTACAACGTAGAGTCATTACCGGGCAGGAAGTGAATAAGTGGGGACTCAAGGAAGATGGAAATATCGGGTTCAAGACTACCAAGGAAGTCGACAAGATTTCTAAGCCCAAGCCTGAGACGGAACAGCAGCAGCAACAACCTTTGGTCCAGCGTAAAGAATAAAGATGTTGAAATTAATGATGCCAGCTGGACATGTGAAGCATCAAGAAGAAAACGGTACCTATCCAGAAACTTCTTCTCAACCCATATCAGTGAATTTACCCCATCCGGCCGCCATTTCCGGAAGTCTGTCAAAACGGACAGTATAGCCCCTCCAGAAGGTCACTACATGTTTTGTTATCGCATGCCGGGGCAGCAGCAGGAGGAGGACTTGACCGATGGCGCAGATTCCGCCAAAAAAGAAAATCGTAAGGAATCAATATCAGTACCTACTGTTGTTATCAATTGGAGATTTGCGGTCGGTATCTAGGTAGACCTAGACTGGGAAATGGGGAGTGATCAGGTACATGTGTAAGGTACATGTACAGTGTTATAATGGCTGGGGGGGAGGGTGCAGGAAAGGACTTTTTTCATTTATTTTTCATTTCATTTTTCCCGGCCCTATGCGAGATGCACGCACTATATGTTATTGCTACGACGGGACATGCTGCTTGGGATTGTGGTGCATCGATTAAATGATGTCTAGGAGGAAGAAACAGGATGAACGATGGAGGGCTGGTGATGGGTGCAGTTGGTAATATTATTGTGCATGTACCTTATTAATGTTGTTGTGACTCCGCTCTATAGGCCGACATCCTGTACAGCCACTATGCAACAGTGGACATGGGAGGATGTGTACCTAACTGCCTTGGGTAGTCTCTGAAGGTGGTGTAGTGTAGTCGAGGAAGTCGCGAACGTCCGTCTCCCCACACTCGCGATCGTCCTTCCTTCTTTCCTCTTATGCGCTGCGACCGAGGGAAGGTCACACACCGCCATTAGAGACAGGCAGGCACCACTACCGACCAGGTACACGTAGGAGAAAGCTTCCTTGCCAACATATCCCTCACCAGTCCGCCCAGTATTTCTTATAAGCTGTCGAGCCACGCCCTGCGACAACGAAATACATGTACATGTACCAGGCCTTCGCCGCTTCTCAGATCCTGCTCATCAGCCGCCCTCCGATTCGCTCGCACCCGCACCACGCCCACCTGCGGCCTGCCTCCGCCTCGTCGCTCGCAGCTCATCCGAGTGAAGTACCACTCCAAAGTCTCTGCGCGTGCAGGTGGTCGTCCTGGGAAAGACAGCGTGGCAGAAGAAAGAGGAGGTATGGGTATGCTGGCGATGGTCGGACTGCTTCCCCAGGCTCCGATTTCTTCGGCTTCCCTTTTTGATCAAATTGGCAACGCGTAGCCGTGCCGCCGGAATCGGCAACTGCCAACGAGCTGCTCAGCCGTCAGCCGTCCTTCCAGCAGCCAGCATCTGACATAGTGCCATTGGCACAAGATGGGCACGGGCAAAAAGCTGGAAGGTGCTGAGCCTGGCGTCCACGTCTCACACGTCAACGCGTGTGCTCTCTGGAAGCAGGCAGGTATAAGCAGGCAGGTAGATCGAGCTGCGCACTTCCTAGAGCTCTGCTTTTCTTTCATCTCATCACATTCTATTCCCATTAATCGACTGTAGACGGAGAAGGCACTTAATTTTACACAGCACTCAAGGATCCTGCTTGCCAAGTTCCACATACACTACCCACTCTCGCGCGCAGATCATGATGGTCGAACAGCCGGCGAGACCGCCAGCAGAAGGCATTGAGCTCTCGAATGGCACAAACGGTGTCGACCATACCGCTGGCATGGACACCGCAAATGGCACAAAAGCAAATGGCACAAACGCCAATGGCACAAGCTCCAATGGCACAAGCTCCAATATCGAATCATCGACTTTTACGCCATCCGGCTCAAATCCAGCTCTATTTACCAACGAGAAACACGAAATATTCATGGGACCCTCCCCTCCTCTCAACCCACGTCCAACAGACTGCGTAGTCCGAATGCGTTGCAATGGCATCTGCGGCTCCGACGTGCACTTTTGGCATACAGGCCGTATTGGGCCTCTCAAAGTCGAGAACGACCACTGTCTCGGCCACGAAGGAGCAGGCGAAGTCGTCTGGACCGGCTCCTCTGTTACACATCTGAAGCCCGGAGATCGCGTAGCCATCGAGCCTGGTGTGCCTTGCTCCAACTGCTACCAATGTTCAACTGGAAACTACAATCTCTGCTCTGACGTGGCTTTCTCGGGAGTACCTCCTCACGCGGGCAGTATCAGAAGATGGCATTCTCACCCCGCAGCTTACTTACATAAACTACCCGACGCTCTTTCATATTCCGATGGAGCTTTACTGGAACCTCTCAGTGTGGTCTTGCACGGCTTCGAACGTAGTCCCATCAAACTCGGCGAAGCCACGGTCATTTGCGGCGCAGGTCCCATCGGAATGTGCGCTCTCGCAGTCGCCAAAGCTTCCGGTGCCGCACCCATTGTAGTGACAGATCTGGATGCGGGAAGATTGAAACTCGCCGCAGAGTTCATTCCAGGTTGTGTGCCGTTCCAAATCGATCCCAAGAAGTCTGCAGAGGAGACGGGCAAGGAGATTGTGCAAGTTCTCGAGGATGCCGGAGGAGAACAACCACGAGTCGTGTACGAATGTACGGGTGTACAGTCGAGTGTAGTGACGGCATGCTACATGCCCCGAGCAGCAGGAGAAGTTATGGTGATTGGAGTGGGGAGACCGACGATGAATGATTTGCCATTTATGCACATTTCACTTGCAGAGGTGAGTTTTTCTTCCACTCATCCCGTCATCATTCTTTTCGCCATTCTTCCTCGCTAACGTCTAACGTTTACATTGCACCTCTATCTCTAGATTGATCTCAAATTCATCAATCGCTACCATCACTCGTGGCCTGCTGCAATTCGACTGTTGCAACACAAAGTCATTAATCTACAACCGCTCGTCACGCATCGCTTTCGGCTCGAAGAAGCGGATCAGGCGTTGGCTGCTTCGGCGGATCGTAGCTCGGGATCGGTGAAGATTCATATTGAAGATTATGATTGATCATGGACTCTTTGGTACTATCTACCTCTTGCTTGTACAAACACCGTTATTGAAATCCACCAGCAAACTCTTCAATTCTTGAACATATTTCCTTCTCTTCGGCGGAACCGATTTCTCGCGCTGATTCAACCAATCGAGGAACAGCATTCTCGCATTGGCGCTCGGCATGTCTTTATTACATGTAGTTCTTTGGCAGGCTCGTCCATTTTCTCCTCCACTCTTGTCAGGCTCGCGCCAGATGGACGCCTTTGTGCTGTCCGGTCCTTCTCCATTTCCTATGGTATCGGGAGCGACACGACATGGACCTTCCCGCCACACCTGTACGGGCAATGTAATGTGCACACAAGGTTCCGCGTCGGGGGGAAGGGTGGTGTCGAATGACCACGAGATGTGGTATTTTCTGGTGCGAGGAAGGAGAATGATTTCGGCTTCGTTGCGAGCCAGGATTTCTCGATGAAAGGTCTCCATGAGTTCTGCGCCCATTTGGCGGCCCAATCCGCAGATGCTGGACGGAGAGGGCATGGTGAAGGTGGAGTCGTTGGGGGCAAGGCAGATGGATTCGTAGATTTTGTCGCGGAGTTCGCGGGGGAGGAGGCGGAGGCGGGATGGTGGGGTGGTGGTCGTGGTCGTGGTAGTGGTGGGAGGAGGAGATATGGTGGAGTTGGAGTTGGAAGAAGAAGGTGGGTGTTGGCTTTTGTTGTTCTTGTTGTTGTTGTTGTTGTTGGTCGAGTGTCGGGATCTTCCTTTTCCTTTGCCCATTTTTGGAGATTTCTTTTGGGAGGAGATCTTTGATTTGATCTTGCAAAGAGTTTCTTCTTTTTTGATTTGATCTTGCGAAAGTGTTTTCTCTTCTGATTTGATCTTGTAGAGGTGTTTTCTCTTTTGATTTGATCTTGCAGAGGTGTTTTCTCTTTTGATTTGGTCTTGCAGAGGTGTTTTCTCTTTTTTGTTCTGGGACTGGCAAAAAAGGTGGGTGGGAGGAGTTGTGGTTCTCAGAGATGAAAGGATGATGATGGGGATTGATATAGTAAGTACACTACCAGGTACAAGTAATTATTCGGTGGTACCTCTTACACACACAGAGAAAGTATCTTTCTTCTCTCCCATGTCTTGCGGAAACAGACGATGACTACATTTCTCGAAAGATTTTTTTTTCCTGGCACCGTACCATGGAAAGTGGGAGAGTATGAGCATGAGAGCCGTGGTCGTTTTAGATGTCGCCCGGCCGGCCGGGCGGGTACGGACCAGAAAGACGAGTATGTATGTACTGGCGTGCGCATTTCTTTTTTTCTCTTTCTTTTTTTGACCCTCTCTGTCCTCTTCCTGCCTGCTGAAGAAGACACATGTATATATATGTTTTCTCCTCGCGACTTAGGCATATGTAGTGTTCATTGCTTCATGACTTGATCCTGTGTTGTTGTTGTTGTTGATGATGATGATGATGATGATGATTCATGGATGGGTTGCATGCATTTGGAAAGATTTTTGACTTTTCCTCAGGACCGTGTTTCGTGAGAGAGGGAGGGAGGGAGGGAGGTGCGCATAAGGTACCTGGGCCATCCATGGTTTTGAGGGTCTATGAGGAAGGAAGGACATCCGGCGACGCCGGGAATCAGTCGTAAGTCGTAAGTCGTTAATTGCCCGAGAAAGAGGGAAAAATTAAAGCTGGTTGGTTTTGAGCTTCCAGTCTCCTAGGAAGGTACCACCTCATGCCTTATCAGGTACTGGTGGTGGTGGTGGTGGTGCTCGGGATCCATAGTAAGGTGAGGTAGGTAAAGCTGCTAGCTTCTTGGAGACTTCTCCTTTTCCGCCCAATACAGTGAATCCACCAGACTTTGCTTCGCACCTCCATTTAGCACGTGAGGCGAGTAAATCAGGGCTTTGGTCTGACTTCCGGGATATCGACCTTTTCGGACCTGTGGGTGGGTACCGTGGAGGTTAGATTGGATTGAATCAGGTATTATTGAATATTTCAATTTCTGTGCGACTCCCATACCAGTGGAGAGAGAGAACGGATATAACTCACTTTGCGTCTGCGATGGAAATACACACAGCTCACGTATAACCCGTGGATGTGGCTGGGGATGATGGCGAAAATGTAGAGGAGACAGTTGACGGCAAAGGTCATGTCCGGCCCGCAGACGATGAGGAGGGCGAGAGGCGGGAAGAAGATGTTGAGGATGGTGAGGCTGAGACGGTAGCGGAGGTCGCCCATTTTGGAGAGGATAGATTATCTAGTGGTATGGAGAAGAAGGGGAAGGGGAGGAGGATGAGGAAGAGGTGGATGAAAAGGATGAGCAGTGGAGGGCATGATGGAGGCTGATGATGGTATTACATGTCAGGTACCTACATGTACCTAGGTAAGGTCAGTAAGGTCAATACAGGTAGGTATGGATGAAAGGTCGAGCGAGAACTGGGAAGACGCCCTGTCGACTCTCCCGTTGTACTTATCTAAGCTCAGTAGTGTGAACTGTCTCTCTCCCTCTCTCTCTCATATCAGCCACTCAGACGACTGTCCCTCCTCGTTAGACTTGTGAAAGCAGTGAAAAGCACAACGCACACCGAACCCACAGCCACGCCATTCCCCGCCACACCACGCCACGCAGCCACACACTAACACGACACGAGAACGACACGAAAACGCGCCTATCTTCCTCACGTCGCGTCTTCTGTCTCTCTCTCTCTCTGTCTCTCTCTGTCTTCCTGTCTCTTCTGTGTTCAGCAGTCCAGCCTCTGCCGAGTGTGGATGGCACAGACAGGACCACCAGAATATGAGCTGCGTGGTGAAGTGAGCTTCCCTGACCTCGTTCGTATCTTGAAACACTCTTCTGACTGTTTCGCATCGAGCTACAGCATACGATGGTACAAGTACCTATTACTTTACTGACTACATCCATACCAACCATAGTGCATACAGACTGGACAACAGCTTGACTGACATAAGCTACTGCACAAGCTACTGGGCATTCTTCACTTTAGCCGCCAACACCAGCACGTGAAAACTCTATTCTGCTACTTCCCGGCTGCTGCCAACGCCCCTCCACCCCTCCACCCCCCACCTCTCACCCTCCCGCACACGATTCGCGGAGAAATTATCTCTCTTCACTGCCCATCTCCAGCAGGTGGATACACCTTCCTTCTGCCTGGGGCCATGTCCGGATGATTTTGCGTAGATTGTCCACACTCTCTTGATGCGAATCATGATAACCGCCGACAACGACGCCGCGAAAGAGACATGGATCATCTGGGCACTCCGACTGCCTTTGCCTTTTCTCTCTCTCTCTCTTCTTTGCCGTCCGGTAAGACCTAGTTTGAGCCCTGCTGCTCTCTCATCTCTTTCATCTCTCTTCCTCTCTCTCTCTCTTCCTCTTCCTCTTCTTCTTCTTCCTCTTCACCATGAAACAGGTCGACGAATCTCTTCTCCCCACCGGATCCATCAACAGCATGTCGACCACCACCACCACCACCACAACCCCAATCGCGTCCGGGAAACCCAACATTGGAGTCTACACCAATCCTGCCCACGATCTGTGGATAGCAGACGCATTGCCCAGCAAAGATGAAGTCGAGACGGGCGATGCTCTGAAGCCCGGCGAGGTCACTGTTGCAATCAAGAGCACCGGCATTTGCGGGTGAGTTCTCTCGTGTCCTCCTCGCTCATGGTTGCGGGGACATGGTCTAACAAAACAACCACGCCAAACACAGTTCCGATGTCCATTTCTGGCACGCAGGCTGCATAGGACCCATGATTGTCGAAGGCGAACACATCCTCGGCCACGAATCCGCCGGTATCATTGTCGCCAAACACCCCTCCGTCACCTCGCACGCCATCGGAGACCGCGTGGCCGTCGAACCCAACATCATCTGTGGAGAGTGCGAGCCATGCTTGACGGGAAAATACAATGGATGCGTCTCGGTGGAATTTCGAAGCACACCGCCGATCCCCGGATTGCTGAGACGTTATGTCAACCACCCGGCCGTCTGGTGTCATAAGATCGGCAACATGAGCTATGAAAACGGCGCATTACTCGAGCCGTTGAGTGTCGCTTTGGCAGGCATGCAAAGAGCAAACATCACCCTGGGAGACTCAGTCTTGGTGTGTGGAGCAGGACCCATCGGTCTAGTGACATTAGCCTGCGTAAAAGCTGCAGGAGCGGAGCCGATTGTGATTACGGACATTGACGAAGGAAGACTCAAGTTTGCAAAGGAATTTTGCCCTTCTGTGCGAACGCACAAGGTAGATTTCAGCCATACCCCCCAACAATTCGCCGAAGCCGTCGTCAGCCTCGCAGATGGCGTGGAGCCCGCCGTGGTCATGGAATGCACAGGAGTCGAAAGCTCCATCAGCGGAGCCATCCACGCAGCCAAGTTTGGAGGCAAGGTCTTTGTGATTGGAGTGGGGAAAACGGAGATCCAAATCCCCTTTATGCGATTGAGTACGCGGGAGGTGGACTTGCAGTTTCAGTATCGTTATGCGAATACCTGGCCTCGAGCCATTCGCTTGTTGAATGGAGGTGTCATTGATTTGCAGAAACTCGTCACCCATCGATTCCAGCTAGAAGATGCCATTGATGCCTTCAAGGTCGCTGCCGACCCGAAACAGGGTGGGATCAAGGTCATGATACAGAGTATGGAAGAGGGTGAGCATTAAAGAGATGTGGATAGCCTTGTGTCGGGTATTGAGGCACCTTCGTATACATGAGACTATAACTCAGAGCATTGATTGATGAAATTGATATTGCAACTTATTATGGAAGCAAGTCAGTACCGACCTTATCTAGCCAAGTATATGGTCCAGAACCACCTATCGTGTATGCACGATAAATTGATTGAATGATTGATTGATCGATTGATTGATCAATCCATTAATTAATTCATTCATTCTTATCGGAAATCTCAATAAGGTACCTTACCTAACCCCTCATATCCGAATTGGCCTATGAACAAAAGTCCTTTCCAAGGCTTTCATCATCACTGAGCCTGACTTGAGCCTGACTGCCTGACTTGAGCCTGCCTGCCTGCCTGCCTGAGCCTGTCTGTCTGCCTGAACCTGACTGCGGTAGTTAGAACCGTAGAACCATAGAAGGTAAAAGGTAGAAAGGTAAGGTAACACCCCCTATCGGCAATAGCAATCATTGCCGATCCGATATGGCCGATGTTGTTGGTTCCTCACAGACTTCAGTAAACCTTTTTTTCTTTTGAAGAAGAACTGGAACTGGAACGTCTCGGAGTAACCCTAACTCCTCTTTTCTGCTTTTTTGAGGAAATAAAACTATTGGGCAGCAAGAAATGGAGGGATGTGGACCACGTGGGTAGGTTGGGATGTTGTTGAGGATGTTTTGTTGTTTGGAGTTTGGAGTTTGGAGCTTGTAGGTACCTTGGGTTCTTGGGTCCTTGTCTACATGAACCTAGGTAGGGTTTTGCTGGGTCTAGCGATGCTGCATGTTGTAGGAGGAGTGGAGGAGGAGGATTGGGCCTGGTAGGTTTGTAGGAGGTAGAGTTGGAGAGTTGGAAAGTCGGAAAGTTGGAGTCTGAGAGTTGGAGAGTTGGAGTCTGAAAGTTGGAGAGTTGGAATATGTAGAGTTGGGGAGTTGTAGAATTGTACTGATTGAGGAGGAGGAGGAGGAGGATAACGAAAAAAAGGCGATTTGTAGGAGTGTCGAGTTCAAAAAAGAGTAATATATATCTTGCGGTTGTATGCGTACCTGGAGGAGTATATACGTGCGTGTATAAGCAGGATCTTGATAGGTAATACCTAACGATCGCTGCCTGTACGCTTCTAAGGGAAGAGTAAAGAGTAAGACTACATGTAGTATTGCTATCAAAGATCGATATAAAGCTATCTCCTATACGATATATCTGCTGATACCTAGAAGATACGGAGATTCTAAATATGTGAATTAGGTACGCTATTTTACTTACCTACCTTAGGTAGTATTCGTGTTTTCGTAAGCTGAAGCAGGAATGCAAAGTACGAGGGGATGAAGTCAAGTATATACATACCTAGGCAAGGTAGGTGTATGTTTGATCTGCATACGAAGGTGCAGACGCATCGTGAAGACGGAATATATGTAAGTTACTAGGCTACCTACCTGACCTAGATGTGATGTGACAAAAACGAGGCGAGCGATTTCGAGTCTTGGCAGCAGCTTCGTACGATATTTGGATCCGGGCACTGTTTCATCAACCGCCGTCTTCCTCTTTCTCTCGTACTCAACACCTCACCTCCCTCCCTCCCTCCCTTCCTCTTCCTCCTCGTCCCATACCTCGTCGGCGACGGCGACGGCGATCCTGCAGCGACCATCTCCTCCGCTGGTGACCCCCCTCGTCCAGAGGCTAGCATGCCCGATCACGAACAGAAGCAGCACGCCGTGGATCGCCTCGCTTCGCCTTACCCCAATACTCACGTTCTGCATCTCGTCTGGGAGTCGACCCTACATACCTACCAGTGGGAACCTCGAATGTACTGCGGCTATACTCTCCAGCACGCAGAGTCTCCAAGTCGAAGGGGAAGATAATCATGTCCAATCATGAGGTGGCTCACTCACGGGAGTCCGGGTCCCTGGGGTGACCTGGAGCATTTTGGGCTCCTCTCGCAATCCTGCTTGAGAAGTCACCAACTGCCAAATCACAACAAGAGCAATAAGAAAAGTCACGATATGGTTTTCCGGTCGCCAAACTATCACTTCTACGTTCTAGCTGATCAGTCAGTCCTGGTGCTCTGTATCATGGATGCTCCGGATCTTGTCACCACCAAAATCTCCTATCTGTGCATAAAATAATGCGAGTGGTGTCTGATGAGTGTCTCGGCCTGAACTCGGACGCTCGGAGGCCGACACTGGATCAAATCTCCTGCGTAAGAAGTAGGTATATGTTGGATGGAATATTTTACTACACCTTCCAACACAGAAAAATCCCCTTATGATGCGTATACGGGTCGAAAGTGGAGTCGCTGATGTCGCTGCATCTCACTACTGCACGCACTAGGAGGTAGTATCCGAGAATCAGGTATTGCCACCAAGGCGACGAGTCACTTGTTGTCTGCGCATCACAATATCGCCATTCAATATCGACATTCGATACGCGAGGAGATTGCTAGCAGGGCTACGAGACATTCATTCTTCAATTTCTCACCGTCGTCATCAACATCCGGCAGACGTCAGACGGCAAAGGCGACCGACCCTGCATTTTCGATAGTCTGTGCAGCTAGCAGCGATTGCTTAGCTACAGACTACATGTACTTTGCGACTAGGGCCCTGGTATCCGCTGGAGGACCTGTCTGTATGGCGATTTGCTCCACGGAATGCCCAATCGAATGTCCAGTCAGCCATCTTTTCGGTTTCGCACCACCTCTAACTACAAAATGCGATACGTTCCATATACTTTTTTCATCTCTCGCGCTCGCTAAGGCAAGTGGTGGATTTTGAGCAGCTGCAATCAAGAGCTAATAATAAAAATGATAACAATAAAAATGACAAGCTCCGAATGCCGATCCAACGTGTGAACATCCCAGAGCAACGAGAGGTTCGCTGGGGTAGTTCCAGAGCACTGGGTCAGGATGAGGAGAAATCATACAAATTCCATTGCCCCCTTTAGTCGGGCACACTTCAGACGCTTGTCGCAATGCTTCGATCGCCGGCCAAAACACTGATTGACTGCTCCAATTGATCCGTGCCATCGACCGGGTTCTCCTCTATCAAGAGAAGGAATAGACTGGCGCTGGTAGCCTGTGAGTTTTGTTGACAGCGTCTCGAGCCGCTATAATCCTGGACATGTTGCGGGTAATTCACTATGACTAGACGGACTAGTTGACTGCACACTCTCTACAAACGCGTGGGCATTGTACCAGGGTCGGTGTCCAATCTACGTGGGCAGAACTGGAGGCGAATCAGAGCGCGCGATGGATAGTGCGTAAGCTGCAAAGCAATACTACGGAGACAGGGGGCCCAGGCTAGGCCCAGGTGCAAGCAGTTCACCCCTGTCCAACCTCAATGGAGTTCAGCAGCAACTGTGTATATGACTTCACACACTACTCTTGTCTGCAAGTCGCATACCCAACTACAAACTGCGAATGGGTTGTTTCCGCATCCATCTCTGAATCGCCATGGACACATCACATCCACTCAGTCCCTCGGTCAAGCTGCTCCAGAAGTTCGGCCGCTGGAGACATCCACGCCATGCCTCGCAACACCATGTGAGCAGTGATTTCTCGCCTGCCGGGGACAAGGAAACACGGTATACGCTGGTAGGTAAACTGCCATTCTGTCCATCTATCCAAGAACCATTGTTTTAATTCATGATGCCACAAAAGCCACCAAACACTCGCTTCGGAGCATCATCTATTGCGCCCAACCCGATCGCCGAAGGTTCGACAGAGTCTTTGGTTCTGGATGCCTTGACATCTCTCTCTACAGCAATCCCAGAGGTGCCACCCTACACGCCGATGCCAGTGCCCCAACGGGTGTCGAGCGCCGTGAAGGACACGCCGCATTCCCCGAGGGTCTCGAGCACAACAAGAGACTCTGCGACCTATCGATTGTTTCCCAAGGAGGAGACGGACGCACCGCGCGACTTTCTGCGGGAGAAAGTTCGAAGGACTAACAGTACGCAGAACGAAATCTTGCTCCCAGGATTTCCAGGTTTTGAAGACGATCTGCTTCTGCCGGATCGATCAGCTTCATTTAGAGGGCGCACAAAACACATGTCCAGGTACGGGGATTTAGCCAAGATTGGAGCGACCAGCGTCTGATGTCTATACTGACATGTGACGGTTGTTTACAGTAGGGCCAGCCAAAATAGCTCTTCGGCCACCAATTCCCGGCCCAGGGGTCGTTCTAGGGGTGCACGATCGCCAACAATATCTCCTGTGGCCAGCACGCCCGCGACTGAAACGGAATCAATCACAGGACCAACCATCAAAGGTCCAGCAGACATCCCAGACTTTCCACAACCCAACAGAATGCAATCGCCGACGGGTTCCATCCTGGTCGATATTCCCGCCGCGCCCACGAAGTTGTCACATGACGTTGTCGCACACTTGCAGGACCCGAGTCCGGACAAGATCGATATCCTCAACACGGATTTGAACGATGAGGATGACCCCAATTCCTGGGACCTGATCAATCGCGAGGCCAAGCCGATAGAAGAACGCGATGCGAGCCAATTCTGGTTGGAGAAGCGAGCCGAGCAGTTGTACAGTGCAGAGCACTTACATCTCATCCTGAATGATTCAAAATACCATTCCAAATTCCTCGGATTCATGCGCAAATACCGGCCCTGGAGAGTGCCCATTCTCACGTATTACAGCGAAGCATACAAAGCCATCAAAGCGCAGGACTACGCCAATTCGTTGACGGTTTCGCTGGCTCGCAAGTCTCCTCTGCCCATGGGAAGTGCCCACTCCCCGGCTCCGGTCGAGAATACTCGTCTGCATGATGCTGCGAGAGAAGCGTTTGCGGAGCTGTTGAGGGATGACTTGCATTACTTCATTGCTCATACGTATGTCAAGATTGTGAGCGCGCTGGTTACGCGCCGCATTACCGGCACCCTGCCCGCGCATTTGGACGAAGCCAGTGGGAGACTGGCGGAAGTGTAAGTCGGATCATGAATATCTGCGCATGCTCTTGGATTGTTTCTCTTCCTCTTTCTTTTTTGGTTTGAGAGACGAGGAACGATGATGCCAGCGGGGGACGTATGTGACAAGAAACGTCTCTCTAACTCACTTCTCGCGTGTAGATTCTGCATCACCGACTGTCGGCTTCGCGACGACCCATTGATCCTGGCTTCGGAAGGTTTCACGCGTCACTCAGGTGGCAGTCTCGAATATGTTCTGGGTCGCAACTGTCGATTCATGCAAGGACCTGGCACAACGGTCGATTCGTGTCGGCGCTTTGCCGTGTCCTGCCAGGAGAAGCGCGATCACACGGAGATTTTTGTCAATTATCGTCGTGATGGAACTCCCTTTCTGAGTCTTGTCATGAATGCTCCGCTCATGGATAGGTAAGCTGCTCACCAAGAGAAGGATGCCCCAGAGAAAATCCAGGACTAACCTCCCTCCCCCCCTTTCCTAGCCAAGGCAACGTCCGATACTTCCTCGGAGCCCAAGTCGACGTCTCCGCCCTCCTGAAAGAATGCGCCGGAACCGAAAGTCTGGGCGAACTCATCGCACGACAAGCCGCATCCAAGGGTTCTGCTGCTGCCGGCGCCGGCGCCCACGACGACGACGATGTGCCCCAACTCTACCCTCTCGAGCAGGTCAAAGCGCTCAGCGAAATGTTCACAGGCGCAGAATTGGACATTATTCGTCGACATGGCGGCTCTGCGCAGCGGGGCCGTTGGCTCGATACTCGCACGACGAAGGCCCCCGCTCCTGGTACGCGAGTGTTGCTCGCGGATGGAAGTGAGGATTCGGATGATCATGATGAGCCTGCGGATGCGGCTCATGAGGGGTTGGATCCGAGACATGTTGTTTCGGGAGCGATGGATGGGACTCCGGGGAATTTGTCAGGAGTGTATCGATATGTGAGTTTTTCATTTCCTCTTCCCCATTTTTCTCTTTTTTCTTTCATGTTTCCCCGGGAATTCTTATACCAATGATGAATTCCTTCTTTTGGAAAAAGAAAAAAAAAGAAAAGAAAAAAGAAAAAGAAAAAGAAAAAAAGAACCCATCCCTAACACTCCAATCCAGTACCTCCTCATCCGTCCCTACCCCTCCCTCCGCGTCCTCTTCGCGTCCCCGACCATGCGCGTCCCCGGAATCGTCCAATCTCCCTTCCTCCACCGCGTGTGCCGCAAAAACGGCGTACGCGAAAATCTCGCCGAAGCGCTGCGCGAAGGCAACAAAGGCGGCGTCACCGCTCGAGTGCGATGGTTGCACAAACCCAGCGAAGATGGCGATGGACCTGGTGTTACGAGGTGGTTGCATTGTACTCCTTTGATTCATCACACGGGGCAGGTCGGGTTGTGGATGATTGTTTTGGTTAGGCCGGAGGCCGAGGGGTCGGGTGTTTTTGCTAGGCATAGTGTTGTTTGAGGGGTGTTTTTTTGAAATGATGGAGAAGGGGAGGTTGATTGTTGTTGTTTACATTTCTGTGGATTGATTGATTGTCAGATTGATTGATTGATTGATTGATTGATTGATTGATTGATTGATTGATTGATTGATTGATTGATTGATTGATTGATTGATTGGCTAGGATGAGACTTCGAATGGGGAATTGAATTCCTTGTGATGGATGAATGGGATGGCTGTGGAAGAATTTTGAGGGATTTGACTGTACAAAGAAAGTCTTGTTTTTTTTGCCCGTACGAACTTTTGCGTAGCGACTCGATTCTACTTACCTGACATGAAATTCATTTCTCTTGCCAAAATCTCGTTAGACGTCTTGAATATATGGAAGCTACGAAAGGTCCGTAACTAACTCCAAAAAAATCATTTCCCGAGGAGTTAGTAAGGTGACTGTATGTAAGTAAAGATAGGATGAGAGCAAGGCGAGGCTAGAAGTTATACTATGCGAGAAAACCGGTCTAGCTTTATTATCATTTAGAAATAATAATATCCTTCAATCATTGCTCGTCGTCGTCGTCGTAGAGATACCGAGGAGTTAGCCCCCCCCCCCCC
>NW_016017385.1:374525-472805 GCF_000320565.1 Sphaerulina musiva SO2202
CCCCCCCCCCCCCCCCCCCCCCCCCCTCTACTATCGGAGTTTTCTAAGGCTGGCTCGTAGTAGAATCCGCAACGAACACTACCTACCTTAGGTACTGTCTCTCGATTACTAGTCAGCGAGCGACTAACTGAGTATATATACCGATAAGGAGGAGCAAATATCTCTTGTGTTCAGCATTGCTAGATAGGATACAGTCGTAGTAGGCAGTCTTTCAAGAAGATAAAGTCATCGTCGCTAGGTAGAATAAAATATAGGCACCTAAAGGGTCCGAAGGGGAAGACGACATGTCGCAAAAAAGTGTAAGATACATCTATCGCTTCTGAATAAAATAGTGCCCGCTAGTGGCGTCCGCGTAGTCTCTAATAAGTCTTCCAGAGGTGTAACCCAGGCTCCAGCGGACAAAAACGTGTTATTATTCGGTCTTGTTTTCGGTATCAAGAAGGGAAAAAAAGATCTCGACTCGAGTTCTAGTTTTGTCCGCGTGACTCGGAGACAGTCGGGACTCTACCTCCTAGAAGAACAAGAACCAAAAAGAAAACAACCGGCGTGCTGGGCCTATTACAATACCTCCCTATAAGACATGACTACTGGTAGATGTATAGGTACCTCCCTACATAAATCCAGTACATAGCCGATAAGAGGTCGTCAACCGTCAAGTGTGAAAAGCCAAAGCCCATTTTCATCAAAAAATCACACAATCGGCTCAAGACGGGTATACGGCAAGTAAGACTCTTGTCTCGAGCCCCCCGCCCACCCCGGCCGGAGGGAGGGCATCACGCCGAGACGGAATTTCTAGCATCATCTGCAGTGCAACAGCATGTCATAAAAAAACGTGCCACACGGGCGCTAGAAGGGAGGGAGGGGGAGAGTGGGATTGGTTCACAAAAGTGAATCATGCGTAGGCTGCAGGGGGGCGCCTAATAGGCTTTCAAGGGCTTTTGCTGGACTATCGGGATGGAAAAGTCCAGATCGACCGGTTTGTGGCGCTAGGGCTTGGCTGGGCTTTTGTCAGGTTTGCATGTCGTGTTTTCTTTTCTGTGAGCTATATGGATGTTTTGATGAGGTGGTGGTGGTGGTGGAAGAGCAGGGAAAGGAATAGGAGGGATAGGGATGGTGGAGGAGGAGGAAGGGAAAGGAGAAAGAGAAAGAAGAGTGAGTAGAATGGGGCGGTTATCGATAAGGATAAACGGCAACGGGCAGAGCAGTCCGTCATGGCTCGGGCACAGACTAGACTACCTCCGGAGCTAGTGTTGTGTAGGAAGTAGTGACAGTGGGAAGTGGAGGTCTCAGGCCCGCCAAGCGCGGTAGGAGGGGAGGTACCTTCATGGCTCATGCACACTCGGCGCTTCCACGTCTAGTCTAGGCCAAGCGCTACAGCTGTAAAGGACTGTAAGTAGCAGGTGGTACCTCCGTAGCTACTCAACCGGCCTCAGCCTCATCAGCCTTACAGGGCCACCACGGCCACACTAGAACGAGCACATGAACATGGCCCCGTCGATCGCCTACTGCTAACTAGATCTTGTTCCCTGATTGCTTGTCTTCTCATTACCTTTCCCAATGCTTCCAAGCCGACATCACTAACCGTTACCACCACCACCACCACCACCAACACCACCACTATCACCACCACCACCACCACCGCCATCACCACCACCATCTGCTCCCGTCTGAGACCACACGCCTCCTCCGCGGCATTGGCTTCCACACTGTCTCACTCCCCAACCAAACCTGCATTAGCACCATCTTCGCTGCATCCCCCCCTCCCCCCATCCTGGTCATCGTCTATCGAAGATCCATACACATACCTGGACTTCGATCGCCTCACCAAATCCTCTTCTGGACTGACCACCTCTCAACTACCACCTGATCGAAAGAAGAAAAAAAAGGAGTGAACACACTCAACACAAACATGTTATTCGACGAGAACTTCACCTTTGAACCTCCCCGATCACCTTCATCGGGCTCGGATACCACCACCACCACCACATCATCCTTCACCACGCGAGACACCTCTCGAGCCGTTTCGCCTTGCACATCATCATCATCAGCAGGATCGGCAGCCTCTCCTGTCCCACGCTTCTCAGTCACCGACCTAGCTGTCGATTTCGCCAGCTCGAGACTCCGACACGAGGCACAAATCTGTTACGATTCCTGCGAAGCCTACGCCAACATGGACGATGATGATGCGAGTTGGGAAATTCCTGGCAGTGACGACAGCAACGACAGTAGCAGCATGACAGAAACACTTTCGAGACCGAGAACCCTCCCGCCGCCGCCGGTGCTACAACGATCTTATTCTCCTTCGAGAAGAATGGCAAGACAGTTGAATACACGCTTGTTATGTTCGACTTCCCATGCTAAAGATATTGCTGCGCTGGTGGGGCAAATGGTGGAGAGGAAAGAGCATTGTAATGTAGTGATGATGAGGAGCGACTCGAGAATGCAGAGATGCGATACCAACATGAACATGAGCAACAATAATGAAGACGAAGGCTACGATAGCGGAACTGGAGGAAGTACCACCACTCGTCTCTCCTCTCGACGCTCTTCTTCCATATTCGCCGTCCAACAACAACAACAGCAACGTCCCCGACTCGTCGATTACAGACGTATGTCGGATTTGAAATTGGCAGCCGGCGGAGGATGTGGAGGAGGAGGAGGAGGAGCACGAGTCTGTAAAACCATCCGACAGAAGAAAAGTATCAAATGTATACGGGTACGGAGTGGTGGGGAGACGGTACAGTGAACGTGTCTCTTTTTTTTTGTCGAGGCATTTTTGCCGTGTCTTGTTGCGTGTGTAGCGTACGTGTTGAATGAATTTAGCGAAGGCGCTGGGGGATGGAGAAACACAGTTACCTTGGTGACGGAGACTCGAGGAATTGGAATTGGGATGAGAGGGTAGACCTTTTGGTTTGCGAAGGATCCATGAGAGAGAGAGAGCATCAGAGAGAATGAAGCTACCTCGTTGGGTCGACAGCACGAGACAAAAGTTGTAAGGTAGCAACCAACGATAGAGATATTCGGAGCCCTGTACGCAGGAGTCTCTTTGTACAGGAGGATTCTTTGCAGCTTCACAGCTGGGATCTGATATTCAATCTTCTTCCATATATCAGTGCTTCTGTGAGTCTGATCTGGTGTGTGTGTGCAATCTGTATGACATGTGTAATTGATCAAGAACCCTAAGGTAGACTACCTCTACCCACCCCATCAAAAGAAAAAAGACAATCTAAATCCTACTCTCCCTCCCCTCCGGTAAATCCACCACAACCTTCCCCCAAGTCTCCCTCCCCCCCAACGCCTCCAACGCCTTAGGAACATCCTCCAACCCCCTATAAACCTTATCCGTAAAATTCGTCGGTCGAATTTTTTCCTTATTTTCCATCAACTTCAACAATTCCCTCCACACCTCCTCTATCCTCTGAGGTTCAAATTTCGCATACGCGCCCCAATGAATCCCCACGACAGAAATATTCTTCAACAAAATTCTATTCGTAGCAATTTTTTCAATCGGTCCTCCTGCGAAACCTACAACGAGTAATCGGCCATTCCATGCGATACATTTCTGAGAAGGGGAAATTAAACCTACAGGATCGAAAACGACATCAACCCCCCTAGGTCTCAATTTCAAAACCTCTTTAGTCCAATCCTCATTCTCACGATAACAAACCCCAAAATCCGCACCAAACCTCTTCGCAATCTCCAATTTCTCCTTCGTCCCCGCCGTCGCAATCACCGTTGCACCCCTCGCTTTCGCGATTTGCACAGCAGCGAGTCCGACTCCACCTGCAGCAGCATGGACTAAAACCCATTCACCAGCTTGCAAGTTCGCGCGAGTAATGAGCGCAGCGTAAGAAGTCGGCATTGTGACGAAGAGACCTGCTGCATCGAGGAAATTCCATCCGGAGGGAAGAGGTTGGATTTGGGATTCTGTGCAGCAGATAAGCTGCGCGTAGCTGCCTTGGGAGGAGCCGAAGACGGGGTCGCCGGGGCGGAATTTTGGGGAAGAGGAAGAGGAAGGGCAGGAGAGGATTATGCCGGAGAATTCTGCTCCGGATGTCCAGGGGAGGGGGGGTTGATGTTGGTATTTTCCGCGGATTTGGAGGAGGTCGAAGAAGTTTGTGGCGCAGGCTTTGATGGCGATGAGGTATTGGTCTGCTGTGGGGATGGGGTCGGGGATGGAGGTGACGCGGAGGGAGAGGGGGCCGGGGACATATTCTTGGATTTGGATGGCCTTCATGATGGTGGAGAGACTGTGTGTGTTTGTCTAGGTGTGTCTGTGTGTGTGTATGGTTAAGAGTAGAGGTAGATGGGATGGGGAGGAGAGATGATGTGAACAAACTTAAGCCTCGGCTGTGTTGAGATAGCTTCAGCTGAGATGCGAGTAGTAGAGGTGGAGAAGAAAGTGGGCACTAACCTCTTCCTACACACATCTACTTTTACACGTCGTTCAATCTGGGTCTGGCTATTAAACATTACATCTATTTACCCATCATTTCGTATTCTCATGAGCCAAGTCTTGCATTCCACAATCATGACTTGTTGGGCAGGCTGTTACTGATTCCTGCAGCCAGGGATCGGTTGAACTCCTGCGGCTGGATCGAGGGACGATCCACCATCAACCATCATGAGAGCATCCTCATCAATCTGTCCGCGCTCATTGTTGACATGCTCATCGAGTGAAAGCTCTTGCAACGGACTTTCAGCGACTTCGTCCACGTCCATAGCATTCCCACCTTCGCCACCTTCATCGTCTTCCGTACGTCCCCCTCCTTGTGCAGCAGAGCCCATCATTCCCCAGGTATCAGAGTGAGTAACTCCCGACTTTTTCTCTTCTTCTCGCTGTCTTTTGGCTGCCAGATACTCATCCAACGCGCCCTTCTTGCCGTCGAGCACTTTCAGCGCCTGACGCCACGAGTTCACCTGCGTTTGGTCCCGTGTGTGGTCTTTGTTGCCCACGAATCGTCCGTTAATCTCATACAAGTCCAGCTGCTCAATCCGAGACTCTGCCCAAAACCACGACTGCCCGTTGTTCTTATCAATCCGTGCATCCTGCTCTCGGCTGTACGCCTTTGCATCTCGCATTGCAGACAGTCCTCGAGAGATGTCTACTGCCTTGTTCTTGACTGCATGCTGTCCAACAATATGAGGTGGCTCCGCGAACCATTTTTGCAAAGATGCCTTGTCGATGCACCGACCAAGCACTCGTATGTAGGGAATTTCCAATCTTTGGCGCTCATTCCGAGGATCCGTGATATGAAACCAATTACCATATTCTCTCAAGACGGATGGGAAGTCGCCTTCATCCGGTCGAGCAGGCGAGGCGGCAATGCCACCGTAGCTGTGCTTCGGATCGAGGGTATAGGCCCTGCCAGCGACATGGAGACACGTTGTGTATGGGTATCCATCATCGTAATCATCGTCGCTCGCTTCCTCAAGCTTGACGAAGCGTAGTCGTATCGAAGTCACCACCAAAACATCCATTATCGTGTCAGGTCGACCCTCAATCTTTTTGGGCTCAAGGCAGACAACATCGCCCATCATGACCAGTTCAGGCCCCAGATACATACCCCGACAAAATAATGTTGCTTCAGGCCAGGATCCAGCGAAGCTGTACTTGCCGATCAGGCTCCAGGAGCTCGTCACTGTGAGGGCATGCCGAATGGTGGGATGCCACTGTGCTTGTGCAGTACCCGCAAGGCATTCTTTGTAGAATGAGAATGGTCGCAGCGCATGGAGCGGGACATACTTGTGTTGGGATGTGAATGGCTTGGACTGGTTTCCAGGCTCGGATAATGGTTCCACTCGGAAACCGGAGTAGACGATACTCTGCGTCTTGGACGTCGGAATCTCCTGCAAATCTTCCTCTGACACGGGCTCGGTGGGAAGTTGTGTAACTACGCCCGCCTCCCAGCGCGGCACGTCACGCCATCCGGCCGAGGAGTACGGGCGCAGGGTAGAGGTGCTCGTATCCCAGCAAAGCTTGTCTTCTGCAGATAGCGTGCGAGTGAAGAGGACGATTTCCCCCACTCGTGGAGTGAATGCTGGCTGCTGTTGCCACTCCTCTAAAGCCCCTTGGAGCAATTGATTACCAACTCTCCAATCAGGCGAGAGATAGTCAATCACATCCTCATAGACATTCCCTTCAGGTCCGGCAGCCTTTACTATGTCCAGCAGGAGTCGGTAGTAGTCTGGTATGCCTTCTGAATCAAGTTGCTGAAACCGCTTAGGAGCATGCGAGTCTGAGTCCAAGGTCTTTTGCGTCTTGCGAGACCTCGGGAAGGTGGGAGCTGTTGTCGTAGCTGGAGCGGGCCGATACTTTCGACCTCCTGTACACAAGATACAATGACATCCGTCGGGTCCTCCGTGTAGTATCAAATGCTGGAAGTGTGGCCAAGCTTCATTTATCGACCGAAAATCTTTGCCCGAGGGATGCCCTGCTAAGTCTGCGCAGATACGTCAGTAGCCGTAGAAAGACTTCGTGTTGATGGAGTGACTGTACATCGATCGACGTGTGTGGTGGTTCCCCGTCGCTTTTCCCAGCCCGAGTATCCAGTCGGCATCTGGTCCAACTTGTAAACGACTCCAGGTTGGAGACGGTTCTGGTCCTTCATCCACAACTGGGCCAGGCGTTCCTGGTAGTAGGCGTCATTTTGGACACGCCCTACGCCTTTGTCGCTGGCATTGGTGCCGTCGGAGTTCGGCCACACTGGGATTGTGATCACATTGCCGGCCATCTTAGTTCTTCGCAGACGGCCGGGAGCTTAGTAAGTGGTGAGGTGAGGTGAGGGGTGGTGAGAAATGCGATGGCCAGGCAGTGTGAAGAGCAGCGGAGAAGTTGGCTGGCGTGCAAGCAACTAGGTTGTTGATGTGGAAGTTGAATGTGGGTAGTTCCGTGCGGCAATTCACTGTGGGAGGTTTCGAGTGCAGCTGTTAGCCTGTCACGTCTCGAAGGACAGGACATGCATACCTGGAACTCGAACTTTGCCAAATCACCAGCAATCCATGCACAACATGTATCACAGTAGTGAAGAGAGAAAGAGTTACCAGTTGGATAGGTATCGATGGCCTGCGTGCCTGAGGTGCGTGAACAGGTGGTGGTTTGTTGTGATTTGTTGTGAAATTCAGGTATTGTCAATTGATAAATACAAAATAATAAAAGCAGTCGCGCAGTCTGCAGACAAGACGCGATTGGCGGGACGACGGGAGGAGGCGGGCTCTGATCCCTGCCTGTTCCTGTCGAATTTCTTGCTTTGCGTATCTCCGTGGGAATTCACTCCCGTCCTACCTCCTACTGTATACCTTAATTATTTTACCTTATAGTGCACGAGCATCACCACCACCACAATACACACTACGGGCATCATGCTCCCGTCCCTATCACATTCGGAGATGGCTGACCGTTTCAGTAAAAAGTCTTCTTCTTGTAGCCAGCTCACCCAACGTCGTTTCAACGGCCTTCCATATCATCCTCCCCCTTCCTCCCTCCCACAATAACAACAAATCCACCCTGCAGCAGTAGGAGGGTAGCGTGCGGACATCCATATACCAAAGCTGCAAGACGCAAGCCACTGCCGCAAGCTATTGACTTCTTCCAAAGCTTATTGCACATCTTTAAAGAGCCCGCTCTCGTCCCCTCCAGCCGCCTCCCGTGCGAACTTCACCTTCTCCGACATGGGCGACGTCGGTCTCACACCCTCTCTTAACCCAGCGCGTCAGCCTACGAGTAGAGGTGCTGCTTCCAGACCGACCTCACCACCACTGCGGAGCATCGACGAAGACGCCACTTTTTCCGCGCCGCCGATACCTGCTAAGAGCGTACTGCGCCAAACCGTTTCAGATCAATTTCTGCCGCACTTTATACCGCCTTCTGCGCCATCAGCGAACTACGAGTATAAGAACAGCAATGACACTGGAAGGTCAGCTCCGCCAGCGTATGAATGGCGAGCGCAGCCGCTACTAGTAGATGAGGTGCATAATGGGCCTGTGGAGGGCGAGAAGCTCGCGGCATACAGGCGCGCAGATGGCTACAAGCGGAAGCAGCACTGTATCAGCTGGCGGCGGTCAACACTGATCATCGCTGCGGTCGTGGTGCTGCTCTTCATTGGACTCATCGTCGGCCTAGCAGTAGGCTTGACCGTCGGACGGAAAGGATCCAATGGCAAAGGTGGAGGTTTAGCAGGCCTCTCGGAAACTAGCTCCCCGCAACCATTCCCGCTCGGCCAATTCAGCGTGATCACTGCACTTCGAACGGTGAATTCCAGTTGCACGTCCAATGCCGAAACCTGGAATTGCTATCCCTACCAGATCTACGACGCGGCGAGCCCAGACAGCGGCAAGCTAACATTCAACTGGGTCATTGCCAATTCCAGCTCGTCCTATGCAACAATTGACTCGGGCACCACATCTGATGAAGGCGAACCTGCAAATCTCACCATCAGTGCCACCGGCAATCCGTTCAGCGTCACCTTCAACAACACGCCACTGACATATATATCTCCGGCGTCCAACACCAGCTCCGCTCGATACACTTTCAAGTTCGATATGAGCAAGGCCTTCAATCCACCAGTGTCGCTAGCGAGCAACAATGTAGCCACACAGTGCTTCTACAACCAAACGACATTTACTGGCACTCTGTATCTCTCTGCGACACGCACTTATCCGGCACCGAACAGCTCAGATGACGCTTTGCAGTGGCCCTATGCAATAGACATCCAGCAGAGCTCACCAGGCGGTGCAGACGTTCCCGCGTGTTACGAGTATATCCAGGGCCAAGTGGGAGCTAGGATCACGACAGGTCTGATACCTCAGCCGACTGACACGCAATGTTTGTGCGATTATCGTAATTACTGATGATCGGCCATTACTGTCCATATAATGATTTGATGGCCGATGACATGACGACACCCTGCTGCTGTTTAGCGGTGCCATACGACTTATGCATAATAATATACGCAGCATAGATAGATATCCAGATAAAAGTGCAATGTTTAATGAACCGACACGTCACTCGATGCTGTCTAGACTACCACATGAGACGATGTAATCGCTACAACCTATGCAAGCGAGCAGTCCCCTTTGCCAAAGCCGCTAAAATATAATACCTGGTGACGCTGATGTCTGCTGAGGTGACGAGAACCTAGCTCTATCACAAAGCAAAAAATTGCTCCCTGCAAAAGAGGAATACTTGTGCGGCGTGCCTAGCGAGGTCCGTACAGTCAGTCAGTACATGTCAGGTAGTTTAGTACCTACATGTACCTTACAGTAAGTCCCTACCTTACCCTCCCAGTATCTCAACAAAAACCTCTAGTATTTCCTCAAGTTTACTGTACCATCGAAGGTAGAGGCAGGTACAGATACCTAGGTAAGAAGGTATAGGCTATATCAAGTACCTAGGGACCTGGACATTCACATGTCAAACCTCCTCTTTTCACATGCAAACCACATGCAAACTACTAATAAGGTACCCACCTCCAAGCTCAGGTAAGCTAGGTGATATGAGGGGGAGCTACCTCCTACTAGTAGGTAGCTATGCAGCGTCAGCGTCAGCGTCAGCAATCAGCATCGGCGTCAGCAATCATTAGCCATTCATTTTGCATGTGCTCTCGTTTACATGTACATGTCAAGTACCTGTATGTACAGTAGGTGCTCGGTAGACAAGAAGAACAAAAGAGCCCGAGAATTTCGTGCTACATAAAACAAAAAAAAAAACAAAAACAAAAACAAAGGTTCCCACGGAGGCACACGGAACTTGGAGGCATACGGAGGTACGGAGTCCACGGAAGGAGAAATGAACCGATTTCTCCGTCCGTAACCCGTTTTTTGTCACATTGTCAGACTTGTCAGCCTGCATCTAGACTGCAGTGAAAAGACGTGGATCTTTGGATTTTATTTTTCCCTTTCGGTTGAGTCAGGCTGTGATTGATCTGACTTGACCCATGTTGTTGTTGAGAGGGTACATGTAAGGTACCTATATATCATACATCGGGCACACATCATACATGTAAGGTACAGGTAGGCATCGGATGTTTGAGGGAAGAGGGGGGAGGGGAGGGGAGGGGATGGGATGGGATGGGGACATAAATATAGATAGATACCTACGGCACCTTTGGTAGATAATGTAGGTACGAGGGATGGTCGCAGAGGAACACGAGGAGGGACCGAGTCATTTGTGCATAGCTACATGTACCTGATGTTGTAATTGTTCTCGCTTGCTCTTTCCTACGTACATCTCTACTTCGAAGCCATACCTATCGTGTGGTGTACGGTACATACCCAGCAGTCGACGTTCATCAGCAGCACCATTGAGCAATACCAGCAAGCAAAACAGCTACATACATATCCACGACAGAACTATGACGACGACGACGATGACGACAACGACAACGACGACGACACTCACGTGTGCCAGAGAAGACTCTGGTAGTGCATTGATACCAAAGCTGGCACACAAATCGGTACACCCAGAAGCGCGAGAGGAGAACCCAACATGGCCGGAACGACCGCCCAGAATTGGTTTTGCCCAGTTGCTGCCGCCCCTGATCATTGCCTGGATCAGCAATTGCAATAAGACTGGCGTTGATATTCTGCCCACTGCCATTGCAAGAATTACTCAGGCGCTGGTTTTGGTCGGCCTGCTCAGTATGTGTGCGGAAGGCAACCCAGCTTCGTGGAGCGGCCGAACGCCCAAGCGACTACCAGTATTCAGCTTCTTAATCGAAACAATCTGTGTGCTCTTGGTGATTGATCTTCTCCGGCTGGATCCTGATGAAGCACATGAACTGGTGAGCACAGCTGGCTGGCGTGATGGGTCCGCGGACTTGTTCGGGAGGTGAAAGGGGGTCTGTCCACATCTGCAACCTTGGTGCTGCACACATGCGTCCCATTGCGTTCTCAAGACCCAGTGGGGGAAGCTGGCTACTGGCCTGAACAGGCTGAACAGGAGTTCAATGCTGTCAGATATAGTGAAGGAGATGGGTGTCCTCATTCAGCCAAGCCCCGTCACTTTCACTTCACTTTCAATCTCCTCTGCGCCTCTTGGATCCAGTGTAGCCGTCTATGTCATATTCGTCATTCACAATGTCCGCGTCGTCGGCAAACTCCATGCCTTCAGCCTGTGCGGTGCTCTTCCTCCTGAACTGTCCAGCTCCGATTGCGACAATCTCGTCTTCGCTGTCAGACTCCCCCATATCCAATAGCACCGGCATGCGGAACTCATCGCCAACCGTGACTGTGCCATCCTTTGCATTCAAGCCTTCTCTTGCGAGCTGTTCCTCATTCACTGTGAGCACATCGACTTCTTCGTCCTCTTGATCTAGCCGTCTCTTTTGGAGGTATGACACGTCGTGCATATCGAACTCGTCTTCCTTCTCGATGTACTCCACGTTTTCCTCGACTTCGACAAAATCGGGCGCGAGTGCTGACCATCTCTGTGGCGTGTTAATTGACCAGAGGTACACTCGTCCACTCTCTACTCCAGTTGCGGCAACGAATGGTCGTGTTGGATGCCACTCAATAGCGCCCAGCTCTTCCTTAGGACCCTCTAAAATCTTCACTAGGGACCCATGGCCACGCTCCCAGATATAAATGTCGTGGTTCATCAGGGTCGAAGCCATGACATAGTCAGCGTTACTGCTGAAAGCGACGTGGTTCCACGATAACCGGTTGACCACATCTTGAAATTTGTGCTCCACCTCCAAGCGTATACTGTCCGGTTGTAGATTGGGGACGGAAAAATCGGGCAGTTTGATGGTCCGGATGATGGTATCGGAAGCATTGACGAGCAGGTCACGACCGGAGCTGCTGAGCCTGACCAGGAGGATGGGCTTGCTGCATAATCTGACGCTATACACAGTCTCGCGCGTCTCCGCGTTGATGACATTGAGCCATCCCTTGGTTGTGCCTGTGATGATGTATTGTCCGTTTGAAGTGAAGGCGGCGACAGTGGTGAAGTGCTTTGCATCTGCCTTCTCGCCGCCTTCCTCGTGGGGTGCGCGCTTCGGCAAATTGGGAAGGGCCATCTGCTTCATCTTCTTACTGTCGGTGAAGTCTGCCAGCACCGGCCTGTACTCATAAAGTGCCGCAACGCACACTTTGTGGTTCGTCGGGTGCAGCTCTGCGATGTAGACGGGCGCGCCCAGGTTCACAGTGCGCACTCTACTGCCATCGGACAAGTCCCAAAGTATGACCTTCCAGTCGATGCTGCTGCTCAGCAGGTAGCGGCCGCTCTTTTCCCACGACAACGACTGCACTGTCCTGCCACCGGTGTGGCCTTTCAATTTGCGCGCGACGCCATTGGTCTCGAGGTCGAAAATGGCAATCGTGCCCTTAGCCGTGCCAGACGCCAGCAGGTCGCCGCGATGCGAGAATCTGATGCACACAGCCTGTCCGGACGACCGCAGTCGCGCGACCAGCACCTCGGGGATGTCCTGGGCGAGCAGCACCGGGTCGGACAGTGGCAGATTCATTGTGCAGGGTGAGGCGGTGCGCGGCGCGCGGTGGTGGTGATGGTGAAGGTGGTGCTGCCTAGAATGAGTCGCCCGTCACAGTATGTGCCTTATGGTTCTGGGTATGGCATGCTGTGAAGTGAGCAGCTTCAGTAGCGAGAAATGGTAAATGGTGAAGACAGGTACGTGGACAGGTAGGTAGGTAGGTAGGTAAGGTAGGAGCATTATTGAAGCGCACGGCTTTGCTTGCGGTGGACTTGCCTCAGAGTCTCTGCTGCAGTTGGCTGCACCCTCGATCAGCGTTTCCACGATCCTACATCCGCCGGCCACAGTATAGTGTTGTAGGCAAGTATTGGGTCGACCACAGAGACTTCCCCCGGCCGGTCCGGGGCACCACAAGTCTGTCGCACAGCTTGAACCACGGTTGCTCGTGAGAATGAGGGAGTCATCGAACAAAGCGACGCGGAATCCCGGCAAGGCGGGAGTAGCCGACCCGTGCTAGGCGGACTTCTGGCGACGCAAGAACGGCGTGTGCTTGTACGGCTTCCATCACCGCGACATCCACCCCCCTCCGCGACAACACCATCGATACTGCCAGGTTCGCGTGCAGAATCGCCATCATCGACTTCGAGCAACACGTGGACGATAATCGCGCGCTTTTTCGGTCGCTGGCGGGCCACGATTGATTCACGAGCGGCACGTCACAGTCTGCGAGACTGCATTCTTACCGAGCGCGCAGCGCAATAATACCATCATCGAGCATCACATCAGTGGTAGAGTCATCATAATAGCGGCGCGACCGAGTGGGTTCGAGTGCGTTAGGCGAGGCGGCGGCCTTCAGTGAGGTTGCGCGTTGTTCGTAGGGGAGAGGTGGCGGACGACATCTTCGAGAGACGAAGAAGAGACGAAGAGCAAGCGATACGCACTAAACGCGCATCACGGGTAAACTCTCGTCTTGAAAAGGCCTGACAAGGTCAATCGGCTGCAAGCTACAAGACACAAACGAGCCGACAAGTCTGTTCCACCACCGCAAACATGTCGACGTTTGCCCACTCCGATGCACCGCTCAAGACGGTGAAGGAGATCCAATTCGGACTCTTCTCGCCGGAAGAGATCAAGAACATGAGCGTGTGTCATATCGAGTATCCAGAGACGATGGATGAACAACGCAACCGGCCGCGAGAGAGAGGCCTGAACGACCCCAAGCTGGGCACCATCGACCGCAGCCAGATGTGTGCTACCTGTGGCGAAAGTCAACAGGAGTGTCCTGGACACTTTGGACACATCGAGCTGGCGGTCCCGGTGTACCACGTGGGTAAGTTGGGCACGAGAAGCCCTACTCGTCAGCCTCTAGATACTGATAATCACGTGACTAGGCTACATCACCAAGATCAAAAAAATTCTCGAGTCTGTGTGCAACAACTGCGGAAAGCTCTTGGAAGATGAAGTAAGTCCTTATCGTTCTGCAAGCACTCGGTAAGCCCTTTCATCTTCGTGCCAGTGCTTACGTGCGTTCTCACAGCGCAATCCTACCTTTGCGCTAGCCATCAAACTTCGCGACCCCAAGCGTCGCTTCGAGGCCGTCACCCGACTTTGCAAGCCCAAGATGGATTGTCAGACAGATGAGCCTAGTGATGAAGACGGCCAATTTGGCGATGATCCCAAGAAACCCAAGCTCGCAGGTCACGGTGGCTGCGGCAACATGCAACCCACTATTCGAAAAGATGGGCTGAAGTTGATAGGGACATGGAAGATGCCGAAGAACGAGGATACCGGCGAAGACAATTCACCGGAGAAGAAGCCAATCACTCCCACTGACGCGCTTAGGGTCTTCAGAAACATCTCGGACGAGGATCTTTATCGCTTAGGCTTGAACGTGGACTACGCACGACCGGAGTGGATGATTCTGACAGTCCTGCCCGTACCACCTCCAGCAGTTCGACCCAGCATTTCTGTCGACGGTACCAGTCAGGGCATGCGTTCAGAAGATGATCTGACCTACAAACTGTCCGACATCATCCGCGCAAATTCGAACGTGCGACGAGCTGAGCAAGAAGGCTCGCCAGCTCACATCACCGAAGAGTTTACCCAACTCCTGCAATACCATGTTGCAACATACATGGACAACGACATCGCCGGTCTGCCAAAGTCTATACAGAAATCTGGCCGCCCACTCAAGGCCATCCGCGCACGTCTGAAGTCCAAGGAGGGGCGTCTCCGAGGAAACCTGATGGGCAAACGCGTAGACTTCTCTGCACGCACAGTCATCACAGGTGACCCAAATCTTGATCTCGACCAGGTTGGTGTTCCTAGGTCAACAGCCAGAGTTCTGACCTTTCCGGAGAGAGTCACGCCGTACAACATCCACAAGCTTTCAGAACTTGTTCGAAATGGCCCATCTGAGCACCCCGGTGCAAAGCACATCATTCGTGAGGACGGCTCAAGAATTGATTTGCGCTATCACAAGCGTGCCGGAGAAATCCAGCTGCAGAATGGATGGATTGTCGAGCGCCACATTGTCGACGGTGATTATATTATTTTCAACCGCCAGCCTTCGCTGCACAAGGAGTCTATGATGGGTCACAGAGTTAAGGTCATGCCTTATTCGACCTTCCGCCTCAATCTTTCGGTCACTTCGCCATACAACGCCGATTTCGATGGAGATGAGATGAACTTACACGTCCCTCAGAGCCACGAGACACGATCAGAAGTCGCCAATTTGTGTGCTGTACCACACAATATCGTGTCTCCACAGAAGAATGGTCCCCTCATGGGTATTGTGCAAGACACCATGGCTGGTATTTACATGATGACAAAGCGCGACACAATGATGGACTATGAACAGGTCATGAACATTATGCTTTGGGTTCCAGGCTGGGATGGCATAGTACCGCAACCCGCAATCTTGAAGCCTGTTCCTCGCTGGACTGGCAAGCAGATCATGTCGATGGGTTTGCCGTCTGGTCTCAACATCATGAAGCTTGGTGATGATGAAGATCACATTTCGCTCGCAGAAGCTGACTCGTCAGTCTTGGTTCAGAACGGCGAGCTCGTATGGGGACGTCTTACCAAAAAGCTTGTGGGTGCTTCTGGTGGAGGTATCGTTCACCTCATCTTCAACGACCGTGGCACCGATGCCACCGTCGAATTCTTCAACGCAGCGCAGCGCATCGTCTGCTATTGGCTATTGCACAACGGATTCAGCGTTGGCATTGGCGATACTATTCCAGACGCGGACATGGTTCTGGCCATCGAGCAGAACATTGTGAAGGAGAAGGCTACCGTGGATGGCTACATGCGCGAAGTGCAGTCGGATGAGATGGAAGCATTGCCGGGTATGACGATTCGTGAGACATTCGAATCACAAACCAAGGCTGCTCTTGACAACGCCCGAAACAATGCTGGTGATGCGGCTTACAAGGGTATGAAGCCTTGCAACAACGTGGGAGTCATGGTCAAGGGTGGTTCCAAGGGCTCAACTACGAACGTCTCGCAGATGACTGCAGCGGTCGGCCAGCAATCTCTTGAAGGCAAACGTCTTCCTTTCGGCTTCAAGGATCGTGTGTTGCCGCACTTTCCCAAGGATGACTACTCGCCCGCATCCAGAGGGTTCGTCGAAAACTCCTACCTGCGCGGGCTCACTCCGCAAGAGTTCTTCTTCCACGCTATGGGTGGTCGTGAAGGGTTGATCGATACTGCTGTCAAGACTGCTGAAACCGGATACATTCAGCGTCGTCTCGTTAAAGCACTCGAGGAAATTATGATCAAGTACGATGGTACTGTCAGAAATTCCCTCGGCGACATCCTGCAATTCGTCTATGGTGAGGATGGTCTCGACGCGACGTTCATCGAGGGTCAAGCTCTATCGATAATCAAGCAGTCACACTCGGCTTTCGACAAGAAGTACAAGATTGATGTGATAAACCCAAGCAGCAAAGACCAGACACTATCATCGAACGTGTTGGAAATGGCTGGTGAACTGCAGGGCGACGTCGAGGTCCAAGAGCTGTTTGACCAGGAGTACGAAGCGATCAAGAATGATCGTATCAAGATCCGACAGGGGTTGGACGACCCATCTGATCAGCGTTTCCTGCCTTTGAACGTTTCCCGTATGATCCAGAACGCCAGAGACAAATTTAAGATCACGGACAACAGTAAGAGCGATCTCGATCCACGCGACGCTATACCGAAGGTTGCGGCATTGCTGGATCGACTCAAGATCATTCGAGGTGATGACGCCCTAACCCGGGAAGCCGATGTGAACGCAACACTGCTGTGCAAGGCACTCTTCAGGTCGAGACTGGCGTTCAAGCGAGTTGTGAATGAAGACAAGCTAAGCAAGCTTGCTTTCGACAACATTCTAGGTGATATCGAGAATCGCTTCTTGCGTGCCTTGGTAAGCCCAGGCGAAATGGTCGGAGTCCTTGCTGCGCAGTCTATTGGAGAACCCGCGACGCAGATGACGCTCAACACCTTCCATTTGGCTGGTGTGACTGCAAAGACAACCACGAAGGGTGTGCCTCGTCTCAAAGAAATTCTCAATGTCGCCGACAACATCAAGACACCCAATATGAGAGTGTTCCAGGAGCCGCATGCCACGACGAAGCAAGAGAGTGCGAAGCTTCTCCGCTCCAAAGTCGAGTTCACCAGCTTGCGAGGCGTAACTGACGCTGCAGAAATTTACTACGATCCAGATGTACAGAGCACCGTCATTGAAGAAGACCGCGATATGGTCGAGTCATACTTCATCATTCCCGAAGAAGGTGAGAATCCAGATGCCCAGAGCAAGTGGATGCTGCGTTTCGTGCTTGGACGTCGACAGCTTCTCGACAAGGGATTGACAGTGACCAACGTTGCGGAGAAGATCCGAGAAACATACCCCAAGGATGTGGCAGTCATTTTCTCTGACGACAACTCTGATGAGATGGTTGTTCGTGTGCGTATGACGAACCAAGCCGATAAAGAAGAAGAGCTGGGTGAGTCGTCTGAAGACGACACTCTCAAGCAGCTGTCAGAGCACATGCTTGACAATGTTGTGCTTCGCGGTGTCCAAGGCGTCCGCCGTGTTTTCGTATCAAAGGATCTCAGCATGATTGAAGAAGCTGACGGCAAGCTCGTCAAGAGCAAGAACGACAAGGCTTGCGAAGAGTGGTACCTCGATACCGACGGCATCAATCTCAAGGATGTACTTGCAGTTGAGGGCGTGGACAGTACTCGCACGACTTGCAACCACTTCCAATCGACCATGAGAGTCTTCGGGATTGAGGCTGTGCGAGCCTCACTCATGCGCGAATTGAAGGACGTGCTCACCAACGATGGTTCGTACGTCAATCATCGACACATGGCCATTCTCTGCGATGTCATGTGTGCCCGTGGCGAGCTCATGGCTGTCACGAGACACGGTATCAACCGTGCAGACACTGGTGCGCTTATGCGTTGTTCCTTCGAAGAAACCGTCGAAATTCTCTTTGAGGCTGCGTCCTCTGGCGAACTTGATGACTGTCGTGGTGTCTCGGAGAACATCATCCTCGGACAACTCGCGCCTAGCGGGACTGGCGAGTTCGACGTGCTGCTTGACAACGAAATGTTGAAGACCGTCCCTCCACAAATGGTGCTACCCGGGCGTGCAGGTGTTGGCGCAGGTGCAATGTCGCCAATGGCAGACGGTGCCATGACGCCTTACGACATGGGCTCTCCAATGTCAGAGAGCGGCTTCACTGGTCCCGACTATGGTGCCTCATTCTCGCCAATCATCAACCCTGGTCAAGACGAGGGCGGTGGTCTTACTGCCTACGGCGGCTTCGATGGTGGCATGAGTCCATACAGAGGCGGAATGAGCCCTGGATATGCGCCTCAGTCGCCTTTCAGCGCTGGCATGTCACCAGCCTCACCGGGTTATGGTGGCGGCTATTCACCAAGCAGCCCGTCCTTCGGTGGTGGATTCTCGCCTCAATCCCCTGGTGCAGCGCTCACGAGCCCTGCCTATCAGATGGGCTCGCCTGCTGGTTATAGTCCAGCCTCGCCGGCGTACAGCCCAACTTCGTAAGTCATATGCTGAATTCAAGACTGTTTGAGAGAAATGCTAACATCTCACTAGCCCTAACTATTCTCCAAGCTCGCCCGCTTGGTCCGGAGGCGGCGGCAGCAAGGTCTCACCTACCAGTCCCAGCTACAGTCCTACCAGCCCAAGCTACAGCCCCACCAGCCCCAGCTACAGCCCAACGAGTCCGAGCTATAGTCCAACGAGTCCGAACTACTCTCCGTCGTCCCCCAACTTTTCGCCATCGAATCAAGCGGGAGGTGCAAAGTACTCGCCAACCTCTCCTCAGTACTCGCCAAAATCGCCTGCCTACAGTCCCACGAGTCCTACCTACAACGGGGGAGGCAGAGCCGCATCTAGCACTTCTCCCGGAAGTCCCAGCTACTCGCCGACGAGTCCTGTCTACAGCCCGACGAGTGAGTCGTGACAGAAGTCATGCCCCATTTAGAAAACATTTACTAACTTATGCTCGCAACCAGGCCCACAGCAGAACGGAACGTCTCCTGGCTCCAACGGTACTAGCCCAACTTCTCCCCAGTACTCACCTACGAGCCCTCAATACTCTCCTGCGTCACCCAAAGACGACGCGTAGGTCACCAGGGCCAACTATTGCATGCACTTTTCAAAGGGTCGCCCGTCAACAGCAGCGCGTCCTCTTAGTTGAGATCACGCAATGCAACAATGGGCCACATGACTCTTGTCTCTTTTTTCGCAACTGTAACACTAGCACATCCAGCGTTTTCGCAGCATACCAGGGCGTTTTGAAAATTTGGACATAAAAGCAGCGATTGAGAAAAAACTTACATCACAAAAGACAGTGTGGGGGGAGCGAGAGCGCTATATGAAGAAGACAGCGCTCAAGATTGACTGGACCCGGAGCGTGCAGGAGACGCTGTTGAGAGTTTTACGCTTTGCGCCTCACTAGAATGATTCCCCAGAGGCTTTTTTTCGCGTGAAGTCTTTGCACTGCGCTGAGTTGGCGAGGCCTTGGGACGTACCTCCTTTTGGAGCTGATACATACGAGAAGACGGGACGCTGCAAGCAGGAGATAGCTTGAGATAATCTCGAAAATGCAATACAGCCACAGCTGCTTGATTGCTAGCAATATCTGTTCATGTTCTGCCTGACACGTGCATGTTCTTTGCCTTGTACTGTATTGTGGACGTGACGGTCGTGATGGTAACTCAAAAGCCGGAATTCTCATGTGACTAAGTATGCAAGCGAGAAATCGTCCTCACCCTCACTCACCATTGATAGGTATAGGCAGTCATCAGTGATCCGCCCCCGCGCCAGGTTTTCACCACGCACATTTGACAAAATCCACCAATATTGAAGAGACTTGTGAAGCCACTGATATTTCGTGCACTCACAAGTTCAGTAACCTTTCTACACCAACCAGCACGAGAGGGGAAGAAGAAATCGAAAAAATCCAAGCAAAAAAAAAGAAAAGAAAAGAAAAGAGGGAAAACCTTCATATAAACCCACCTGCTCATGGCCAACACCGAATTCTCCTACGTCAAAACCTTTGAATCAAACGACGTCTTACCCCCTTCGCAATGGATCGTCATCCGCATCGACGGCCGCGGCTTCAGCAAATTGTGCATCAAATACAATTTTCAAAAACCCAATGATGCGCGTCTCATGCATCTCATGAATTCGGCTGCCGAGCGCGTTTTGCAGGCTTTTCCGGATATGGTTTTGGCGTATGGACAGAGTGATGAGTTTTCGTTTGTGTTGCATGAGGATACGAGGTTGTTTGAGAGGAGGAGTGCGAAATTGAGTTCGAGTGTTGCCACGATGTTTACGGCGGAGTTTTGTATGGGGTGGGTGGATGCGATGGGGGTGGAGGTGGGGGGTGATGGGGTGGATGGAGGGGGAGAGGGAGAGGGAGATGGGGAAGGAAAAGGAAAAGAAAGGATGAAGAAATTAGAGAGACCATGGCCGACATTTGATGGGAGATGTATTTGTTATCCGAAGAAAAAGATTATACGAGATTATTTGGCGTGGAGACAAGCGGATTGTCATATTAATAATTTGTATAATACGACGTTTTGGAACCTGGTGTTGAAAGGTGGGATGAGTGGGACGGAGGCGGAACAGGAGTTGAAGGGAAGTGTGGCGAGTGATAAGAATGAGATTTTGTGGAGTCGGTTTGGGGTGAATTATAATCAGGAATTGGAGGTGTGGAGGAAGGGGACGGTCATGTATAGGGTGTATGATGATGTTGGTGGTGGTGGTGGTGGGGAAGAAGTGACTGCGAGTGGTGACAAGATGAAGAAGATGAAGAAGGGTGTGGATGCAAAGAGCAAAAGTCAATTGGAAAAGGAGAGGAAGAGAAAGATGAAGGCGAAGATTGTGCAGGAACATACTGATATCATCGGCGATGGGTTCTGGGAGAAGAGGCCTTACATCCTCGCAACAAGGGGTGCGGAGTGATAGTCAGACAACGTACAACAGGATGAGGACTGCCTCCATACCCAAAAGAGAAGAGAGAAGGCGAAATGCTGCAACGCAGTGTCGTATCTATACTTTCTCTGCGGTACCGCACGCTATTGTAGTAGGAATCAGCTGTGTATCTCAGGGGTCTCTGCGTCATGTTTTCCCAAAAGGCCACCCAAAATGCCATGTATGCAATGGGAAAAATCTAAACATTCATCACCATGTCTTCGCCTCAAGTGCACCTCGAACGCCATCATGAAGCATAAATCAACGAAACGTCCCGCTGCCATCATGACGAGACCACAGTCTTCGAACTCAATGCTTCCAGAAAGCCGGGGAAGTCCTCCTTCTTCACTTCCACCACGCTATGCTCAAAGGAGTCAATCCGTACTCGCGCCGCAGTCTGCTCAACCACCTCTTGGAAAGCCTGCCCAAAGCGATTTGTTGGCCCTGTCCTCTTCCGTCTCGCAGCAGTCTCGTCATCGTCGTCAGAGTCAGCATCGGAATCCGAGTCGTCGTCTTCAGTCTCTACCTCGCTTTCTGAATCCTCATCGTCGTCCGAGTCAAGCCCGTTGGCAGCATTGCGTTCTCGTCTCAAGCGTCGACGCTCTTCTCGCTTTCGTGCAGCCACCGCTCGCTTTGCGGCGCGATCGGCCTCCTTGCGCTTCTTCTTCTCCTCGCGTTCTTTGATTTCAGCCTTGGATCGGATCTTCTTGCCATTACCATTCCAGCCTGTTCCACCGCCAATGCCGACCACGACATAGACCGCTCGATTCTCGTCGAGAGCGCCAAGCACAAGTGCCTGGTCCTTGCGCTTACCTGCCTCCTTCCCAGACTCGGCTTCAAGGACGGCCACAGCTTCGCCGACCCAGCTCGCCAGTCTGACGAGTGCACCAGGGTGGATGAAGACTTGTAAGTCCGAACCTTCTCGGACCACCCCTATGCGGAACGATCGTAGATGTCGGAGGACTTTCTTGCTGATGAGGTATGATCCGACACGAAGAATAGCTCGATACAGGTCTTGCGCAGCAGGGATGCTCCTCTGCAGAGTCTTGAGACCGCTGCTGTGAGGTTCCAAAGCATCGTAGGCGCGATAAAAACGCTGAGTGACGTAGTCTGGTACATCTGCGGAACTATCATGCAAGGCTGAATCCATACCGTCGTCCGAACTATGCGGAGGAGTAGGCAAATTGCGCAAGCGTGCATTGTAATTGAAGTCCGTCGTCGCTCTGTTGTCGTACTTCAGATCAGGAAAAAGGGAGTGATCGGTGCCGACTTCGAGAATCGCGCCAACAACTATCGCCACATCTTCTGCTGATAGAGTGCCTGCCCAGCCCCAGGAGCGGACAAATCCCCAGTTCTCCATGCCGCGGGTACCGCTATCATCAGGAACTAGACCTTCGAGGTTGTAGTGTGCTGACCATTTGAGAATGCGTTTCCGAAGCGTCTGCTTCACAGCAGTGTCCATGTGCAGGTAGCCCTGGCCTGCTTCAGCTAGACTGATACCCATCTTGGCAAGCAGCTTGTGCAGCCGCTTCATGCCCTGATCATTCCACAGGTGCAAACGTGTGGCCAGATAGGGAGAGTGTCGCATTGCATCGTATAAGCTCCAGTGTCGAATCAGCAGGAAACGAGGTTCGGGCGAGAGACGAATACTGGTGTCCGTAGGACTACGTGCCGTGGTAGGAATGACAGCTTCTGCGCTTTGGGATCGCAGAAGTTCTGCTTCTGGTATCGGGTTCAACCGCCTGACTTCTTCTTGTAGGGTTTCGCGGATCAATTTCGCGCGTGGCCCGGCCCCAGCTGGAGTCAGTTGAACAGCAGCCATGCCAACAATTGCTAACCAGAGCAGCTCGTTCTCTTCTCGGCCGAGCTCTGATACTAGAGCATATATCATGCTACATACAGGCTCTGCACCACTCGTGCCACGATCGTAGTACTTGTCTAGGGTCGCTTCATGCCTTCTCCTCAAGTTCAAAAGTTGTTTCATCTTCTGCTTTGAAGTGGGCTCCCTGCGCATCGGAGGTGAAGATGGCACGGGCTGCGGCGTGGAGGCCCCATCTAGCTGACCAGAAAATGGGTTGCCTCCTGGCGAGGACGGTATCGGCACAGAGGTGCTTGAATTGCTTCGTCGTCGTCGCCTCGGTCTACTCTCCTCGACATCGGATTCTGACAGGCTGTCTTCATTATCAGAGTCGAGCCTTCGCTTGCGCTTCTGCCCACTGCTTGATGCATCCTCGTTCTCCTCGTCATTATCTTCGTCATCATCGTCATCGTCGTCGGCGACCATGGCTATATCATCTTCCGTGATCTCGGGCATGCCTTGTAACGCAAAGTATGCTTCTTTTTCAGCTTGCAGATCCTCCATGAGATCGCCGTCGTCAAATACGATGACACCTCCCTTGCCATGCTTGTATCCAGCACCAATGCAGCCTTCCTTGACACCGGGTCGTGACACAGCAGTACCGTCAAGTTCGGACACGGTAGCTGAAGCTCCAAACACGTTGTCCAGGTTGTAAGGTCGGTGAGCATCCACGACCCAAACATCAACACCGTGTTCCGCCATGCCGCCTTCCACCACGTCGCCATCTTCTCCCCTACCGTCCAGACCCAGCACTTCCTCCAATGCGACCGAGCCTCCCAAGCCCAGACAGATCACAGTCCCGCCATCGCCACCACGTTGTCGCGTCAACGGTAGAACAAGTTCCTGTCCATGCTTCTGCAGATCCGCGTAGCCAGACACGGGCTGAATCTTGTGAGGTATGAAATCGCGCTTGAGCAAGCTCACGAGGATACGCGTAGCGCATATGCTGTCGACCGAGAGAGAAGTGAGGATCTGGACAGGCGAAGAGGACGGATGGGTCGTCTTGAGTAGGTCGAGGTAAAGGCGCGTGATATCCGTCCGTGGTAGATACATGGCTGCTTGCAGCACACGCCGACTTATCTTCTCTGGAAATTACGCAGCATTCGTCCAGACATGGGCGGCGCCTTGCTTTTCTTGTTCGCGTTCGTAGTGTCAGAGCTGGTTCGCGTGTTCTGTTGGGTTTGGACGCGTCCTGGAGGCAGTTCTGCGTCCGGTTCGGTGTTGTATATGGCTAAGAGCCGATTACTGTATCGGAGGAGGGAACTGGAAGTGCAATGCGTTGAGAGCAGAGTGGTGTTGGCGGGGGGTTGTGTGTTGCGCAGTGTGTTGTTGGCTGTTGTTGGCAGCTACCTGACCTTACAGTAGAGACGCGACTGGCGCGCTGCTACCTTACGCGTGTGAGGTGAAACCATCGCCAAGACTCGAGCACGTGGCTGCGCGTGCCCTGCCCTGTCCTGCCTTCTCTTCTGCTCTCACTCTCACTCACACTCAACCACTTCTTGAACATCATTACCTCCAAGGGATCATTATAAATTTTGTCGTGCCTCTGCACCTCGGCTGACCACATGGCCCCAACTCATCCCTTCGACATCATCTCCATCGGCATCGCGGTCACTAGAAAAAATTCCAAAGCATGACGCTGATGAGACACAACCACCACTCGGCGTGCTCGCAGCAGCACTGATGTCACTTGTCTCTGAATCAGCTGGCCGTCGACACGACTCGCACCCACAGCCATAGCCGCGACCTTGACGTCCCTCGCGCTCTCGCCCGCTGGCCAATGACGACGATTGTCCCAGCGGCTCATTGCACGCACACGCACACGCACCATCACATCACATTACGGGCTGCACGCAAATCACCGCAATGCATCGCGATGTGCACGAAGATGAGAAGATGAGATGACGAGGAGGGAGAGTATCTTAGGACGGAGTCTGGAGGATCGAGCGACCTGCTTACCAGACCACATACAACTATACCATCGAGAACTCCCCACGCCATGCAATGCAATGCATGCCCGGGCGCGGCGAGGGTGTGGTGTATACGGTAGTAGTTCTCCTCTGTTCTATAGAAACGGTGCGCAGGTGCGCACGTAGGCGAGTGTGCCTAGGCTGTCACGCTGACCTCACCCGCACAACTGCATCGACGAGCCAACTCCACATGATGCGGCCATTTTTGACAATTACCACCAGCACACACGCCACTGCACATGCAGAGCGTACTCATCAGGAATGGCATCAATGCTTTGCAATTCATGCCCAAAGAGCTGAGAGCTGCGACCCCGTCACCTGTGTTGAGAGGCATCACCACAAGCGCATCGAGGCCCCGACGCAGGCAAAATGCATGCCACGACTCGCGCTCTAGACTTCGGGGTCCGCGTCCCCGCGCGGGAGGCGCAAGTCAATCCGCTCGAGCGTGGTTCGTGGTTGGTCTCAAGGGACCTCAAATCGCTTCTAATGTCTCCACCCGGCGCCATGCGAGTCGTGCCTGGATGTGGTTGTTCCTATTTCTCAACCCACAAGCGCCAGCCGGTCGACGGCGTCCCAATGCTCTATGCTCGACAGCGACTATGGCACGTACCTGCAGCAGTGCCGGTCCCCTAAATCGCTCGATGACGCCGTGCAACATCGATCGCGACGACTGTGCTAGGGACAAAAGCGTTCGTGCGCTGACTCGGCTGAGTGAGCAGTTCGGCAACAGATCTACTGGCACCAGATTTGTGGTTCGGAGCTCATGCAAGTACGACCTCAGAGGCTGGTGAACCATTGTATGTAGGGCCTCGTTGTTTAGATATTAAAGGTCGACCCTTTCAGCACACAATTCATCTTGCAAGCTACTCCATTAGCACGTCCCAGGCCAAAGCAACATCCCTTATCAACGAGTAGTCCTAGCCTCGAGTTCCTCGATCAGTCTTCTCTATGTTGGAACCAATCTCCATTCCACCACCTTCTCAAGGCGTCAAGAGAATGTCCGCTACACAGGGTGCTGCTCCCATCAACAACATGGCCCCTCCACCATTCACCCCCAACACTCATATCAACAACACGTCTGTTCCAACAAGGCAGCAGCAAGACCTCGACGGCCTCCGCAGTGCCGTCGTCAGAGACCAGCAGCAGTCCAACAATCTGAACCACTCCAGCTCCGAGGACTGGTCGGACAAAGATGGCAAGGAGAGCATGTCCTCGCCTGGCCATCCTCCTGCCCATGACTTGAAATCAACCACGTCCACTGGCTCTCTACGAACGCCAGTTCCCGCATCCTCGACTCTGCAAACACCCCGTGCGTGGATGGGTCTGGCACCAATGGCAACCGTCGATGAGGAACTCGATCACGCCGAACATAACCACTTCTTTTGGTCCAAGGCTAAAATCGCCTTCAAGGAGCCCTTCGCAGAGTTCTGGGGAACATTTATCCTCGTGCTATTTGGTAAGCTTCTTTGCCCATCAATTTTGACAATTCATCAGCGCTGACTTGAGCAGGTGATGCCGCACTGGCACAGACCCTTCTCACCGCCGGCGACACGACCGCACCTGGTGGTAATGGCTACGGAAACTGGACCACAGTCACCTTTGGCTGGGGTATCGGTCTCATGTTGGGTATCTACGTCGCTGGAGACTCCGGTGCATTCTTGAACCCGGCTGTGTGCCTCGCGTCCTGCATGTTCCGCAAGCTTCCATGGAGACGTCTTCCAATGTACTGGTTGGCTCAATTCTTGGGTGCATTCGTTGCTGCTGGTGTTGTCTATGGCAACTACGTCAACCTCATCGACCAGTATGAAAGCGGTGCTCGTACCGTTGCACCATCTTCAACCGCTACCGCCGGCATCTTCGCAACCTACCCAGCCCCTGCCCTTACCAAGGCCAGCCAGTTTTTCGACCAGTTCATTGGCTCAGCAATCTTGGTATTCATCATCTTTGCCCTCAAGGATGACTCGAACAAGGGCAAGTTCGTCGCGTCTGGTGCTTGGTTCCCACTCTGCTTGTTCTTCACTCTCGTAAGTAACCACGACATTGATTGTTTGATCTCACGATCAAAGCTGACTTCATCGCTAGACTGGTATTGCCATCTGCTTCGGTGCTCAAACTGGCTTCGCTATCAACCCCGCTCGTGACCTCGGTCCACGTGTCATGACTGCATGCCTGGGCTACGGCACTGCCGTTTGGTCCGCTGGAGACTACTATTTCTGGGTCCCTATTGTGGCACCCTTCTGCGGCTGCGTTGTTGGAGCATTCTTATATGATGCATTCGTCTACACTGGCGAGTCACCTGTCAACACACCATGGTTCGGTCTCAAGCAACTCATGACCCCACACAAGATGGTTTCCAACCGTCTCAACCGCCAAAAGGAGGAGGGTATGGTCTAAGCGAAAGCGAGACTTCCGACATCTCCATTTCTTATTTGTATAATTTTTTCTTTTGCACGATATGCTCTATTTCATCGCACGACATGCTCTACATTGAAGAGACATGATCGGGTCTTACAGCCAGAATGCTGTTTGCAGGGTGTCTAGGAGGTAGTACCCTTTACGCATGAGATTTTTTCGGAGGGATTGCAGGACCTTTTTGATACGAGAACGGAAAAAAGAACGATTCCTTTTTTCCTTGTATATTACATTGTATATTAGTTACGGCTCTATGTATCCCAGGACCAAAAAGATATCCAGACCCCCAGAACTTCACGAGCACTTACATTTCACCTTTGTTACTATCCGGCTACCTTGTCTTACTTTTGCTCGTGGAGTCGCGCGTTCTTTCCCTGTTCAACAACAACAACAACAACAACAACAACTCCCTCTCCCTTCCCCTTCAATCACCGAAAAACTTACAGACGTCTTACCCTAACCAAATTTTGCGTTTCGCGTCCAAGAAGAAAAGAACGTTTCTTCCCCTCCGAGACATCTAGAGGTTCTAAATATTCTGGAATGGTCTGGAATATTGGTTTGGGTTGGAACATGCCGATATTCTTTTTTTAAAGAAGGGAATCTGGAACTGTGAGAGTGAGACAGGATCTGGAACAATTGGAACAACTGGAACGGCTGGAACACTCGGAGGGTATCTCCTAGGACGGGTGGAGGGTAGGAGGTATATTAGGTAAGCTTGGAAGATACTAAGGTACTAAGGGAAAGGGGGAAGGGAAGAAAATGGCGGGCGGGTTAGGCGGTTAAACGGGGTTTGAGGGATAGGTGAGGCTAGGGTTATGTGCATTAGGGTTGGGTAGGGGAGGGTCAAGGTAGGGTGTGCATAGGTAGTGGGTTGATTACCTTAAATTGATTCATTGAGCAAACAAAGTGTTAGGCTGTTGGCGGGTATGGAAAGTGATAGAGCGGTTTAATAAGCCTTTTCAATAGGGTGGATTTGATGAGGCACCTGGCAATGAACGAGTAAGTGAATAAATGAAGCAGAGTAGCAGCTTTTTCTTCCATCATACCTTATCTAATAAGGTACGTAAAGTGATTTTTGCGGTAACTATCAAAATATCCAGGAAAAGAAGGAAAAAGAGAAAAAACACAAAACGAAACTTTCTCCATTCTGATTCTTGCGTACGTCCGGCAGTGAGTTCATTTTCTTGTCTTATTTGCACCTTCATCAAGCAATGTTGGAAATCCCGGGACAAATGAACGAACGCCCCTTTGATTTGTTTGTTGCCTTTTTTCAAAACATGCCTTGAAATTTTCCTTACCTTTCGGGACTTTTTGATGGCCAGCCGTTCTTACACCCCCCTTCCATTTGTGGTGCTTTCAGTAGCCTGGAGCAGTCCGAGCGAGAGGACCAGTCGGGAATACCGAGTCGTCTGTAGTCGACTCGGAGGTGGTAGTGGTAGATGAGGATGAAGAAGTAGTGTCGGAGGTTGTCGTCTGTGAAGTCGTAGAGGACCCGGAGCCTGGAATCGGAGTCAACGAACCAGAGACAGCCTCGATTCCCAGATTTCCCGTCACGCAAGTTCCATTGTTCACGGCTTCTGCTGCATCGCCTTGGTCTCTGTTGACATTGTCGTTCCAGACACCTGGAGCGCCAAAGGCGAGGCGGCGGTTAGGTGAATTACCGGAGAAGCATGCGGCAAAGATGTAGTTCGATTGACTTCCAGTGGGAACCAATGTGCCATTGCAAGGAGCAAAGGTTGGAGCCGTCCATGGATCTGGTACAGGCAAGTTGCCAGGTACTAAGTAAACGAATGGCACGTCCCAAGTGTTTTGCTCGACAGCGATCTTGAGCTGGGCAGCAGCTAAGATCAGGTTCATGAGCGGGTTGAATCCCCAAGAAGATGCACCCGATCTGCCTGGTGAAAGCGCGATAACGTCTGTACCGCTGGTATTACTGGCGGCTTGGGTGTTTCTGCCGTAAAGCTTCTGGCCCCCAATATTCATGAAGATGCGGAAGCGACCGGTGGGAAGTGGATAGGCGGAAGTGACTGTGGTGATGCTGGTCGATCTGACGGTAGTGATGCTCGGAACGACAACGCGAATCTGCATTCCCGTTAGAAGAAGATTCCGTCGACTTCATCGCAATGAGCATACCGTGGTTGATGTGACATCGCTGGCAGTGATTACACGTGTAGAGGTGATCGTAGTTGTTGTCCTGGTCGTGCTACGGCCGCCTGCGGTGATGGAGGCCTGTGAAATGGTTAGCTTTACCCAAAGCACGATTGGAATGATGGAGTCAACTTGCAGTCACAGTGGTGGTACCGCTTGTGGCTCTGGCAGACAATGTGATTGTCGTGGTGGCAATAGCAGAGGACGGACGAAGACACCTGCAAGCTTGAATAATGCCCTCCAGTCCATATTGCGTGCGGAAGTATGGGAAGCAAGTGGATGAGGCTTGCCGACGCTTCATGCCCGACGTATCGTCAGAACTCGCAGTCGTTGGGAAGACTGCGGAAGTGGCAGAGTTGGGACAGGTGTACTGGGTTGAGGTCCTACTGATGGTAAGCGTGGTGACTTAGTTACAGGGTGGTGAAGGATTACCTGACAATGCCAGTAGTGACCGTGCCGGCAATGCTCGTCGTGGTGCCGCTTGTTACCCTCACAGTGCTAGTGTAGGTGCTTGGACAGTCAGTGAAAAGGTCATGGTGGATTCACAGGATCGCGCATACATTGTTGTTCTGACTGTAGTGGATCTGGAGTAACTGCGGGTGCGTGTGGAAGTGTAGCTCGTGGCAACCGTTAAAGTTCTAGTAGTGGTACGCGGAACTATGCTGTGTGATTGTCAATTGTGAACAACTGGGGAGAGCTCAGGGGCACACACGTAGTGCTGTATTCGACAGCAGTCGACGTGAGGTCGGAGCACACGCTTTCCACAAACGCAGTACCTCTACCGGAAATACATGCAGCTTCTGCAGAGACTGTCGCCGCTGCAGAACATGTTGCAGACGATGTAATGGTGTCTTGCCTGGCATCCAAAGCTGGCTGAGGTGCAGCGAGTGTGAGGGCGATCAACGCGAACAGAAGGCCGTAGGTGCTGGCCATTGAGATAGGCATGTTGGGAGTAACGAAGGACTTGCTGCGATGAGGTGAGGCTGCGATACTTCGAGAGACAAGTGGTGAACATCTTCAGTAGATATATATGTTATGCGTGTTGCTCTCTCATCGCGTCTGGTCAATTGCAAGTCCAAGCCTTGATCGATGGCTCGACCGTTCTGCTGGGAAACACAGCCGAATGCACGAGACTCCTTCAATATTGGCTTGCACGAATCGAAGCCTTTGGTGACCAGAGCTGGTCGAATCGCAAGTGGCCGCAACTCGTCAGGAGCGGCAGGCAAAGCATCGTGGCTCGAAAGGGGCATCTCTCCGTCATCCGGAGCATTTCTCTGTGGTGGGTGGGCTTCGTGTAAGTCGTCGATGAGGTGGTGTCGATAGTTCTCAGCCGAGCAAGACTCTTTCGAGACTTCGATTTCTTTATGTACCCCTGCATGAGACAACCACAAGCTGCAGTCCCACGAAGCCTTCAGACACACCAATGATCTCCTTGGCGTGCTGGTGTGACCACGTACATCCAGGAACCAAGCAGGACAAAGGCCGAGTTTCAATGAGGAGATTTGTCTAGCGATGCGCTAGTTGCGTCGAGAGCCAGCGATGTGAATATCGGGAAACACGCTGCCATGTCCAGGAGTTAGAGCGCACGTGAAGCATTGCCTGTCCCACGTTCGGGTACGAGTCCATACGCCACCATGGCAAGCAGCGGGGTGCTCGTCACCCTCAGTCGGTCTTGTCCTCCTGTCGCAGTCTTGTGAATTCTTTGGACTAAAGTGCCGGGCTTGTATTCTTTCTGTCCCTTCAAGTTCCTATACTTCATGCCCCGTCCAGGCCCCCTGAATTGAGCGAAGCATACATACCTAACTTGAGATGGGATGTACGCCGATATAGACTGACTTGATGAGCCGGCACGCCTGAGACCAAGGTAGGAAGTGCTACAAGAGATCAAGGCATGAAACTGCCTGTTTCCATGTCACTCAGGCTCTTCTCAGTATCAGGATGTACGTTCATTCATAGCATGACTGCATCCGAACAGATCTGCATGTCCACGGTTATCGAAGCCGGCTCGCAGAAAGGTGCAAAAAATTGCAGAACGTCCGGGGGACGAATGTATATGATAATCACTAGAAAGAAGAAAAAAGCAAAAAGAACGATTAGAACGCCCCACGGGACTCGAACCCGCAATCCCCTGATGTCGGACCATATTTGGATCGAAGTCAGATGCCTTAACCATTGGGCCAAGGGCGCAATGTATGACGCCGTACAGCGATAACAGGGTTTAGACAGCGTGATATATATACACCACAAATCCCTGCATAAATGGCCAGTGTAGCGGTGTTGAACGGTCCTAGGCTGTAGAGCACAATCAGGTACAAGTTTGTTCTTGTTGCACTATCCCTGGCAATGCAACACTACTCTGCGAACGATTAGTGACTACCTGTGCCGCGGCAATCTTCATTTCACTCGAGCCTTGGCGCTTCACAAACTCTTCCCAATCAGTACTCCCAAGAAGCCAAAACATAAAAACTTCTTCAGCTCTCGGAATTCGAGTGATCTGTCAGTGCGACTGTAGAGCATCATGTCAGACCTCGCCGCTCACTTCAGTGCCGCAGCCACTTCAGCAGACTGTATCCACGTCAAGAATATCCAATTGTCCTCTCCCGTGTCAGCGCCTGATGTTTGGGGCAATCTCAAGGAACAGCCAGCGCTCGTAAGCGTACATCTCTCGCTCACAAAGGGCTTCAGCACAGCATCGGATGCCGACAAGCTAGACGACAGCACCATCCATTATGGCAATCTTACCAAGCGCATCCGGTCAAATTGTGGGCAAGACTGTATCACATTGGATCAGGTTCTCGCTGCGACCGAATCCGCAATACATGGTCTGGCATTGAAAGCCAACGACAATTTCATCGTTGCGAGAAGTGCAGTGGAAGTACACCTGCCCAAAGCGAGTATGCTTGGCACCGAAGTGGTCATCACGTCTACCACGTCTTATGACCAGACTGGCAAGTCGTGCGATGTCACGAGGATTTTCAGCGTCAAGGATGTGACGATTCCGACTCTGATTGGCGTCAATGCCTATGAGAGAACCATGAAGCAACCGCTCGTAGTGAGCTTCACATTGCAATATACTCATTGTTCGAGCAGCTCATTCGATGAGAGGCACCAGAAGGCACTCTTTGATGTCGAAAAGACTCTAGTTCAGGTAGGTTTGACAAACCTGAAAAATGTAGGACTGATGAACACATCTGACATGATAGCAGATCATTCAGGATACAACCTATGAGACTCTGGAGACGCTCGTGGAGTTTGTCTACATGCAGCTGATTCAAAGGCTTCCAGAAGTCTTATCGCCTGGTACAAAGTTCAGCCTTCGAGTCGAGAAACCCAGGGCTATTGCAATGGCAGACGCGCCTATCATCGAAATTATGAGGACAGTATCAGGCAATGAGGCTTCCAACAAACAGGATGCAGCTGCAGCTTCCAGCGATTGATCATCAGCCGCGACCACAACTTCAGCGTCGGCTGACGGCCCTCTGGCTGTATCATCGACACTGGGTGGTATGAAGATTGTGCAGCCATATTCCTCCTGAGAGAACAAGACCCGGCTCAAATCACGCGCGACTGTATCGACTATCAATGCTGTCCAAAGAAGCATTCCCGTGCCATGGCGAGTGTGCAAGCAATACGCGGACAACGTTCGCCGAGATGACCCACACACTGCATTCATGATGAAACAGGTGGAGCGACCGGCGTGCAGCCGTCACCGCGTTGGGCACGTCAAACGGGGCTTATATTGGCCTTTGTTGGGAGTGATGCAAATACTAGTATGGCTACAGCAAGCCGTGAACTGTTGAGATAAATGAAGCAAAGGTCTCTGCAAGCGAGCGACCCTTTCAATATGAGTGGCGTGGCAGCCTCGCGTCGGCCATTGGACGAGATGGGATCGATGGAACCAGATTCAGCCATGCTAGCCTTGATCTGTCAGTGTGGCTGTCTGTAATATGCGGCCAATTCCGGACGTCTACTAAGAAGTTAGTTTATCATTTTGATAAGGACCTGCTTCCTCTCAATATACTGAAATGGAATGCCTTCAGCGCTAGAACCGAAGGATGTTCTCGGCCAAGTTCCCGTTCTCTACTTCTTTTCCTCTTCAACCTCGACGCTTCTCGACGAGAGAATGAGAACGTTCTCACGTCACGAGCGCGGAAAGCAAGTACATATGTACCTTAGTAGACTGAACGCTCCGTCGGAGGCAACCGCTATAGGGCCCTAACTTCTTCTGTTCCCTCGGTAGTTTAGCCACTATTCAAGGAAGGCTTAGGATTTAGGAAGCACCTTTAGACCGGTTTCTCTTGTTATACGCGTATACCTTCTACGTATAGTATGCCCGGCTATTGTTTGAAGCTAAGCAAGGGTAGAATAGGACCCAATGACCCCCATCAGACGTAAGGCCGGTGCGTCGAATGGTCAAGTCCGCAAGTTTTGCGATATTGCTCGCTCATATCTTCTACACCAAGACCGCGCAATTCATATATAGAAGTGTTTCGTCTGGATCATCTCCACCGAATGGGTGTGCTTTGGTGGTGGTCTCTCGCCGCCCGGCAGGATCTTGCCCGTCGCAATCGTGGTGGGGATGAATGAATCGATGTGCCGTGAAAATGCCGTGTTATCGATAGAAGTAGACCTAGCACAGCTGCCAACAATTAAGTCTGCGAGCTTTGCCGAGGAATGTTGGATGAAGTCGTTGGGAACAAGTCCAAGATGCTATCGATCTGGGCTGCGCTAGAACACCCACAGCTTGTAGCCTTGTACGTCTTCACGAGATCCTGGAGGCGCAATACGTGCCGGAACGCCATACCGCTGCCGCAGCCTGCAGTACCGTCAAGCCACAGTAGAACTACAGGGGTAAAATGCTACGAAATGGAGGCAGCGCGGGTGTGTCGGTGTGACATGACAGTACTGTAGACTGAACACAGGTAGGAATTGGCTGGCAATGATCGCCAGGTCATGTATACAGTGCCTTAGCGTGTCGATGCCGCGATGGGGATAATTCTCCCGTCGGAGTGTGATGGGTCATCTTCCAGAAACGCTAGAGGTGTGGCAACGGTGAGGTGGCGAACTTGGGCGCAAGATGCATCTCGCTGCGAGAGAGGAGGTATGGCGGTCGTTCTATCGGAAAGACAACTCTAGCAGAACTAGGAGGTATACCTCCTAATAATACCTCTACCTCCTAAGAGAGATGTGAGTGAGGATAAGTCCGGTGGGGAGCGGAGGCGGCAGCGAGTCGCGAAAAGCATCCGATTGGTATCGTTGCCGTGGCGTTGAGGATGAAGCAGCTCTTTAGCGGCCAACGCGCGGGCCCTGCATGGCTATTTGGCTATATTGAGGCAGGTGCAGCTTGTTGTTCAGGCCGTCCTTTGACCATGAAATGCCTGTGATTGCAATAAAAATACCCTCGCACACCACATTCACCTCCTCTACTCCTCATCCTCATCTTCTCCTGCTTCTCTCCTGTCCATACCATTGCACCGCCGCGACATTTGTTCAGTAACGCTCCTCGGATTGTGCAAGCCAAGCACCCTTGAACTCTGCGGGGTGAGCTCTCTTGCCCAGCTTTAACTGTTTCGAAGCATCCAAACTTTTGTTTCCTCAACATCAACTGACCACCCCCCTTCTTCTCGCCAGAACCTCACACAGCGACGACATCACGACACGCAAACATGGCATCCGCTCTCAAGGATGCGCTTCCAGCGCGCCTGAAGCCCTCCAATGGCGAGGCTGAGGGCCGTCACCACGGCAAATCTCAGTCCCACGTGGTAAGTTTTCCTCTGATTCACTCCGTGGTCCTGTCTTCTCGCGAGCGGCGGCGGCGACGACGAGCAGCGGAACCGACGACTGCGAAGATGAAGACTGCGTCGGCACCAGCGTCAGCAAGGCGGCCTCCCCGTCGTTGGCAAGAGTGACCATCAGCACACCCACGGACGTCGCTTCCGCGGCGCTCTGGTGTTGCTAGAAGACGGTCAAGGCGAGCTTGTCCACAAGGCAGCAATACGGCACACACTTCAAGCAAGCCCCAAGCGAGCTTGAAGCGCTGTTCGATTCGCGATCGCATGGTCACTTGCCAATATGGGTGCCGCCGCTGCAATGTGCTGGCCGCCGACCAGAGCAAGCTTCACTTCAGCAGCGGAACTACCGCCACAAACACCACATTCCCGATCCACGCATTCACCAAACTGCACATTCACCAACCCACGCGAGTCGACACTCGACACTTGACTACATAATAGCGACGATGCTTTCGCTTTGAAAGCTGTACCTATACACACTCTAGCTTCAGCTCTAGCTATCTACGTGCAAAATGGCCAGCAAGTCTGTGATGGAGACATACACGAAGCTAACCAACGGCTCTCATCAGGCTTTCGAGAACACCTCCACATCCGTCGCTGCGTCTCAGATGCGCAACGCTCTCAACAACCTGACAGACACGGTCAAGGACCCAAAGGAGAAGAAGGTCAGTACCGCTCGGTTTCCGAGTGCCAACCAGATTTCTGACGTTTTCGCAGCGTTTCGAGACCGAGATGGACAACTTCTTTGCTCTCTTCCGCCGCTACTTGAACGACAAGGCGAAGAGCAACGAGATCGACTGGGCCCGCATCGCTCCACCAAAGCCAGAGCAGGTCGTCGACTACAACAGCTTGGGCAACTCGGAATCTGTTGAGTTCCTCAACAAGCTCGCCGTGCTCAAGCTCAACGGCGGTCTCGGTACTTCTATGGGCTGCGTTGGTCCAAAGTCCGTCATTGAGGTCCGCGATGGCATGTCATTCCTCGACCTTTCAGTCCGCCAGATTGAATACCTCAACCGCACATACGACGTTAACGTCCCGTTTGTGCTGATGAACTCATTCAACACTGACGCGGACACGGCTTCTATCATCAAGAAGTACGAGGGCCACAACATCGACATCATGACGTTCAACCAGTCCCGATACCCCCGTGTGCTCAAGGATTCCCTCCTCCCAGCACCAAAGTCTGCCGACTCCAAGATCTCCGACTGGTACCCACCAGGACACGGTGACGTGTTCGAGTCGCTCTACAACTCGGGCATTCTCGACAAGCTCATCGAGCGCGGCATCGAGATCCTCTTCCTGTCTAACGCTGACAACCTGGGCGCTGTCGTCGACCTGAACATCCTGCAACACATGGTGGAGTCGAAGGCTGAGTACATTATGGAGTTGACAGACAAGACCAAGGCCGATGTCAAGGGTGGTACCATTATCGACTATGAGGGCCAGGCTCGTCTGCTGGAAATCGCGCAGGTGCCCAAGCAGTATGTGAACGAGTTCAAGAGCATCAAGAAGTTCAAGTACTTCAACACCAACAACATCTGGATGAACTTGCGAGCGGTTAAGCGCATCGTGGAGAACAACGAGTTGGAGATGGAGATCATCCCCAACGGCAAGAGCATTCCCGCAGATAACAAGGGCGAGGCCGATCTGAGTATCATTCAGCTCGAAACCGCTGTTGGTGCTGCCATCAAGCATTTCCACAATGCTCACGGTGTCAACGTGCCACGCCGTCGCTTCTTGCCCGTGAAGACGTGCTCAGACCTGATGCTCGTCAAGTCGGATCTGTACACACTCAAGCACGGCCAGCTCGTAATGGACCCGAACCGCTTCGGACCAGCTCCGCTCATCAAGCTCGGTGGTGACTTCAAGAAGGTGTCCAACTTCCAGTCGCGCATTCCGTCGATTCCCAAGATTCTCGAGCTGGACCACCTCACCATCACCGGCGCTGTCAACCTTGGCCGCGGAGTCGTGCTCAAGGGCACGGTCATCATTGTGGCGACAGAGGGCAGCACCATCGACGTGCCACCAGGCTCCATTCTGGAGAACGTGGTGGTGCAGGGAAGCTTGAGGCTGCTCGAGCACTAGAGTGGTTCTGCGAGGCGGCTTCAGGCTGCAACTGCTTAGCACCTCTGTTCAGCACGGCCATGCTGGACCAATTCAGTGACACGCGGGATGTAATTACTACTACTACAGCGAAAGGAAAAGGTCGAATCAGTCGATCTGACAGCGACGACAAGCGTATTGCATGAGATACCATCGGAGGTGTACTCCCAGCGCATGACGGAATGAAGATGATAAATTTTGTTCAAGTGACTCTCCTTTCATTCTTCATCTCTTGCTACTGACCTTGTCGTTACCCTGTTGGTGACTGTGGCCACATCCGTGCCATGTCTGCTGTGTGATCCATATCGAGTACAACGGTGAGTCGGCTGTAGAACTATCGGCGACTGGGCAGCAAGGATTAATTCTATCAATCGGCCAATATTCCCTGCAATGACGTCCTTCTCAAACAAATCTTACCTTACACGTGCAAAGAGGTAGAACCTTAGGTCGGTACGTGTACTGTACAGTTCCCTCTCTCTGCCATGCATATCATGATGCATGTCCTTGCATCCACCGAGTCCTTCTCAGAGACGGTCGTTTTGATACAATGGACGTTTGTGCTAACAAACCATCCCATCCGTCCCGACTCCTCGTAGTGCTCTTCTCCTTGCCATCCCATCCCCCTCACTTCCCATCCCATCCTCTTCTCCCCGCCTCACTACTAAGGCTTTGTCGCAGGCACACTCGGAAGATCCGAAGTCGCATCACATCAGCCTGCAGTTCCCAAGCAAGGAACCGCTGAACACTTCTAGCACCGAGCTGCTGTGTATGTGCGTGTGTCTGTGTGGCTGCGCGCCCGTTGCAGATGCGCTAGCCGTTGTTCACCTCACTACCTACCTTATCTCCAGGCACTCACAGCTTGCCTCATGCTCATGCGCGACTGCATGTATGGAATAGCTGCGGACTTCCCTCGAACGTCACTCTATATCCTCGTCCAGTCCATCGTACAAGCAACGATATAGGCATCGCTGTGGCTGAATATGACGAGCGCAACACCTTCTTCGACGCCTCCAGAGGAGCACGCGACCCATTCTGAAGCGCAACACCAGCACGGACACGAGCAGCAGCAGAAACAGAAGCAGAAGCAGAAGCAGGATCAGGAGCAGACGCGCGAGCACGCGGATGCGGACCAGCACGAGAAGGATGTTGAGCAGCGCGAGGCTTACGAGTACTGGGGATATCTGTTTAAGCCGGATAAGACGGGCACCGACAAGCTCAAGAGCTTGCTGCGAGGCTTGAAGGACCTCATGAACGAGCAGTATGAGCCCTCTGACAACCCCGATCTGACGCCGAATCAGCTGGCGCACTTCTACCGCGACCTGCATGGCAACTACGATCAGCTGTTCCTAGGCACGCCCAGCGAGAGCATCGCCTTCATCTACAAGAGCTTAGGCTGTCTGCACAGTCTGCAGCCGCTCCACCACACTCACCAGACTGCCTTTACGGATCCCACCGTGCCTGCGCTGAAGACTGAGGGATGGATCATGTGGCAGACGATCCAGCTTCTCCTGGGGCCTGAAGAGCACTCGAGCTTCCTGCGAGAAGCTGTCGCCAAGTGGGATGTCAAAGACCATGACACCGGCGCCGTGCTCCCCAAGATCCTGCCGCGAGAGTGCTTTCCAATCGACCCGGATAAGCACATGGTGGCCTGGTACGAGGGTGTCTCGGAGCGCCTACGTCGAGAAGCAGAAGACGAAGAGCGCCACAAGCATGTTGAGGTGGAGCACGACTCGGATCAACCACCACCACGACGAGTACGAGATAGAGCGCATCATGGGCCGCCACATGGCCCTCCACGTCCAGAGGGAGATGTGCCGAGTGAAGATGATGGTGCATCAGTGGACTCACGAGGACCCGCGCTGGCATACTTTCGAAACCCTTTATACAGGCACGTGGATGGCCGACCCTCCATCGTGCGGAAAACGTCGAAAAGACCAGGCTTGAGCCCGCGCGCGACGATGCTCGACAAAGGGAAAGCAGCAGCGGCTTCATTCGGACGCATCGCACGCGGTGTGGGCAGTCCGCACTTGTGGTCCGCCGAACCAAGACACAGCCGAAGTCATTCTCGCGACCACCAGGACCACCACGAGCGAAGAAGGAGCCACGCGGACAACAGATATCCTCCCGATACAGAAGAACCCACATCCGCAGGTTCCTACGATGAACGCTTCGAGCCACGAGCAAATTCGAGCCACACCCATAGCCATAGTAGCCATGGCCCCAGCCGTCACAGGCGGAAGTCTTCTCAGCCCGATCGAGCTCCTTCCGGTGCTGTTGCGGACGATGAGATGGAGGAGAGCGAGACGAGCCCTGTATACAGTCCTCCATCGGGGTCCAATTCGAGCAGACCTCGACACCATCGCTCTAGGCCATCTGAAGCTCGTGATGGCGATCGCGATCAGCCGTTGCGACACTCCAGGAGCCACGATCCGACGCCGAGTCAGCGCGAAGGTGAAGACTATTTCGGTCCTGGCGGGCACTACGAGGAACCTCCTGCTGCTAGGAGAAGCTCTGTTCATGACAGACCCAACACACCACCAGTGCAGTACAATGACTTTGGCCCATCCTTCGGACCTTCCGCTTCGCCCCTGTTCGCTGCAACAGTAGCCAGGCATCCTGCTCCGCCTGCGCCTCATTTCACACAGAACATGCCACCAAGAGGGCCTCCTGGCAATGGCCACCTGCCGCCACCAGGCCCAGAATACGATGGAGGTCTACCTGCGAGACACCAGTCATTACGACGACATCACGATGGGTACGACGGCCGCAGCCCTGCGCGAGATGACAGACATTATGGCAGTCCTCGGCCAGGATCACGAAGGTACGATGATTCTCAATACCCCAGTGGTCCACCCCCAGGACGCGATCCGCGGGATTCACGGTATCCGCCTCCTGATTTCGATTCACATCGTTTGCGAGACTCCAGAGAACGCGGCTATCCACCTCCAGACGACCGCCGACCGCCACGCGATGCCCGAGACAGAGATCATCGCGACCGGCGAAGCAGTCGCGCGAGTGCTCCGCCTCCTGACGATGATTATGACGATCCTCGGAGACACCATCGGCCAAAGCACACCCGTTTTACGGATACTGGCGTGAGCGGCAGAAAGTATCCGGATGAGAGTGGTTTCAGTCGTGGTTCGTAGGAGGAATCTCGTACTTTGATCAAAGACAGATTGAAACACTGGGCCGAGGAAAGGCAGAAGAGAAAGAATGGAATCTGGCACGAGCAGACCTGAGCAACGAATGATGACACGAGGGGAGTAGATTTTGGTAATGCTACACGTTTGATGAGTAGGCACATGTAGTAGATACGATGTTATGAGCAATAAGGTAGTACTACTCCTTTCAAGTCCTCAGTTATGGAAAGACTTTTTTACATCTCAGCACTTTCTGAATTCCGAACGCTTCTCTTTTTCGGAAATATGTCATGATCATTTATTCATATATTTGATCTCCATGTCATAAAAGAACACGTGATTTGTGACCTAGCTTCTCCCGTACTTATAACAACACCACCAACTACAAGACCAAGATTCCCTCATCACTCCATATAACTCACCGTCTTAATCCTCACAAACTCCTCCAATCCCCACTGCGCATTAAATCTTCCCCAACCAGATTTCTTCACGCCACCATGCGGCAAGCCCGCTTCATCATGCACACTCATCGAATTAATATGAATCGCACCCGAATCAATTTCCTTTGCAATCTTCAATCCTCTTCCCAAACTTTCCGTAAACACGGCACCGGAAAGTCCATATTCCGTATCATTCGCAATGGAAATCGCTTCTTCGTCAGATTCGATAGCGATGAGAGAAAGTGTCGGGCCGAAAGATTCCGTGTACCAAATGTCCATGTCTTTTTTCACGTCCGACACGATGAGGGGTCGGATTCGATAGGCGGAGGGGTCAGTGGAAGAAGGGTCTCCATAGATGATTTTGGCGCCTTTGGAAACGGCGTCTTGCCGCAATTTGGCGTTTTTCTCGACGCCGGGTTTGGCGATGAGTAAAGGTGCTTCTGCCGATGGGGCGTAGATTTTGTCGGTGGCGGATTTTAAGGCTTCGCCAAAGGGTTCGAGGATTTTGCGGTGCACGAGGACGCGTTCGGTGGCCATGCAGATTTGTCCGCCGTGTAAGAAGGAGCCGAGGGCGACTTGGAAGGCGGCGTGTTCGATGTTGGCGTCTTCGCAGACGATGGCGCTGGCTTTGCCGCCGAGTTCCATGAGGCAGGGTTTGAGTTCTTTGCCGGCTTTGGCGGCGATGATGCTGCCGACGATGGTAGATCCGGTGAAGTTGATTTTTTTGATGCTGGGATGCTCGATCAACTTGTTGGTGACTGCTGCAGCATCTTGTGGTCGGTGATACACAATGTTCAATACACCATCGGGCAAGCCGGCCTCCTTGAGAATGGATCCAATGGCCCAGTACGTCCTAGGGCTCAGCTCGGAGCCTTTCAGGACGCACGTGTTGCCTGCGGCGATGGGATAGAGGAAAGCACGAACACCCAGGATGTAGGGAGCATTCCATGGAGCAATGCCCAAAATGACACCCATGGGCTCCTTGAACAAAAACGCTCCTTGACCGGGAGTCTTGGTCTGAGGAATGTGGCCACTAATGGTGGAAGCGAGCCCACTCACGGAGCGGAAATTGTCAATGGTGGTAGCAATGTTAAATTGTGCAAAGGCATCGAGAGAACCCGTTTCCTCCATCATATAGCCGATGAGCTCGGCTCTTCGTGACTCCATGATGTCAGCTGCTTTAAGGAGGATGCTCTGAATGTCGCCGGCTTTGGTTTTGCGCCATGTTTTGAACGCTTTTTCAGCGGCTTCACATGCCTCTGCAACATGCTGCTCCGACGCCGAAGAGGAAGGCCACAGCGGCTGGCTTGTGCTGGGGCAATTCACGTCAAAGGTGGTGTCTGTGACGACCTCCTGGCCATTGATCCAGAGCGGCACGGGCCCAGCCATAGTGATGACTGCTGTCCTGGTACTTGGAGAAGGAGGAGGAGGATAATGAGGAGAAGGAGGACGAGGACGAGGAGGAGCAAGTGGAATGTATCGTGACTTAGGTATGTAGTTTGGTGCAATTGGTAATTGGTGCCACCGTTCTCAGGACACAAAAGGGATGGACTGATAGTCTATATATGTTGTGAATCATCCCGTGACCTCGGTCGTGGCCCCCACAGCCGCACAACGGTGCGTCGTATGGGGCAAAGGTCCTAGATCCTAGCTGGAAGAACTGCCGAGTTAGCCTACCGCCCCCATTGCAGTGGAGAAGTTCGAGGGGCTAGTTCTATTACACTCGTTGCTTACACACAGCCGCTCCCAGGATTTATCATCGGCCTCAAGTGAAACTACCACATATTCCGTTCTGTTCGACATCCACCTACCGTACGAGACAGCGTCCCGGTGGGCGTGAACAGCCGCGGTGCTTCAGCTACCGAGTGAGAGCTACAATATCATACGCATGACTGGACGGAAAGAAAGGATGTAATGCACAATCGTGCAGCCATGGGTGGTACTGTATCCACTCCTGCATGTATGAACCCATGTTTGCACTTTCTGACTGCATTATCTGAATGCGTGCGACATGTAAGATATGTTATATGCAGAAGCTTGTCTGGTCTACAGGCTTCCATCGGCCACAAGCTGTTTGCAACCATTGATCATATCGGCCTTGAGGTCCTCCCAGCTCTCAACACCAACGCTGACTCGCAGCAGACCGCCTTCCACCTTCGGGTCACTCATCTTCCTCCACTCAACCAGACTCTCCACACCGCCCAAACTCGTAGCATGGTGGAAGAGGTGCAATTTCGAAGGCAAACGTCTTGCCAATGCTTCACTTTTCATCCACATCGAGAAAACAGGACCAAATCCGTTCGGCATCTGCTTTTTCAACCACCCCATGTCTTCCTTTTGCAGACTCGCATGCTCAATCTTCTCCACAACCTTCTTCACATCCTCGACGCCGTCATCATCCGTCCCTGATGTTCCCTCCAGCGCGCCAGCAATGAAAGCAACCAACTGATCCGCATTCTCGCTCTGCCTCTTGACCCTCAACTCAAACGTCCTGAGAGATCTCACACCAAGCCAACCTTCCATACTACCCATGACACTCCCTAGATAGATCCTTTCAGCATACATGCCCCAATAGTGTTTTTCCCATTCTTCCCCCTGTCTCCCCACCCCAACAACACCACACAGCATATCCGAATGCCCGCCAAAATATTTGGTCCCAGAATGCATAACAAAATTCGCTCCCCACAGAAAGGGATCCAGCAAAGGCGGAGGAGCAAACGTCGCATCCACAGTCAAATACGCTCCTCTCCGATGCGCCGCCTGCGCAAAAGCTTCTACATTGTAAGCAATCCCCGTAGGATTGACCGGAGTCTCCAAATGTACCACATCACCCTTTCCCAGCCCCGCTTCATCCCAGCTCTTCTCATCAAACAAATCCACAATCTTGCATCCTGTCAGTTTCTGGTAAATGGCCAAGACACCATGGCAGCCGTGATAGCCCTCACCGATAGCGACGACCTTGGGGTGCAGCCATGTGAGGAGGGCATGGAATGCCGAGAGACCACTCGAGTAGGTGATGACGGGCTGGCCGAGGATGCTGGTGAGCATCAACTCCAATCGACTGGAGTTGGGAGCGGTAAGGCGGGAATAGATGTGTCCATCGCCGAGCATGGGCCCTCCAGGAGGGTGCAAATCGGACAGTTCGAGTTCGCGTGAAGGGTCGAGCTGGGAGGGGTCGGATTTGTAGCGGTAGGTGGTGGAGACGTGGAGAGGAGGAGCGACATCGATGTTAAAGTTGATGGGGTCATCGGCGTGAATGGCTCTAGTAGCGAGGCTGAGGTTCTCGTAGTCGCCTGGCTGTGGAATGCGTCGTGGAGGCTTGTTCGGCTGGTCGTGGAGAGGTTCTGCCATAGTCAACCTGCGGCGCGGTATCAAGGAAAGCAATGTAGGTAAGGTAGTCAGAAGAACGACAAAAAGGGTATCATATAGGTGCTTGTCCTACGATCACATTCAAACTGGTATGTCTGTCTTGTACCTGTAGCTTGCGCTCTCACCGCGGTTCATGAAGCATTCCAAGTTCATTGGCAGTCGCGTCATATCACACCAAACTGACATTTCAAGTTGACCTTTGGCCTTGCCTTGCCCCCCACCATGGGAACTCCCGTCCCGTAGGGCGGGGATCACCCGTACCGAGAAAGATCCGCTCTACTCTGGTTGTCTGGATCATATCCGTCGCTTGAGCGTAATGCCGCGAGAGACGCTCGTAGCAGCTGGGAGGGCATGCGCGAACCTGTCGCGATCTGGTACGACTGTTAATATGTGCAATTTCATGCAACTTCATGTTGGAGAGAGACTTACCTTGTTCCGTATCGAATCCTATGGTAATGTCATCGTGTTCTTCGGCATATTCCAGGTTCTCCAAGTTGACGAACCGATTCTTCAACTGTTCCTCTGCACTCTCGTCTTTCCCCTTCTCTCGGTTGGGCAAAGTGAACTTGGCGTCGACCATCTTCACCGTCCACTTCTTGCCTTTGCTGTCACCCTTGTGGGTTTCAAAAACATCAGTCGACTTGACCTGGAAGCAGAGTGCATCTGCATGGCTGAACTCTTCCATGAAGGCCAAGAGCTGAACAATCTGTCCTTGAGATACAATCTGAATGCGTACGCTCTGTGCCTGCCACTTCTTGTAAATCGGTACAACCATGCGTCTTCGTGAGATGTCCAGGCTGGCAGCCATGCCGTCAAAACGCACAGTGCATCCGGTGACGGCCGCTTGGAATGCATGCAGATCCGAGTGGCTTTGAAACGTGAATGTACGAATGGTTTGCTGCTCGAGCACTGTCTTCAGTACTTCCGCGATGCCGTTGACAACTGTAGCATGCGACTGTCTGGTATCAATCGACACGGTCATGTCTTCTTGCGGATCGCGCAGTATTTGCACGCTAGGACTGTCTGAAGGAGGTAAGCGGAGTAGCAGTTCCCCTTTGCCTAGGTTCACACGATCCGTGATACAACCAGTGTCATGTCGGGCCAGTATGCGAAGACTTTCCGATTCGATGGTGGCAGGAAACCTGCTGTTCGAGTCGTCAGGAACACTGTTGGTGATGCCTAATTTCTGCCAATTGAGTTTCTGCAGCGCAACATGTCCTGATTGCGAGAAGCTCAGGGAGGGTGATGCCGGCTCTATGTTGAGGCTTGCCAAGACCATCTTTCCGACAATGCTCTCATCCGACCTGACAGCGAGACCATTAATGATATTGTAAAGGCTTTGTCTGCTGCCAGCGTCCGGGAAGACAAGTAGTATCCTGCACTGTCTTTGTGCTTCCCAGATACGCACGACCATTGCAGTAGTGCCGCCCGCGGCAGAGTCTGTGAGGAACTCAAAGTAGAACGGCGATCTTCCACAAATGTCGTGGCTCACAGCACTCAGCGTCTTGTGCCCGGGATCCGTGACGAGCAACAGGCGGTAGCCCCGGTGTAGCCTCCGTGTCCCAGTGCCACCAACATGCTTGTCTGTGCGCTCAAAAATGAAGGCACTGCACCCTCGAATCTTTTCTGATGGGAACGAGCTCGAATTTGAGGAGTCGACATATTGCAGTTCCGTAAGTCGACACTCGTGGACTAGTCTTTCGTCCGAATTTGGTTGCATCGTCCTTTCTACCTTGCGGGCATATTCTGACAGGTTCCATAGTGCCCGATAGTCACGTTCTTGCATGCGTACACTCAAGTCGAAATTCCTGGGCAAACGTATGGACATGGACGCCGGACTTGCTTCCCACGAGACATCAGACCACGTTAGACCCCGTCGACGATCTTGCTGAGGCATTATTTTGATGTTCACGAGCTCGCTCTGGCTGGCAATAGTGACGCTTGTTTGATAATCATGTCTGCCACGCAGCACGGTAAGCAAGCACGGCAGCATAACGCGGTCGGTTTCCAGATCCTCTGTGTGCAAATATACCTCAACAGGAAATCGTCCATACCAGAAGTGGTCGTTGGTATCATTGAGAGGAAGCACCTCATATGGATCAACAGCTTGTTTTGAATCTTGCACCAGTACTGAGCTGCTGACACTGCCACCGAGCACTGCCTGTACATCAGAGGTAAAGCGTGGGTACTCAATCCATATCTGAGTATTTTGTCCCTGGATCAAAGACGACTCCGGCGGTAGCATGTGGTTCTTCGTGAGCGACAAGGACAAGGTTTTGAGCGAACTCTTCAGGGCAGCAATGCTACGACGGATCATGTTTGCATTGGGATCACTCTCGTGCGCCTCACCATCTGCCATGTCCAGATGGTTCAAGGGGTCTCGCAGTATCCACCACGTCTTTGCAAGGTCAACGTGAGGCTGAGTGAGGAGTTCGCGTCTTTCGTTAGGACCTCTTCGTGCGAACAGTGCTTCTAGACCCGTCTTCCCCGTGTGGTACCACCACAACGCAGCTCGGAGCCACATGGAAGGCGTGCAGCGGTCGCCGGAAAGCTCTTTCTCGGCGGTCAATCGGAAGACACCCCTCATATGTGCTACACGGGCTTCAAAGTCCGCAAAAGCAGCATCGGCAGCTGGATTGTTTTCTGTGGGATTCAGTGACCAAGCCGCAGGTCGACTTAGCGAGTAAGTGGAACTAGATGATAATGGTCTCGGCTTTTCTTCGTGTCGCAAGACTGCTGCTGGCGACTTGCTAGGCGGAGGTATGGTTGTTGCGGCGACATAGTCTTGCGTACGATGCACAGGCAGCGGTGCCGGCGAAGCACCTGTGCGGCCCGGCACCAGCAGTGACGACCTCGGGCTGTTGGCACTTGAAGCTCCGTTCTGGACTCGAGAAGAGTACGGCGGCTGTGACCCAGGGCCCGCTGATTGCATACGCGGTGGTGCACCATCGTCCCGCGAGCTGGGACGAGAATGCGAGCTTCGGTTCGGGAAGCGGTTGACGCTCGAGGATGACCCGTTAGGTTTCGAATAGACCGCAGTCGACTGCTGTGATGAAGTGGAAGCGTCGAAAAGGCGATCGGAGAGACGTGGGGATCTCGAATTGTCGCGTGCATGATCAATAGGAATGGCCATACTGGGTTGTGGTGATGCCCTGGTCGCATATATGCCTCGTAGTGGTGATCGTGGCGGTGGCAGCGGGATCTGCGCGTGATTGTTGACTTCCCGTTCACTCAAATCTTGTCCCAAAGACTGAGTGGGAGGCTCCAGCTGATGCTGGGGAGATGGCGATGCGTCTCTCAAATGCCTTGTTGTATCTTCGCGGTCCGCAACCGGGTTCGGCGCGTCTGGCGTGATTCCGATTTCAGGAGACTGGCTCAATGCCTCAGTCGAGCTATACACGCCAGAATCGCCAGAATGGCGCGCGATAGCTGGGGGCTTATGCGACTCTTCATGCTCACCACTTGAACGTTCGATCTCATCTTCTTCGCTATCTTTTTTCACCAGCATGCTCGCGCGCCTGAAGGCCATTCCCTCATTCCTGGTCATCTCGCGTCGCTTCTGCACCACTGGGGAGCTAGCTTCGTCGCTTGTCGCGCTTTCGGGGGCAAGATGAGCCCTGATGCTGCCGAGTCCAGCTGCAGATGGCCTACCCTCAAACTGGAATTCCGTATCCAGCCTGCCAGGTTGCTGCCGAGAAGGCGGTGGATTGGAGCTTGCACTGTCATCTCCGGGTGTCTGCAGAGTCGTGCTGTTTCCGAGTCCTGTGTTAACCCTTCCAATACTCGGTCGGAGTGGTTCTATATCTCCCACGGGTGGAGCAGCAAGCTTTCTCGAGATTGGCGGCGAGAACTCCCGGTGAGACGTATTTATTCTGCGAATTGGCGGCGCCGCAGGAGTTTCCTCTGGAGGCTGCGGGGGGTATCCTCGAGCTTGCGCCGTTGGCTGGCCATGCATTGGCAGTGCCAGCGATCGTACGGCTGGCGTCGCGTCTGACACTGATCTCCCCATGGCGGCCTTCCTCCGCCCAATCTCTGTTGGCGGATCTGGTGCATCATCACCACCCTCTCCAATGATCTCCGGCGCTGTCTTTGCGAATCCCACAGTCAGCCCTTTCCTCCTCCTCGGCTTGGTGAAAGTCGGTCCATCTGGGCCGGGACTGTCCTCGCCCAATGCTCTGACCTGATGCGCCTCGGGCCACCTCCTTGCTATTGCGATATCCAACTTTGGCTTGCTCTTTTCCGTGCTCGGCTTGAGGAAGTCGACGACATCGTTGTCCAGCGTGAAAGCGCCTGCACGGGCTGGCGCGGGCGGGTCATCCTCGCTCGGTTCTCGTTCTTTCAGCACTTTGACCCATTTGCTCTTCTTCAGGAATCTGCTCGCTTTAGACGTCTTGCTCTCGTCCTCGGCCATGGTGTCCAGCACCAGATGATGGCCAGCTCAGTCGCGCAGCAAAGAGGACGGGCGCCTGGCGCGTTCCTCGCGTGTCACTCCCAGCTTCCTGCATAGGCAGACACTAACACGACACACGACGCATGCACGCAACGAGAAGGACCCTGAGACATCGACCAAGTCGCGCGTGAGGTGCGTGAGTGTGAGAGTGTGAGAGTGGAAGAGTGAAATGGTTGATGTCTGAGTGGTCGGTCTCTCTCGGCGTGAATAATCAAGGTCGACACAGACACGCAATGCCCATCGCGAGGAGTTATGCGGCAGGATGGATGAACGACCCAGGATGTTGCTTGCAATTCACACGAAGAAGGGACATACCTTACATGTAGTAGTAAGGTCAGGTCAGGTCAGGGCAGGTCAGGTAGGTAGACAGTTGCCAAGCCGCATGCGTTCTGCGACACGAAGTCAATAATCGAACATGCTCCCGTCCTTCCTCTGTGGAGTGGTGACCGACCAGCAGCTCGTTCTCACGATCGTCGTGGGAACACACCACCGTGCTCGGCGGCTAGACAACAATACAGGCACGCGCGCAAGGATGCCATTTATAGTTCTGCGGCAATACGGGACCTACAGGCTTGACACACGCCTAACCACCTAGTCGCTGCTAGTCTTGCACTCGTGCTGCCCGCATCCCCACCACCACCACGAGTCCACGAGTCCATGACTGCCTCAGTCTGGAAGGAGGAGGTATCGTGCAACGCGCTTGTCTTCACCGGCTATAGGTGCGGTGCGGTACCAGGTGTGGCTGTAGGGACTTCTTCTATGTGAGGCGAGGTTCGACTACTCCTTGTTGTATGCACCTTATGATGCCCGCGGTAGGTTTGGGAACACGGATGCAAAAACATGTAATTAAATGCCCTTCCTTCCGGACATCCCTATCGTGACCGTTTGGTTGCGACCATCGCCCAACGAACGGCATCTGGCATCTGCAGTCTTGCTAGGATCTAACAAATTTGTTCTTTTGCCCCGAAGTCCTGACGAGGTTGGTTTTTTGAGCGACCTGGACCCCGCTGGGCACTCCGCACTCACTGCCACTCAGGTCCTTCCAGGTTCCATCTTACCTTAGCTATCTATAAAGGCTATAGTAAATCATGGTGCTGATAACGCTCTGCTGCCACCGTGACCGGAGCGGCGGAGAGTGAGTGACAGCATACGGTTTCATGCAGGTACATGTACGGGCACGTTAATTTCGGTCGGTGTCTTGATACATCAATCGAGAAATCAAGAACGCAGGTGCACTGGAGAGACTCGTGAGCCCTGCATCGTCCAGCTGCAACCGACGACTATTATTTTGTTACCTGCTCCTAGCTGCGTCCATGCAGGACCACTGGCAAAGACGCGACTGATACAGTATCGAGAAATAGTACGACCGTCATGTGACGACGTTAGTGAGCGGGTCGATTTTGCGCTTCCCGTGCGACCTTGAGAGGCCCGCCTACATGTAATTTACCTACTAGGTGTGCAACGCTACATGGGACATGCCAACATGGTTATTTCAGCGGAAAAGTCTCAACGAGGTAGGACAGTCAGTGAAAACGTATAATATGAACGGGGAGAGAAAAATCTCATTTCATGATATGCAGTCTGCTTTTGAGTCTGCCAGCCGTGACTGATAGAGTGCAATCGTTTGAGCCCATGCCACACTGCCTTTGTAACTTGTCATCGTCTGGACTTATCCGCTGTCCACACGCATCGCTCTCGCGCCTTAGTTGGCACCTGCGCCAACAATTGTTGGGATACCCTCCTTGTACTTGATGGCACCAGAGCTGGAGCCGCAAGCCTCAATCGACTTCACGGCACCGATGCCCTCGAGATCGCTCTGCTTGACCTCGCCGAAGACGACGTGGCGGCCGTCGAGCCAGCTGGTGACGACAGTGGTAACGAAGAATTGCGAGCCGTTGGTGTTTGGGCCGGCATTGGCCATGGAGAGGAGGAATGGCTTGTTGTGGGTGAGCTTGAAGTTCTCATCGGCAAACTTCTCGCCGTAGATGGACTTTCCACCAGTGCCCTGTTGGATGGCGCGTTAGTCGTATGCTCCGAGGGACATTGGGAAGTCTGTCAGGTTCTGCTCTTACGTTACCACGGGTGAAGTCACCTCCCTGAAGCATGAACTCTGGGATGACACGGTGGAACTTGGAGCCCGAGTAGCCGAAGCCCTTCTCGCCAGTGCAGAGAGCGCGGAAGTTCTCGACAGTCTTTGGGACGACGTCGTCGAAGAGGTCGAAGTTGATGCGGGCAGAGCGTGCTACAGAGGATATCAGCATCGGTGCTCTGTGCCTTCGGGGAACGTGTGCATCGACGACATGCTGGGCCAACTTACGCGCAATGCTAGTATCCTGCTCGACGACCTTGCCGGTGGAGTCGACCTTGAGGAGAGGCCCAGTCCAGGTCACATCGAAGTAGGCGGAGACGGTCATTCTGGCGGTAGAAGCGTGGAAGGATCGATTGAAAGTTGGTTGTTGAAGAGATTTGAAGGCTTTGGAGAAGGTGGTGGTTGTTGTTCGAGAAAACATCATGGCGGAGGAAGCTTTTCAACTGAGGGGCACATCAGCACAACATGGATCATCACATCGCGTACCCCACCTCGCAGCCTGAGGCGTCAAGCCGGAAGTGACGAGAAGAGCGAAGCCGGAATAATGCATAAGGTAAGGTCAGGTAATAGTGACAAGTCATCACCCAACAGGATCGCTGTAAGCTTCCACTCCCGTTCCACGTGCTGCGCTGCGGCGGCATCCATCTCATCGCATCGCATCGCGTATCCCGTTGAGCGAGGTACACATGCTGATGATGGCAGAGTGCATTGCAGATGGAAAAAGGCCTCGGAGATCGATGATTGATGCGGATTGGGTTGGTTGGTGGTGACATACCTGTACAGGTCAAGTGGTCGCCGGTCGGGATTTTCTGTGCTGCTGCATAGGGAGGTATTCTCAGCTGAATGCGGAAGTCCAGGGCAGTGACCGGTATCGATTGTCAAAGAATCGAGCAGAGAGAGCACTACGTACCAGGTTACAATGCCACGCAATATATCCTACAATTATTGTACAAATAATGGTCTCGTCAAGAAGAGTGGTTGATGATGTTCTGATGGAAACAGAGTGTTCGGGGTTACAGGTACATATTTGCCTTTGCCAGAAAGCGTCGGGTGGACGCACTGGCCTCCTTCTCAAGTAGCTGGTCCGCGAGTGCTGCCTCACAACAGCCAACTATACCTACCGCACCGCGCCCCTGTCATTGTTCACCATACTCTCTCCCCGTCTTGCTCTACAACTCCGCGATGGATCTCAAGAGCCTACAGGATGCGGCCGCGAACCTCACGCTCTACGACCTCAAGGCGGGCGTGCGCAAGGTTCAAAATGGTATGCTCGAGCACTCCTATCGTCGACCATGAGGTGTTGCTGACGCTCGCGTACAGCTGTCATGAATTACACAGAGATGGAAGCCAAGGTCCGAGAGGCTACCAATAATGAACCTTGGGGGGCATCGTCGAGCATGATGCAAGAGATTGCCAATGGCACGTTCAACTAGTATGCGATGGCTGACTTCAACGCAACAACAGGACAGACGCTGACAACAAGGTAGCCAACAGCTCAACGAGATTATGCCCATGATATACAAACGATTCACAGAGAAGTCGGCAGAGGAATGGCGGCAGATTTACAAAGCGCTGCAGCTCATGGAGTTCTTGATCAAGAATGGCTCGGAGCGGGTGATTGACGACGCGAGATCACACCTCTCGCTCCTTAAGATGCTGCGACAATTCCACTACATCGATCAAAACGGCAAGGACCAGGGTATCAATGTGCGGAATAGGAGCAAGGAACTTACTGAGCTCCTGGGCGATGTGGACAGAATAAGGACGGAGAGAAAGAAGGCGCGCCAGACAAAGAACAAGTACGGAGGCGTAGAAGGCGGCGCTGGAGCTGGCTTGAGCGTCGGCTCTTCTGGTGGCAGATACGGTGGATTCGGAAGCGAAAGCGCTGGCTATGGGGGCGGAAGCTCTACATTTGGCGGCAGCTCAAGGACAGTCTATGGTGATGGAGGAGGATTTGGCGGTGAGGCTGCTACCGACGAGTACGACGAGGGACCTGGACGTGGCGGGGCGGATAAATTCGACGAGTACGACGAGTACGATGATGGCGGTGCCCAAGCACGGCCTGGCAGACGGAAAGGAGACGCCGCTGCGCAGCGTGCAACCTCGAAGAAAGCTGCAGCACCAGCACCAAAAGCCAAAGAACCCGAGGTGGATCTTTTCGACTTTGGAGACGAGCCAACGACGACCTATACAGCCCCCTCAAATGGTGCAGCAAGTTCTGCCGCGATTCTGTCACCGCCAGCATCACAGGCGACCGCAGTGATCGACGATGACGAGTTTGATGAGTTCCAGTCAGCCACACCAGCCCCAGCTGCTCCAACTGCATCTGTCAAAGTAGCACCCTCGATCCCAGCGCCCAACTACAGCTCGTTCTCAACAGCTGCGCCGTCCTCCACAACACAGTATGCGCAACCTACGCCGCAATCAAGTGGCCAGAACGCTGCTTTCAGCAACATTTTCTCAACTACCTCGCCGCCTCCGAGCAGCACCAGTACACCAATTGGAAACATCTCTGCGCCTAAGCCTGGAGGTTACCAACCGTCAGGGCCAAACTATTTCCAGTCGGTCCCCGTGCCTAGTCAGGCCACCGGCGGCTCTTTCAGTTCGCAGGTTAAGTCACCTGGGGCGGGTCAAATTGGCGCAAAGACTGGAGCGAGATCTGGAGGTGGTGACGCCTTTGCAAGTCTTCTCGGTGGTAGTGGGCTCAAGAGCAAAGGAGTTGCACAGAAAGGCCCGACAATCGCAGATATGGCAAAGCAAAAGAGCCAGGCCGGGCTCTATGGAGCAAACGCACCGACCGCTGCACCTTTCCAGCAGCAGAAGCCAAACACTGGTAGCAGTGGACTGGATGATTTGCTTGGGTAGGAGTAGCAAGAGCGCTTGTGGGCGTTTCTGTAGAATTTGCGATATCATATAAAAGGATTCGTTCGCGATTCTCTTGTTTCAATTGGCCCATTCAAGATTTGTTTGTACCTAGGTAAGTAAGGTAAGGTCACTATAAGGCGCGCCGCCTGTCTTTTTCACGATGGAATCTTAAAACACCTCCGTGGTCCCGTCGGGGCTCGGAAGATCCCGTGCAGTGCACACTCAGTTTTCGAGCCTTGGCGTTGTGGAGAGGCAGATGAACTTCCAACATCGCACATTTCTCAGACTACGGCGCCGATAATTCCACCACATCACCCAACGAAATCCCTCAAATACCACCTCCACGATGTCGGCCAACAAGCGCGGCGGTACTTCTGGTCAGAAGCTGAAGATGACCCTCGGTCTTCCAGTGTAGGTCCATTTGCAGTCCAACCGCACCAAACGGCACCTTCCAGCCCACTACTCCGCTACGAATTCGAATGCGGTTCACAGAAAAGCACGAGAGGCAGCAAGAGCAACGCGCATGGACACAGCTTGGAAGAAGGGACAATTAACTGACGCACATCTCTCTACAGTGGTGCAGTCATGAACTGCTGCGACAACTCGGGCGCTCGTAACCTCTACATCATCTCCGTCAAGGGCTTCGGTGCCCGTCTCAACCGTCTGCCCGCCGCAGGTGTCGGTGACATGGTCATGGCCACCGTCAAGAAGGGAAAGCCAGAGCTGCGCAAGAAGGTCATGCCTGCTGTTATTGTGCGTCAGAGCAAGCCATGGAGGAGAGCCGACGGCATCTACCTCTACTTCGAGGACAACGCTGGTGTCATTGTGAACCCTAAGGGTGAGATGAAGGGTTCAGCCATCACTGGGCCTGTGGGTAAGGAGGCTGCCGAGCTTTGGCCGGTGAGTAGAAAGCCCTTATTGTCCAGAATGATTTGAAGATTGGTGGATTTGCTGACGTTCTTCCTTCCGGTATAGCGTATTGCCTCCAACGCTGGAGTTGTGATGTAAACGGGTCTTTTGCTGCTGGGATGCTTTAAGGAATGGAAATGTCATGCATGGGAACAAGCAGGCGCTGCAAGAGACAGCCGCGAGTTAGGCCACCCTGCATTACGGCGCTATGATTGGCACAGGTTCCTGGTCTCACATACAGATCACGCTTCACGAGTTTCAAATAGCACGCCGCTTCACATTTTCCACAAAGCTGTTTGCTGGGTTCTATTCAGGGTGCTCTTTTTGCCCTGAAGGTCAACAGTCAACACATGGGAGGATCCATTGTCACAAGTCAATGATAAAAAAAATACCTACTTGAACCACCAGCCCTGCCATCTTTTGTCTGCCGCGCTGACTCCGTGCTCCGACATAGACAGCCTTATTCGAGTGACGCGAGACATCACCAGTACTGTCTTGATTCATTGATTTGACAGTGGGACAGGTATGAACGACGTGGAAAGAGTGAAATATTGCGCATTAATATGGGCCACGCCAGTGACTTCAGCCGGTCCCGGGAGCTTCGATCGACGGGCTATGGGATCGGTAAGATGCTCCTACTATCGACCGAAATAAGAATAGATTCAGGGATCACATTGGTACTTCACTGCGCGTAATCTCACAATCCCAAAGGCACAACCAGACGTCGGACACAACAGGCACGTCGAGAAGGATAGCGCCCATGACCGAAAGATCCGGAGACATGGTACAAGTCTGCAGATTGCGCGAAGAAGGACCCGTCTGAAGAAAAATACAGTAATGCAGGTACATATAACTCTTCCGAGGATCACCTATGAATTTGCAGTTGCTCAGCAAGCATGCCTCAGGTACATGTAGGCAGGATTCCGCAGAGACCTAAGAGTCTACTGTAGGACGCGTTTTCTCGCTCAGCAATGCTCAATTCCTCATGCGCGCGAGTCAATCAACGTGTCTGACGGCGATGATGCCTATTGAGCCTCGTTATTCTGATTGGCTCGGAACAAAACGCGATTGCGCAGTCGGCTACGGGTCGCGTGAGGGGTTGCTTTTCAATAATCAACACTCGATCGACACGGACGATGTCACGATGGATGCTGAGATCGTGAACAAGCCAATCTGGTGTTGCCCAGGCATTTGCCCGGTCCAACAGCCCGATAATACCATGTCGGACATGTTCGCGCAGCGCCAGTCATTATCCTACCGTGCAGGACCTTCATCGCAGCCGAGATCTCGGGACGATGTTGCCGCCAGATACGCAACATCCTCGTGATGAGGCCTACGGATGATATCAGTGTAGCCTGTGTAGGTAGATGACCGACCCATCAACACCCTTTAGAGTGTGATCTTGGGGATTTGCCCAGGCTGACGATGCCGGGTTCCTACTCCCTATCTCATGGATCAGGCCCACTAACAGTACAGACTGTTCGCCGGATCGCCACTGGATAGCAGAGAGCCGCCGGCGACCTCGGGTCCTCCTGCCTCGACTGCTGCCTCTATATAACTTACTTACATGTAGCTGCCAGCCCGAAAATGTATAATAACGGTCGTCAGGGTGGCAGACTGGCAGCTGATCATGAATCCAGCCCTATGTGTGGGCCATTCGCGTCCTGAAGAACATTTTATTTCCTGCAGGACGAACGCTCGATGGTGACCACCTCTACTAGGTACTAGGAGGTATACTATCCTTGCCTTTCACTTGCTGCATTACCTATGCAGGAACAAGATGACACAGTTTACACTAGTCGAGCCGAGAATTCTCCGGGGTTCCCTGACAGGTGTCGTTGGCCGCAGATAGAGAGTGCCACGTGCTGGCACATCCAGGGACGTCCCACGGGGCGCTGTAATCGCCAGAACAGCCATCACACACGCACATCAATTGTCTCCTCATGCCTTCTGCAGTATCGTCATGGGCAGCAGAAGGCAGCAGCCCCACAGTCCCCCACTTGGACGTTTTTGAAGGCTCGAAAGCAAGGGATCGATCGACAACGTGCATTGTGAGATGAAGACAGGCCTGGGGCAAATGAGGCTTCGCAAGGAAGAGGCTCCCCGCCGTATCCCGACAAAATGATACAAGAAGTCGGTGTCTCTATGATCGGGGATGCGACGAATGGAAGTCCTGCCTCTTCGAGAAGGTTTCCGCTGGGAACAACGAGTGGAAGAGTCCTTGATGAGCCGGCGTATGCCCACTTTAGCGTGATGATAAAATGTGTCCGTCAACTTTTTTTGCCTCCATACACGTTCAGCAGCAATGGATCCTCACAAAAGCTCACTGCGGCGACGATACCACAAGCTCGCCCACCTGAAGTTTCGAGACCAGCGCGACAGAAGAAGAGACACCCCCATCACCGGGAGTCCTCCCCTCCAGATATCGATTCCCAACTTCGGGGAGCCCATTCACACTTCTGTATGTCTTGCTTTGCCTAGACGCATCACGCACAACTAATTGTGCTCGCCCATCAGTTCGCAGACATTCCTTCCTATGAGGACTCTGCTTCTAAGACTCCACCAGTAGCGCTGGCGAGGGAGATTGCTTCACTGTCGGTTTCGGATGATTCTGGAGAGTCGTCAGACCACCTTCGTCGCTGTGATAGTTTGCCTACTATGCCTGTTCGAGCCTCCGCTACGTCGTCTGACAATGCTATGAGAGGTGGTGGAGAGCTCGAAACTGACCATCCGGGATTGTCTTTCGACTTGTCCCCGCTCGACGACCGTCCTGGAACGGGCGGCCTGGACATGCAGCATACCGCACGATTGAGGTAGGAATCGATGGGACTTGAATGCAGCAAGTAGCTCTCCGCTAACCTTCCATCAGCCCGGTCAGTATGCCTTCCCGTACGCAAACACCCAATCTCGAAGAGCATTCGGACCACTCAAGAATCGATACGCCACCTCTTCCTCCGCAATTTCAGGTGCGGAGAAGGAGGCGGAGTCTGGAGAGGCTCCATGTGCGGCGAAACTCCCCCAGCGTCACCCGTGGCAGGTATTCGGACCCGTACCAGGTGCTACTCCCACTGCAGTCTTTGGTTCCAGATAACAGCGATGCACACGAAGCTGAACTAACAAGTACTGACGACCCGGGATCGTGGAACGTCATCAACCCGGCGCAAGCAGACCTTGGGTCTGGTATGTATTCACTGGAGCAGAGAGCGGAGCTCCTGTTTAGCGCGGATCATTTGCGGGTCATCCTCGAGGAACCAAAGCTCTTGTTCTCTCTTTCCGAGTTTCTGAAAGTACATCGACCCTGGAGACTCACACTGCTTCAGTACTACTGGGACGCAGTAAAAGCACTCCGGGCGATGAACTTCGCCCGCGCGATTTCCGACACGTTATCAGAAAGACCGCTTCCATGTATCGGTAGCGCTGCGACTCTTCCATCAGTGACCATCGACGCCAGACTCGCTGAAGCTGCTAATGAAGCTTTTGATGACTTGGTCCGAGAGGATTTGGCAGCTTACATTGCCCACGTCTACACCCGTATCGTGAGCAACAGCGTCCATCGTCGGATCACCGGGTCGTTGGCAACTCACCTACGAGAAGCGAGCCATGGACTAGCAGAGGTCTTCGTCCTCACAGACCCGACTCGACATGATCAGCGTGAGCTTGGCTGTTTCCGTGTCGTGTGTTACTTCGCTGACATGATATAGCCATCATTCTTGCCTCGGAGGAATTCGCGCTGACAACCCAGTACGGCCTCAGACATGTCATAGGGCGAAACTGTCGATTCCTACAGGTACGCTCCCCCAACTCTATAACTATGTATGCTCATGCACTCATGATCTCCAGGGCCCCAAGACGAACCCACACTCGGTACGGCGACTGGCCATTGCATGTGCCGAAGGAAAAGATCACATGGAATTGCTCGTCAACTATCGTAGAGACGGCACCCCATTTTTGAATTTACTGATGATTGCACCGCTCCGGGATAGCAAAGGCATTGTGCGGTACTTTCTGGGAGCACAAGTGGACGTTTCCGGACTTCTCAAGGATGTCAGTTCCCTCGAAAGTCTTCGTAGACTAGTGGCGAACCACACCAAGCCGGAGGATAGCTGCAAACCTGCCAAGGTCAACCGGTTGCAAGCCATGAAAGACTTGAGTCTCATGCTTGGCGGCGATGAGCTCGACGTGGTCCGACAATACGGCGGATATCTGAATCAAGGCTATAGTCACTTGCACGATACCGCGCCACCGCCAGTCATGCGCAAGGAGAGAAGCCGCATCCTCTTGCAGGGCGATGATGAAGATCCCACAGAGGATGACAAGGCTTCCTCCGGGCGCGAGGATCACCAAGAGCCTGATATCACACAAGATATGCTGTACAAGCGTCTGGAAAGTGTGTATAAGAACGTAAGTTTTGTCACCGTCTTTCGTGCGAATGAAATTTTCCCTCGCTAATCTGTATCGGAACAACAGTATCTTGTCGTTCGACCGGCGCCCTCGTTGCGGATTCTCTTCGCCTCGCCATCACTTCGTGTACCAGGCATGCTCCAGACCCATCTATTGCATCGCATCGGCGGCAACTCCAAAATCCGAGTCGACTTTGAGAAATCTCTCCGAACCGGCAATGCCGTCACTGCCCGCGTCCACTGGTTGAGCGTGCCCAACCGCTACGGCGATGGCATCGGTCGCATGCGATGGCTCCATTGCACACCCCTCCTCCATCACTCCGGAGCCGTGGGAGTATGGGTAGTGATTGTTGTGGATGAAGACGATGAATCGACCTCTTCCTCGAGCCGGAGCAACTCCCGACTCGCGGCGCCTCCCATTCGGTCCAACGGCGTCATGAGTCCAGACCCGCACAATAGCGAACGGTTGGCGAAGCTGGAAAAGGACTTCAATATCCGTCCGAGGGCAGAGACACCTTTCTTATGATAGTTCTGCTTCCTCGGCCTACGTCGTAGAAGCGAGAAAAGACAAAGAAAGGAAAGTAGGAAAACGAAACGAAATTCTTTTGTTATGCCTATACCACGAGGATTCGAAAAAACTTCTCCATTTCTTCATCCTCCTCGAGCGATGGATGCAGAGTTGCAGATTCTCTTTCCCAGAATTCTGGACAACAAAAAAACAAATGTATGAATAATAAATATGTTACATTAATAATTTTTTTCTTTTCTTTTCACGAAATACATTTTTCCAGAAAACTAGCTATTCATATTTGTGTTAAGTTCTTTTTCTTGACATTTGTAAGATAGAGACCATCACCATTACCATCACCATCACCATCCTAGGTCAGCTACAGCAGTACAGCACCGTACTATATATACACATATACATATATAATCCGCCGAATACAGCGATAGCGAGGGAAGGGGGCAAGGACAAGGAGCCAACTTCGTATTCCCTTTCTTTTTTTCTTTTGGACCTGTCACTTTTTTTCACGATGTGATGATGGGGTAGTGGAACTCTTGGTGGGTGGGTGGGTACCTGTACGGATGTACCTGTACCTGTACCTGTACTTGTGCCTAGGTACACAGTCCTTCCACCTCCGTTCGATAGTCTATCCGCACCTTGAAAATTACCCAAGAGGTATAAGTTCCCGGATTTTAGGTGCAGAATACCTGGCGAGGATCAAGAAAGTGGAGTTACTGCACCTTGTAAGCGGCGAAATAAAGGTGTTTCACGATTTTGACCCCGGTGAGGATCAAAAAACACGTCCTCCTATACGCTGGACAGGGGGGTGCGGATGGACTATCGAACGGCTGTGGGAGGTGTATGCGCCAGGGCTAAGGGCAGACCCCAAAATGTCTAGTCGCAGACCCCATTTCTGAGTTATCAAGTTATTACCGTACCCTTACGACATTACCTTCCTAGTAGCTATATGTACCTTCTTATTCTGGCTTCTGTAGCTTTACTTTATATTACACCCCGAAGGATACCCCTCTCGATTCTTAGCCCCCCTTAGGGGGTTGGGGGGGCAATCTAGTCGGTGCCCCCGAGGTATTTGCTTTTTGCTACGAAGAAAAAGCAAAAAAGCGAAAAAGCGGAGGCCTTCGAGCGAGGGAGACAGCGAGGGAGACGGCGAGGGAGGCGCGTTGTTTTTCGGGGGGTAGGGTTATAGCGGAAGGGTACGGTAATAACTTGATAACTCAGAAATGGGGTCTGCGACTAGACATTTTGGGGTCTGCCCTTAGCCCTGGCGAGGTGTATGTACCTGTACCTAGAGCCTAGGTAGGTAGTATGAGGTAGTGGGTACAGATGATGTACAACAAGACTTTCCTTTTTCGGAACTAATTGATTTGATTGATTAATGCCGAGGCACATTAGGTCCTAGGAGACGGGAGGTATCATGTTTCCACATTTTTTCTTAAGGAGAGAGAGATCAGCTTGTCTCCACAAGTTTTTGCTTCTTCTTGTTTTGTCTCATTCGGTTCTTGTCTTGGTTTGGTCTTTTTTTGGTTTGGTCTTGTTCTGCATGGAGGGCGGGGCGTACATCGCGGCCTCTCTCGCGTGGATGCATGTTTGTCGGTTGTCGGTTAGTTGATGTGTGATGATGATCTGTGATTCCTGTGAAAAATATCACGTTTTTCGCCCTGTTGTATTGTATATAGGAAGTTTTGTACTACATACCCAACTATGTACAAATCTGCCATGCGTTCGGAGACTCGGTCAATGCCAACCATCACGCACTCCTCGTACGGAGAATTCGGGCCTTGACTCAGAAATGTTTCCCCCAACTTGGCGTTTGGCTGCATGGCTGATAGAATGCTCGAGGATTGGATGCTTCGTTAGGGGGAAAAACTAGTCAGGAGGTACAGTATGTATGTACCTGTTCTCAGTCAGGTACTGTAGGAGGCTATTTTTCGTTTGCAACGCCAGACGCCTCTTCCATCACATTGGCTAGCGTGATGAGTGTGGGAAAAGAAAGTCGTTTTCCAAGGCGAGGAGAGAGGTCTAGATGGGATTCGCCAAAGCAGTACTAGTAAGTGGCGGCAGTGGATGTTAATAAAGTGGCCCTTCGCAGGTATGGAGAAGGAGGATGGGGAAGAGTCGGTACCTTACTGTATACTATTGCTTGTCTCTTCATACTACCTCCACTCACTATGCGTTGCGAATTGGGAGTTGTTGTCTTTGGATTGGTGGGAGCTGTTGCTGCTGCTGCTGTTCCTACGTTGACTAAGCCTGTGTCGACGATTGACTCTCGACAGACTAACAAGCAGAGGACTGCGGGTATGTACCATCTCGTGCTGTATAGGTATTGGACCTTGGTTGCTAAGAGGAAATGAAATTATTACCTACAGTCTCAACGTCTCTCTACAATACTCTGATGTTCTATGGCCGATACGCTGCAACATACCCTCAAGCACCATGCCAGACACCACCTACAGGCACAGTCGTGCAAGGCTTTGCGAATGCAGACCCCGATACCGAGATGACACTTTTCCGCGATGACTCTCGACGAGAACTCATTCTGACCTTTCCCGGTACTGCCAGTCTCGGAGACCTCGTGACCGACATCTCGGCTGTCATGGTGCCAGCGACGATCAAAGGCGTGAACTGCACTGCTTGTCTTGTTCATGGAGGCGTTTTAAAATCTTTCAATGCGATCCAACCGGCGACACAGAGCGTTCTGGATACGGCTATTGCAGCTTATCCAAGCTATAAACTCATTCTCGCTGGCCATTCGCTGGGCGCTGCATTGACGAAATATGCATATGCGAGCTTCAAGAGCCAGGGCTACAATATTTCTGCAGCGTACTCGTATGGAGAGTTTAGGAATGGCAATCAGGCGTGGGCGGACTTTGTTGATGGTCTTTCTGGCAATACAGATGATAATCAAGGTCCTTATTATCGAGTCACGCACGCTGATGATGGTGTGCCGCAAGTCTTGCCGACGCTGACGGGGTGGCATCATTCTCGGAGCGAGTACTGGTTCTCCAAAGGTGCGGATGGTCCTTCGACGACATTTCGGTGTTATGGCCAGGAACCCAGTGATTGTGAGTGGAATCGAATCTTTTGCGTAGTCTACGAGAAATTGTTGCTGATATGTATACCACCACAGGCAACAACTCGCAGCTGGGGATTGGCGTGGTTGGCATCAACCTTGCGCACATTTTCTATCCCGGCATCAACGTCACTGGTTGTGGAGGTTTCTTCTAGGTGTAGAAAGATCTGCTTGAATTTGAGCATGTCCCCAACTTGTCGCATGTGAGTGGGAGCAGCCAGGTACAGTATTGCCATAAGGTAGCAGATGCCGCCATTCGTCCCAGTTTTGGATTGAGGATTGTGGATTGTCCTGTTGTTCTTGTTAGAAGACCGGAGTTGAAGGAGGTTGAAAAGGGGCCAAAGACAGCCCGGAGTGGTCCGACTAGGTCCAATTTCCATGACAACGCGACGGAGCGTGTCAGATGGAGCATTATTGGGAAAAGGACTTTGTGAACTCGTGACAGGACTATGGTGAAGGCTGGACACGACATATATCAATATCATATAAATAAATAAACAAACAGACAAATAAATCAACAAACAAACAAGTAAATATCATATTTGAGAGGGAACGACTGAGTCGTTTTCGGAAAGCTTGAAAGTTGACCATGTCGTCGACGTCAGGAGCGTCCGGACTAGTACTGTTCCTACCTATATACACACCTCATAGAAATATTAGAAATACCTGTATATTCCAACTACACCTCAGGTATGCATCACTCACTCACTCACCCTCAACTCCATCTACTGCCATCACGTGTAAGCTACAGCAGGTAGTCGGAAGACATGGCTTCTTCTGCCTTTGTCTTGCACCGCCTACCACGCATCATTGCGAGAACGCGACCATCTTCATCATTGACGCCGCTGCGGAGAGCGCTGTCGACATTGCCTAACAATCCTCACATTGTATGTCATATTTCATGATATGCTGCAATATTGCTTCCATCCACCCGCTAATACCTACCTACTCACCCACAGTACGTTCATGATGCCCCCGACTCGACGCGTCACAAGATCCTCTCCTACCTGCCCAATGAACCCACCATCGCCTCTCTCGCCATTGGCACTACCACGGAGATCCCACCGACTCCCAAATCCCTCGTCGAGAATCCTCAATTCTTGCAGATTCTGCACTGGGTGATCAAAGATCATGCCGTCAACGATCCAGACGTGCAAGCGCAAGCTGCCATGTATGCGTCCCAAGCCGGCAGCGCCCTCGGTAGCGGCGGCACCTTCTTTCCTGCCAACCACCCATCACAGCAGCGACAGCGACGGAAGACCAAGACCAAAGAGTATGGTGGAGGAGGTGGCGGAGATGCCGGAGCGAGTGCACAGGGCGGTATGGGAGGTGCGGGCAGAGGAGGGTACATTCATGTCAGTGACCAGAGGTACCCGCCCGACTTTGGACGGGTTGCGTATCCCGAGGATATATTTGGCAGTCTTGAACTGGACTCGACGGGAAATTTTGTGGACGGTACCGGACGCTATCAGGCTGGCAATACTTACCGGGTCGTGACGCATGAAGGAATTCTGGGACTCAGCGCATACTTGCGGGAGCGACTGCTGGAAAAGTTACGTGAGCTCGATGCGCAGGCTCGGCAGAATGCGTAGGAGGCGCGTGCAGTGCTGTTCCTTGACACTCGACGATATGTGAGTGTGCGTGTGGACGGGTTTTCCTTGCCCATGGCTCGATTGTTAGCTGCCAGAGAGGAAGAGTGGCGAACCAAGGCTTTTGGTCCTGTTACGGCACGACCAATTGTGTACTCCCGCTTTGCTCAAAACTTCCCGATGGTGCTTGAAAACCTTCGTAGCCACTGCTTCCAAGCGATACGCAAGTGGTGATTGCACCAGAGACCTGCGTCATGCTGTCGGTCTGGTCGAACGATGCACAGCCCATGAATGTTTCTAGTGGTACGCCGTGGCCCGCTGGAATTGAATACTTTGACTTCCCCCTTTAGAGATCCGGAGAGGCAATACCGTGGCAACGCCAGTCGACGGCGAAGCTTATGGACGGCGAAGAAACATAAGAAAGACAAGCGATTATCAGTCGTGCGTGGGAACTCTTCAACGCATTCACTCCTCTGCTCGCACTGTTATCTAATCTTGTGGCGCGAATTGTGAAGATTATCGTCATCTGAAGACATTGAGGCTTTCCAACTGCCGCCCAATCGCCACACCAGCTGCTCTGCACGTGTCAGTGAAGTTGTAACCCTGGGTGAAGCAAAGGCTTTCACGACTTGTTGACAAGTCCAACCCCAAGTCCAACTCGAACTTCAACTCCAACAACACCGCCTTGGAGTTCCATTACCACCCCAACTTTAACAACTTCCAACCCCACTCCATATCTTTCTCCGATGCCGGGATTGGTGGCTCCTGATGCTCCCGCATCACCTGTACACGCATTGACTGCGAGGGGACAAGGCCGAGCGGATATGAGCACTCGAACCACAGCCTTTTACGGCGGGAATCCATTTCTCTACGAGCCGGATCGCCAGGGCCGACGACACTGGCGTCTGGACCGACAGAAACCTCCAGGAGATGCTTACGATGACCACCCTCTCGTCCCAGCACATTGGTCGGTTTCCCCCGCAATGACACAAGTCGACGACGCCTATCGGTATGATACAAGGTGTGACCGACTGTCGCAATGGACACCCAAGATGCACACAGTCAACGAACTCGCCGACGAGGTACTTCGCGCGCATGGCGTCCCTGATGTGGGTCGTCGCGGGCTGTACATTTGTGGCCACATGGCGGACGTCGTATACAGTCCCGATGCCAATGGCAAAGACCGGAATAGCGACCGAGAGCGAATCATGGTCTTTGTGATTGAACTGTCTCGCGCAGATCGTCACAAGTGGCGGGATATGCATGAAGAGTTGGTCGAGGTGTTGGTACGTGCCGGAGTCCGCGACTACCATGGAGTACCGATTCGGTATTTTGAGCTCCGAACATCCATCTCACTCACCGCCGAGCCAGAACCTTTGGACGGCCTTGAGCAAGATCCCGCGGAAGAGAGCGTGGAAAGTCCAACTTCCCCTATGTCCAGTGCAGCGATGCCTGCTTGGGCCACATCAGCTCCGCCTGTGCGCCCAGCGCCACGGTCATTGCAGACGTTCGCTGAGGCTCATGAATATGTGATGGGAAGAAGTCGTGAATATATGCAGCATAGAAGTCAGGAGCAGGAGAGGAATGTGGGCAGTGGGAATGCTTTTTTCTCGCGAGACCCTCGACTGCAAGACCCTCGACTTCGACGCAATCAATGACGTGGGAGAAGGGGGCAGGAAAAGGATGCGAAGAATGGCAGTTGTTGTGGCAAAAGGATGTTTCAAAAGACGGGCGTTGATACACCATCCACTGTGTTTTTTTCCACAGTGGTAAGGTAGTAGATGGGTAAATGCCGATTACATTACAGAGCGGATCCGTCACGTTAATTAGGTGGTACTTGTGCAGTTTTTTTTAGAAACGCTCTTTTTTCTTCTTCCTCTTCCTCTCTCCCTCTCTCTCAATCCATAAACTCAACCGTCCTCTTCGACGCTCACAATCCACAGACTCCCGAAGCCACTCGTGTGACAGTCGCATCAATAGCACCCAACTCCACCGCTCTCCCCCCCGTCAAAGTATCCATGGCCGCCTTGGCCAAATTCATCCCATCACCCGCACGATCAATTCCGATCACATTGATGGTTTTTTGATTATACGTTACTTGATAACATGCTCCACACTATTTTTCACCGTATCAAATCAGCACAAAACATCCCAATCCCCCCATACTAATCGCCTCCAAGATATGGTAGGAAAAAGAAGGAAAGAAACTCACCTGCGCACTCCCCCATCCAGCAATTTCGAAACTCCCTCCAATATTAGGAAATCCAGGAATTTGACCTTGAGTTTGGAAGCCGTGGGTCGTGATGAGGCCGTTGGGGCCGTCGCTGCAGGCGACGGATGTGAGACTTCGGGAGGGGTCGTCGTAGCCTTCGTCGTAGCTGACGCGGATGGCGGAGACTGTTGCTGCGAGGAGGAGGAGGGAGAATTGCATTTTTGTTGTTGGGGTTGGGTTGGGTTGGATGGTGGATGGTGGATGGATGGGTTGTTCTTGGTGATGTTGTTTGTTTGTTGATATGTGTAGTGGAATGATAGCTAGGTAGATACCTTACCTTATGGTATATATATTTCTTCTCTTCTCTTCTTGCAGCGCTCGGTCTCTCACGGATCATCTACCTTACCTTGCCTTACCGTACATCACTTAGCAACCTTGCACAGCCCAGCCCAGCTTAGCCTACTATAGTGTTGGAACCACACACCACACTAGCCCAAATAGGGATTAAGAGGAAGCCTTTCCAACCGAAAAGTAGGTTCAATTAATGTCTAAGGTCTGACCTCTTAAGAAGAGAAAAGAGGGGGGTAGGTATCCCTAACTCTATATATATATACTAAGGAATCAGTAGCCCCTGTTATCTTATATAACTTATATTATATAATACTAGGGTACCTATGTCCTTGTAAGAGTAGGGTGTATAGTAATGTATAGAGCGTCCTTCCTACCGCGTAGGGAAAGGAACAAACTAATTCTTGTCCTTCGGAAAGGAGAGAGCGGCGTCGTATAATATACCCCTACGCTAAGTATACGTAGGGGCTGCGCCGCGCGGGCGGTCGCCCGATAGCCGATCGCCTAACGACTCAGATCATACTGCTTCTACAGCCCGTCCTGCCTTAGGCTAACGTACCTTAGGCTTAAATACCTAACCGCCCCCTAGGGCTATATACCTCTAGGCCTAGCTGTTACAATTATCTCCTCTCCCTAATAGAGCTATCCCTAGCGACGTTTTCTACGTGTCGTATACAGAACGTATATAGAGCGTATACGGAGATGCTCGTACTCTATATAGAGGCTAGTCGTTATACTAGGAATCCTAGTAGTTACCCTAGGGCATTCTATATAGTAGAATGTAAGGAAGTCAATAGAACGTAGAATACGATAGAAGAAAGCCCGCCTAGCAATAGGTAGTAGCAACGAGTAAGTATATTTCGTCCTCTACGCTATGTCTTTTTCTTCGTTCCTTAGTTCTTCTCTAAACTATTTTTTTCTAGGAAAAACTTTAAGCTCTTCGTACTATCCTCGCAACCTATACGTACGAGACATGCCTCCGAAGCGCGCGATAGCCGCAAAGGCGCCCGAGAAACCCGTTCTAGAGCGCGATCCGCGTCGCGGTCGCGCTGCGACTAGAGCGTACAATATTTGCCTCCGCTGTATAGAGTATATATTCAAGGGTATGTCGATACCTGCGCGTTACGTACGCCTTACCTACGTTTCCTTACTAACCTAATCTAATAGTAGTAGATGCGAACGGCGTCGCCGAGCGCGCCTACAACGGCGTAATAGCTCCTGGCCGAAAGAAGAAGTACTAGAGGTACGCGAAAGGGCGCTACGTATGCGAACGCGTAGTAGACCTAGACCTACTTCGGCAGGCGCGCTACCTACGCGTCCTATACGCGGCGCTTCGTTCTTATATAGCCGGTATACGCTCGGTATAGGTAATACGGCGCTTGTAGCGGTTAGGGGGTAAAATTCTAGAGAGTAAGAAGGTGCTTGCCTCTAATAAGGGCAAGGCCGTCGGCGTCTACGAGACGCCGAAGAAGGGTAGTAGTAGTAGTAGTATAGCTAGCGCGCCGGCGTCGAGCGCCCTAGCCGTAGCTAACTACCTAGAGATAGCGAAAGCTACCTCGGCCCTTTAGGGCATTTTTGAGCTATAGTACGAGGTAAGTTCTGTCGCTTCGTACCCTACTCGCAGGCGTCGCTAACGTCTGTCGCAGATAGCTCGCTTAGCCGGCGCTGCCGGTGCTGCCTTAGATAGCGCGGTAGCGACCGCGTATCCCGACTACGGCAGTTAGGAGCCGTACCTATCGGACGGTAAGGCTAAGATAAGCCTGCCTAGCGACAGCGACGACACCGACGACGACGACGACGACGACGCCGGTAACGGTACCGGTAACGGTACCGGTAACGGTGCCGGTCCTACCGTTCCTCCTATTAGCCCTACTCCTGCTGCTCCCTCTTCTAGTACTACTAGTACCGGTAGTGCCGTAGGTGTCTAGCCCTCTCGTCGCGTTTAGTTAGCCTACGTTTCTAGTACGCTACGCGTAGGTTTTGGTGTTTTTGTTTTTTGTATACAGTGTTCCCGGCTTAGCCGGTTAAAAGCAAATTGATTCTTGATCTCTCTACCTACGTCTCGCTCGTACTATACTACTGCATTTCCGCTGCGCTTCGAACTCGTCGAGGGCGGCGTACTTACTAATATGCTCTTTAGGTTCCTATTAATCAAATTCCTCGGGCTAGCTACGCTAGCGTACTAAGTACTGTCGGATGCCCTTCCTTAGGCGCGTGTCTAAGATCTTTTCTACCTCGTAGAGCCCTTCCTTATCGGCGAGTAGGAGGGTTCCCTCCTGCGCGTTACCTACGCGGCCCTTATAGGGCTCGAGATATAAGACGTAGAAGACGTTATAGATCTATAACCCTGCTGGTAGGGCTAAGCGGTACGCCTGTTTTCCTACGATATCAATTACCTTAAATAGCCCTACGAACTTATCTGCGAACTTCTTTGTAGGCACCTTTAACCTTAGGTTTTTAGTAGATAGCAGTACTATGTCCCCTACTTTGAACCCTATTACGGTATGCTTCGCGTTGAAGTACTTCGCCTACGCTTCGCTAGTACGTTGCTAGCGCTTACTTAGGGTTTCGTAGTTCCGTTTCAGTCTCTCTATAGTGTCTACTACGGCCGGTACCTCCCTCTCCGCGAGCTCGCCCCGAGCGTTACGCGTACTTATCGCTAGCTCCGGGTTGAAACTATATAGCGCCTTAAATAGTAACATTTTTAGTATAGCGTAATCGCTGTTATTATACGCGAATTCAGCTTGCGTTAGTATACTAGCCTAATCGTCCTACTACTCTAAGCAGTAGATACGCAGGTACGTCTCGATTATCTAGTTCATCCGTTCGGTTTGACCGTCGGTTTGCGCGTAGAACGCTATACTAAGCCTACGTTTTACCTACGCCTTATAACAGAAGTCTAACTAGAACTAGCTCGTAAACACCGAGCCTCTATCGCTTACGATGCCTACGGGTATGCCGAATCGTCGTACGATTTCGTTTATTAGGATATCTACTAGATCTACGCTAGTGCATTTTTTCGTAGTTAGTACGAAGGTCACTATTTTGGTGTACCTATCGACGATTACGAGGATCGTATCGTAGACGCGGTCGCCGCGCTTGCTTGGCGGCAAGTCTGTAATAAAGTCCTAGGTCAATTCTTAGAACGGCCTTTCTAGTATAGGTAGCGCAGCCAGTTCGCCGTATAGACGGTAGCGTCGCGCTTTCGACTTTTGGCAGGCGTCGTAGGTAGCGACGTATTCTGCTACCTCAGTAGCTATCCCTAGCTACGAGTACTTTCTTCGGATTAAGGCCGTTGTCTTGTCCTTCCCGAAGTATCCTACTAACGGGTCGTTATAGTATATACGTATTAGCTGCGCTCTAAGGGCGTAGTCCTTAGGTATATACAGCGCGTCGCCTACCTACAAGTTGCCTTCCTAGGCGACGTAGTCCTCGAATACGCCCTAGTTGCTTATCGCCTACTCGTATACTACGCGTACGTTAGGTTCTGCCTAGACAAGCGTATAGGTATATATCAGAATTAGGTCGGAGACGTTCGCGTACGGTTGTTCGTCCTTTAATACTACTTAGGCGATACGGATAGGCGACGTGTAGTACTACTATAGGTTAGCGTTAGTACCTCTCTTAACGCCGTAGTACAAGCGATCGCCGGTAATACGGATACGTAATACCTTCGGACTGTCTGCTTCTAGCGTACGTCCGTCCTATAGCTATAACTTGGTTTGTAGGGTAGGGAGGAGGTTAGTTACCTTACGCGACTTACGTACGTAATCGCTACGTCGCGACGGACCGTCGGCTAGGTTTCGCTTGCCTGCCTAGTAGGTAATAGTAAAATCGAAAGCCGCTAGAAATGTCGCCTAACGGGCCTATCGTCCCGTAAGTTTCTTTACGCCTATGAATCCTCTTAGGTTAGCGTAGTCGACGAGCACCTTAACCGTATACTAGGCGCCTTCGCAGTATAGCCGCTAAGCTTTGAATAACTCGACTACTACTAATAATTCCGAGTCGTGTATCTCGTAGTTACATTCTACAGGAATTATCTTACGGGAGTAGAAGGCAATAGGGTACTACTTAGAGCCGAAGAGTTAGCTTAGGATACCTGCGATAGCAAACGCCGAGGCGTCGCTTTCGATATATAGCCGTAACGCCGGGTCAAAATGCCTCAACAGGGGTGCTTGTTAGAAACGCCGCTTAATCTCTTAAAACATATACTCCTCGGCTGCGCCCTACTAGATCGGTCCTAGCTTCCTGCCTTTTACGGCTCCCTTTGATAGTACCGTTAAGGGTACTACGATCCTCGAGTATTCGAAGATAAATCTACGATAAAAATTCGCAAATCCTAGAAAGGACTATACCTCCGTTAAGGTAGTCGGTGTTAGCTACGCTCCGATTGCGTCTACCCTACGAGGGTCTATCTTTACGCCGCCGGGGGTTACGACGAACCTAAGGTAGTCGACCTCCTTTATAAAGAACTTGCACTTTGCGCGCTGCGCGTAGAGTACGAATTTGCGGAGCCTCTCAAGCACTTCGCGTACGTCCTTTATATACTGCTCGCGTATCTTGCTATAGATAAGGATATCGTCGAGGTATACTACGCAGGTAATATCAACTAATCCTGCTAGAGCTCTGTTGATGTATGCCTAGAACGTTGCCGGGGCGTTAGTCAGACCGAAAGGCATAACCTTATACTAGAAGTAGCCGTAGCGCGTACGAAACGCAGTCTTCTAGCGGTCGCTTTCCTTGATCTTAATACGGTAGTAGGCATCGGCTAAGTCTAGGTACATAAACTACTCGGCTCCTATAAGCCTGTCTAGCGTTTCGCCTATAAGGGGTAGGGGATGCCGGTTTTTTACCGTAATTTCGTTTAGGCCGCGATAGTCTACGTATAGTCGTAGTAAACTATCCTTCTTTAGTACGAACAGTACCGGCGCGCCTACTTTACTTATACTAGTCTTAATCCAGTCGTGTTCTAGTACGTTAGTAATATACTTGTACAGGTACTTAAGTTCAGCGCCGGACTAGTAGTACAACGGTCGGAACGGTAGAACGGTGCCTAGCCGTAGGTCGATCGTATACTCTGCGCCGTCTACTAGTTTGCTGCGCTATTCGTCTATAGGAAACAAGACGTCGTAGTAGTCCCGATATTCTATCGGCAACTCCGTAAGCTCTAATCCTGCGTCTGTCCTACGTACTATTACTATATATACGTAGGACGAGTTCTTTAGGTCCTTAAAGAAGTCGGGTACCTCTCGGACCTTTACGTACAAGTGCTCGCCGCCGTAGCGCTATTCGTTAGTAGTACTGTCTACTACTACTTACTAGGTACGACGCTATAGCCGCCCTAGGATAAGATTGGGTTCCGGCGTATTGTAGGCATAAAACAAGCCGCCTATCGTACGCTCGTTACCTACGGAGTCTACGAGAGTTATACGGATATAGTGCGCCCTATAGCAGTAGCCTAACTGGCCTATAAACGAGCTCGCCGGCGGTAGGAGTACGTTCCTACGGACCGCGAGGTTATACTTTAGTACGAAGCTACGCGATACTACGTTAATGTCTGCGGCATCGTCGAGTAGTATAGTAGCAGGGGTGCGCCCCTTATACGTCTCGACTTGTCCTTTAAGGACGCGGGCATAGTGTGCCTAGATAGGCAGGGGGGTATCGCTATTAAGATAGGCATCTAGAGGTTGCGACTCTCTTCCGATGCCTTCTCTTTTTTCGACACTTACTCTTTAGGTACAGTAACCCTACGAACCGTGTTCGCCTTATCGCGGCTCGCGTAGTTAGGGCATACGGAGTCGGTCGCGATATGTCCCTTCTTCTTATAGGAGTAATACTCTAGGTTCTCGTACCCTCGTACCGTCGACGTCGCTACGGTCGATAAGGTACGTCTATCGCGTAGGGCCCTGCTCTTACTTCGATCCTATCGATCGTCGCAGCTTCGTAGCGCGTCGCTCTCGGTACGCTTGCGTTTGCCCTACGCGCTATAGTCGCGCCGATAGGGCTCGTCCTTAGTACGGACTGCTAGGGCGTTGTCTGCTTATTCTAGGCGCCTTACTAGGTTTACGAGCTCTACTCGTATACTAGGGATAGTATGTCCCTTAACGATGTCCCTACGTAGCGATAGCTTTAACTTTGCGAGGAAGTAGCGTATTAGCTACGCTTGCGTATAGTCGAACTAGGCTTCTAGATAACTAAGCTACGCTACGAAGTAACGGACGCTCTAGTCCGGGCCTTAATATACCCTTTTATACTCGATCATTACGCCGATCTAACGGTTCGACTAATTACCGACGGTATTGCGGAGCTATCTCTTAAATTCCTCCTAACTCCTAAGTATAGTCCTCGGGGATTACGTCGGAATGCTCGTCGTACTACGTCTCCTACGCTTCGCCTACGAGCTATATAATACCGTATAGGACCTTGTCTTAGTCGGTTCGATACTCTCGGAGGGCGCTAAGGAAGACGACCTCGAGGTGCCTAATAAAGTTACGACATTCCTTGTCGGTGTCTCCTTTAAACGGCTTAGGTTCCCGAATCTTAGGGCCCCTATATAGGGAGTAGGTACGCGACGGGTTCGCAGCCTGTCCGCGTACGTTACGTAGGTCCGTCGACCTAAGGTCTTCCTCGAGCCCGTCGAGAAGATTAGGCTCGGTATCGTCGTCGTCTATAGTAACTGTAACGGCTAGGGTTAGCACTCGGCCCTAAATTTGCTCCTATAGACGTTAGTTTTCCCTCTCGAGGGCCTGAACTTCTAACTCTATACGGAGACGCTAATTTGCCTCCTCGAGCTATATATATCTAGTATATAGGTCGGCTGCGTAGGCTTCCGGCTAGGTAGGAGCCTCCTCGAAAGGAGTCTCCCCTAGGTTCCCGTCTGCCTAGGCGTTTGTAGAGCCCGATACCGTCTCCTCTGAAGGTTAGGTATCCTCGTCTACTTCGCCGATAACGCGGCCCGCCTGCGCTATAGCTACGGCGCGGTCGCGTTGCTGTCGTAGGGCTATAGGACCTCTATAGATCACTACCCTTTAGAAGGATAGAAGAATTAGAAATATAAGAGTAGGGTGTATAGTAATATATAGAGCGTCCTTCCTACCGCGTAGGGAAAGGAACAAACTAATTCTTATCCTTCGGAAAGGAGAGAGCGGCGTCGTATAATATACCCCTACGCCAAGTATACGTAGGGGCTGCGCCGCGCGGGCGGTCGCCCGATAGCCGATCGCCCGACGACTCGGATCGTACTGCTTCTGCAGCCCGTCCTGCCTTAGGCTAACGTACCTTAGGCTCAAATACCTGACCGCCCTCTAGGGCTATATGCCTCTAGGCCTAGCTGTTACAGATTCTGTCCTCGGGATTAACTTAGCGTTCCCCCGGTAGTTACTCCGTCTACCGTCGCTACGTAGGCGCTCCTTGCTCCGTAGGCTGTCTAGGCCTATGCCTTCTTAGGTTATACTACGTAGGACCGGTACGCTACCGAGTATAAGGATAAACGAGCGTAGGTAGAAGAGATTATAGATAAAGAGGACAAGACTATCCTCGTTTAGGCTACAACGCGACCGGCTAAGGAGCTGTCGCGAGAGGACTCTTAGTAGAAGGAGGTAAGGAGGCTTGTACCTACTATCCTAGGGAAGAGCTACTTAGCAAAGGTAGTTAAGGCTAAGGCTAAGGGGCAACAGGGTACCGCTACGACGAAACAGTTAGAGAGGGCGATATAGAGGTCGATTCTTCCTATAGTTAGTAGTAGGTCTCGGGATCTGGATACGGATAACGACTACGATAGTAGGTATAAGGTAGAAATAGTCGACCGGGAGGATAAGGAAGCTATACTTGGACGGAGCTAGGATTACGCTACCGAGCTAGCCCCGGTAAATCCGCCGACGAAGACGAAGAAAAAGCCCGCAATACGTCGCCTAGATAAGCTAATTTAGGACAACGAGCCCGGGGAGGGCGTTATCCTATCCTTTTCGTCCTCTAAAGATTTCGTCTTTAGTCTGCTTACGAATACTATTCTACCGGCGATAACGGTTAGGGAGGCACTTCGGATAGGTAATCCGTTTACTAAGGGTTTGTTCGCAAGATTTGCTAACGACCCTACTACTTAGGAGGCTGTTAAGCGTATTATAAGTCGAGGGACCGATATAAGCCCTCCTACCTAAGTTATTGTTGCTAAGACGTCGATTGTTCGCGTAGGGGAGGAGGATGTCCGTCGCCCGGCTCGGGTTCCTAACTAGATATTCGTTTAGATGTTCCGAGCTACTAGGTAGTATAACGACTATAAGGCTATAGTTTCCCGCCTACGCCCCCGTCGATCGAGGCAGCTCTACGAAAGGGTTCCTAACCGGATGTTCGTTTAGATAATCCGAGCTACTAGGTAGTATAGCGACTATAAGGCTATAGTTTCCCGCCCGCGCCCCCGACGACCGGAGCAGCTCTACGAAAGGGCTAAAGATATTGACCTATCGGCGGTAACGTAGGACTATACTATAGTGCCTAGCATCTAGGTCCTAGTAATGTTCGGGAGTAATATAGGCAAGGTCTATAAGGGACTAGTTAATAAGGGTACTAAGTTAGTTATCCTTCGGCAGAGTATCGTTCAGAAGTACGGTTTACTAATAACGTACTAGCTGGATAAGATTAATATATCTACGGCGAACGGGTTAACTAGGATTGTCGGCGTCTGTTAGAGACTGCCTATCTCGGTATATAGCGTTACCGTTACGGTAACGGCGTTTGTTACGAATACGGCGTATACTGTGCCTCTTATTCTAGGCCGCCCGTAGACGAGGAAGACGAGGTTAGTTACGAAAAACTATAACGATAGGTCCTAGGAAGGTACGATCTCCGACCCGGCAGGTTATTCGGTAACGTTTACAGGTACCGTCGGCGATACGGGTTACTAACGGTTTGTTACCTTCGGCGGGCAGGGAAAATTAGTAGCGGCGTCGAAGCTGTAATAGCGTCTACGTCGGGTTTGTCTTTAGTACTTACTAACATTTGGTTAGGCCCCCGGGGCCTAACCGGTACGGTACGGCCCGGGTCTACCGTAATTTAGGTTTAGGCTAATATCGCCTCTCGCGGTAAACGGGGGGGTTAAAGGTTAGGAATATATACTACGCGTATCGTCGACGGAGATCCGGACGAGGACGATTAGGCGTTCCGGTCGATACTATATTACTCCTGTATTAATTAGGCCTACTCCCGCTACGCCCGTACTATATACTATATCCTAGTATATACTATATACAAGCGGAAGGCGCAGAAGATCCGGCCTGTCGACGTCGCCGTAGATGTCTCGAAGAGTACGTCCCCTAATATCGGTACCGCTACTAAATAGAAGGAACTATTTCTTCGATAGGAGGCGATAATACCGCTAGGGACCGGACTATATAACTAGCGCTACTTAATTAAGAAGTTCTCGGATGTCCTACGGAGCAGTCGACTTACTCCGGAGGTATTGTATACGGTCGAGACGGGTATAGTCTTAACAACCTAGGAACGTTATCTACTCGAAGAGATGCTCTTCAATCGTAAGGCTGCTTTGGCGGCGAATTTTACGTATCTCGGACAGGTTATTCCTAGTATCGTACTACTACAAGTTATTCGTACGGTCCCGTATATACTATAGAGTTATCCGGGTTTTCGTCTTAACCCCTCTCTGCTTACGGCGATAGAGGGTATTATCCGGGACCGGTATAAAGCTAGGACGTTAGAGTATAGTAAGGGCTGCTATCGGAACCTATATTTCCTAGTTGCGAAGAAATCCTTAGCCCCCGGTCAGTTGCCTACTAAGGAATACTATCGCCTTATTAACTCTACGACGGAGATTAACCGGGTTACTATTCGCGACGCTAGCCTGCCGCCTAATACGGATAAGTTCGCCGAGCACTTTGCGGGGTACAAGGTTGCTTCCCTCCTTAACATTTTCTCTAGGTACGATTAGGTCCCTCTCGCCGAAGAGAGTCGAGATCTTACAGCTTTCTAGACTTATCTTAGCCTGTTCCGGCAGACTACTCTACCCTAGGGCGCTACGAATTCGGTTAGTCAATTTGTCCGGGTTATAACGCGTATTCTTATAGATTATATCTTATACCGGTCGCTTCCCTTCCTAGACGATATTAGTATTAAGGGGCCGAAAACTGATTATAGCGGAGAGGAACTCGAGCCTAGTCTACGGCGGTTTATTGTCGAGTATATCGTTAACCTCGACCAAGTCCTCGTAGATATTGAGCGTACCGGTATAATAGTCGCTATTAAGAAGCTACAGATCCTCTAAGAACGTATCCGTATTATAGGGTATATTACGGATGCCGATAGCCGCTATCCTAATATAGCCTACGTAGCGAAGATCGTCGACTAGCTAGACCCGAAGTGCTAGAAAGACGTCTAGGTGTTTGTTAGCATTGTCGTCTACTTCCGTATCTAGATACCTAAGTTCGCGCTTAAGGCTAAGCTACTCTACCGCCTACTTCGGAAGGACGTTGAATTCGAGTAGACTACGGAGTGTTAGCGTACTAAGGACGTACTCGCGGTAGCCTTAGTTAAGGCTCCGCCTCTAGTCCCTATCGACTACTTGGACGGAGTAGGTACTATTGTTGTCGTAGTTGATTCTAGTAGGTCCGGGTATAGGTATATACTAATACAAGAGGACGACTGTAGAAAGCGACGACCGAGTCGTTTCGAGAGTAGTATATAGTCCGCTAGCTAGCAACGGTACGACGCCGGCAAACTCGAGTGCCTCGGAGTACTTAAGATATACTAGAAGTTTCGGCCCTAGCTCTTCGGTTAATACTTCGTACTAGAAGTTAATACTTAGACTCTCGTATATCAACTAAACCGCGCTACGTCTAATCTCCCGAATACCGCTATAAGTAGGTAGGTAGCGTAGATCCGGCTGTTTACCTTCGAAGTTCGGTATGTCTCTAGTTATAAGTATACGGCCCTAGATGCCTTATCCTATCGACCGCTATCGAGCAAGGACGCCCCGGATCCGCCGGAGTTAGAAGATGTCGAGCGTATAGTCGATAATAAGTTTTTCGACAGTTTCTACGTTAATACAGCGACGCTTGCGCTACGTAGATTTGGTTAGGCCCCCGGGGCCTTACCGGGAGCGGCCGGTACCGCCGGCGGTACGGTTCAGGTAGCTGCGATCCGGATTGTTAGCTAGACCCCCGAAACCTTACTAGAAGCGGGAGACGTCGACCTTACCTATATTGATTCTATCTTCCCGGACGAGCTAGACGGTCTACCTAAGAGTTATTCGTACTTTTCGAAGGCTATCGCCTATGTCCTCCTTAGACTACGTCCCTTATCTTATATATCTCGATCCGAGTACCGTCGGTTTTTGAAGTACTCGTAGAGATTCAAGATCAAAGATAAGGTTCTCTTCCGCTAGGGCCGTCGCAACTTCCCGTTATAGCGCGTTATCGATAAGCTATCTACGCGAGACTAGATCCTCCGGGCGGTCTACAATAAGTACAGGCACCGTAGTACTAAGGGTACGTACGCAAAGTTAGTACAGCGCTACTAGTAGGACGGCATATATAGCGATTGCTAGGTATATATATAGAGGAAGTACGCCGAGTATAATCAGTACAACGGCGTTCGTACCTATACTCCTTTAAGCGAGGTTGCTTCTAAGGCTATCGGTGAACGGTAGTATATTAACGGCGTTTATATTGATACCCGCGGATCGATTATAATAGCGCGGGAGGCAACGTCTCGGTAGCCTAAGGCGCGGGTATTCGTCGGCCTTACCGCTAAACAGATTACGTCGAAGCAGGTCGCGAAATTTATCTAGGAGGAGATCTTCTGCCGATAGGGTACGCCGTACGAGATCCTCCTCGATAACGCTAAGTACAACTTAGGGGAGGTAGAGGCGTTGCTTCGTAAGTACGGCGTCGCTCGTCTACGTATCTTACTATACTACCCGGAATCTATAGCTATCGTTGAAGTTAGGTACAAACCTGTTATTGCGGCGCTTAGCAAGATAACTAATAGAGGCAAGACATCCTAGATCCCGTATATACCTATAGTGCTATAGGCGGAACGTACTACAGAGGTATCGTCTACCGGTAAGACGCCGGTAGCGTTAATAATTGGCTACGATACTATCCTACCTATCGAGCTTTAGTTCCCTACTACGTCTGTCTAGGACTAGGGTACTATTTGCGACTGCGAGAGTCTTCTCGCCGTACGCGCCGCCGCCCTCGAAGCTATAGCCCTACGTATAGAGGACGCCCGCCTACGATAAGAGAGAATATAGGACTAAGCGAAGGTATATTTTGACGATCGCTACTATATCGATCGCCGTGAATTTAAGGTTAGTAATTTGGTTATAGTATATCGGAAGGAGTTGGAAGCGTCGCGTTCGGCAAAGCTAGTTTTCCGTTAGAAGGGTCCCTTTCGTATATATACCTATCGTCCGGGTACTGCGTACTATAAGTTAGAGGGGTTAGATAGTATTGTCTATCGGAATATCTACAATAAGGACTCTCTCAAACTCTGTCGACTTGACGGCCTATTAGATAAAGACGGCAGTATTACTAGTTCTAACGAGTAGGGTTAGTACTAGATACTAGTTCCCCGCCCTGCCTTTTCAACTTTCTATACGCCGACCGGGTATCTCCGCTTCCTAGTATCTCTCTCCGTAGTACGGGCTCGTGCTGCTTAATAGATACCTACTCTCCTTCTTCGTCGTCGTATAGTTAGGGGAGGGAGTAGCGTACCGTACTCGCTATTCTTTTAATTCTTTTTCTATTTGTTGCGCCGCCGCCGTCTAGTCTTTTATCTATAACTAGGCCTCCCGCCGCCGCCGCCGTCTGATCCTTTATCTATAACTAGGCCCCCCGTAGGCGTCGTTTTAGATACGCCCTATACTTTTGATAGCGGCGGGTTAGTACCGTCCGAGTTTAGCTACCCTAGGATTGTAACTATATTGCCGGCCGGGCGCCCCGGTGCCTAGTAATAGTTAGGCTAGAAGGTTTCTAATCCGACCGAAGGTTTTTAATCTATTATTTTTCGCTTTACCTCCTAGCGTTGTCCTCGGCCCCTTATAGTATATACCGTATACTATATTCCTCGCTACGGTCCTTATATCTAAGGGTCCCCGCGATGCCTAACCGCTACTTTACGTCGGTATTCTCGTCCTACCCTTACTTATCTTACTCGTCTTTATATCGGCATTCTCGTACTATCCTTATTTATCTCGCCTATACGGGTAGCACTTCCCTAGGCGCGTTACTTTTCGCGTTATTTGTTTGCTACGGCACTGCCGTAAGCGCGCCGGCACTCCTGCGAGCGCGAGTTACTTTCGCGTTATTCCGCGAGCGCGAGTTACTTTTCGCGTTATTCCGCGAGCGCAAGTTACTTTCGCGTTATTAGGGGGATAAGAGTACTCTTTTCTTCCTTTTGAACTTACTCTTCTTCTTTAACCTACCTCCTTACCCGCCGTACCCCCCCCGACCTGCATTCTACGTAGCTACTATCTCTACTACCTCGAAAGGAGCCGCGCCTATACTACGACCTACGCCTACGTTAAGAACGGAGCCGCGCTCGTGCGCGTAGCTATCGATTCCGCTATAGCTAACTGCAATATACCTACCTAACCTAAGACGGACGACGGCGATAGGTTAGAGTACTAGGTAACCGTTCGAGAAAGGAGACAAAGCTCGATATCGTTCTTAATTATAGTAGTAAGGATAGATACGTTATTATACTCGGCGGAGGTAAGGAGTATCCTCTATAGGGTAACCGACCTAGACGCGGTCGCTGCCCTATTACTAACTCTCGATACGCTAGTTAGAACGGAAGTAGTACGTACGGTATACTAACTCTGCGACGCGACCTTAACTAGTTACGATACTATATATATATCGATTCGTAAGAAGTTCGTAGCTATAGCTCCGGACTAGGAGATCCTAGAAGGTAAACCAATCGTAGACGTATTCCCTAGTTTTGCGAAGGCAGTAGATTAAGGAAAGGAGGCCCGAAATCGACGAAGGACGGCTTACTAGAATGTTATTAACCGATAGTTCGGTAGGGATGTCGCTGCCGCCTAGAGCTTCCTTACTAGTCCGACGATATAGGAGGTTTTGTATACTAATTCGTAGGCCTACGATCTAGGCAGTCTAGCGGTTCTTAGTTCTAATCGCAGGCAAATACTACGCGCTCTTACGGAAGTAGTAGCGTAGCGATTACTTACTCCTGTTGCTAGTCGATCGAAGATACCGGAGGTTACGGGAGGCAATTGTATTCGTATATATATACTACCTACCGACAAGCGATTAGTAGAACCTAGAGGGGAGGCAGAACAACGCATCCTACGGATACGATTTAGGTTCGTCTATAAGGGCGACTTTTACAAGATCGTAAGTAAGGGCTTTATTAAACCTACGCTAATACCTTCGGGGCTATCTGTACCGCCGCCTCTGCCGCTATTGTCCGAGCAAGCCTAACTCCGTCTATACTAAGGACGCCGTAGGGAGCTAGACCTATCCCCGGACTATAAAGAACCTCCGAGCAAACGCTAACGTACGTTACGACCGTTAACGCCGGAGATGCTATAGGTGCCGGATAGTACTTCGGGTTAGAGCCCTATTAATATACGTAATCCGTTAGGCCTCCGGGGCCTTACCGGGACAGGCCGTATAGAGCTAGGCCCGGAGGCTACGATCCCGACTACGGAGACAGAGCCGACCGAGGATACGACTAGCGAGGAGGTAGATAACGAGACTAGAGAGTTTACCTTTAACGAAGAGCTAGCCGAAGACGTACTCGCTAAGGGGGGACAAGTTACGTCTTGTATATATACGCCGTTATCTATATACCGTTATACTCTTTGCCCGGATACGACTAATCTATATCTTATCGGCCTGTATATAGCTATACCCCTCTATTAATAGCCGGAGGATGTCGTCGAACGAGGCGTCCGGCTATATATAGTAGAGGAGGACCCGGTTCCGTTGTACCGGTACTATACTAGGGTGTTTGCGAGCCGTAGGTTCGGACTTAAGTCAAACATCGCTATAGCCCTACTAACTACTCGTATTGCCGAAGTCTGTAGAGCTTATATTAATAGCTAGTTTCTAGAATACTAGTATTAGTACCCGGAATTCTTCTCCCTAGCCTACCGTCTAAGGTACGCGGGTAACGCACTTAGTCTATATACGTTCCTATCTCGAACATATACAGGAATGCTAGTTACTTCCTCCGCTACGCCTAATGTAGAAACCTTGGTTACTAAGCTCCGATTATTTACAATCGACGCTAGCGAGTAGGCTACGTTCGATCTTATCGGCTTAGTTACGAAGGAGGGGGTTTTTGGGTATACCGAGACGATCTTTAGGGATATCGAATATAAGTTCGATATATACTTATAGTACCTCCGTCGTATGAATAGTCGCTCTAACCTAGGGTAGAACAGGTTATAGATATATAGTATAATTCAATAGCTCGTCCGCTAGGACATCTTATACTAGGCTTTGTACGCTTCTTTGCGTATAGATAGTAATTACCGTTTAGTGTCTTATCCTTATTACGCGAAGTACTAGTACGGCGACGACAAGGGTAACGAGAATATAAGTCGTAATAGCTTTAAGTATATAGACTATAACGTTATAGATCTTACGGCAGGCAAAGGTACTAGTTAGATCTAAGGCTCGGTATCGTTCGATAACGAGACTTATAAAGACTGCACTATACTCGTTTAGGGAATATACTAGGACGAGACGTTTCGTAAGTAGGCAGAGGTAAACCGCGCCGCCGGTCGTTTGCAGAATAGCCGGATCTACAATATTACGGATAAGGAGCTCGGGCCTAAGCTAAGAAAGAAGATAGGTCTAGAGTAGTAGCTAACTCCGGTCTAGCGATATAGCGTCTATATTACCGACCCCCGTATTCCTTATAGCGCGCTACCTTCGTAGGGCGTACGACGTACGATCCTCCCTTAGTTCGTAGCTATTACTAACGTAGAAACCGGAGAGATAGAGAACCCGAAAATAGGGACCCTTTAGCAGATTGCGGAGGTATACCGAACAATAACTGCCCTACTATCTAGCCCGTCGGGCTACCCTAATATATATAGTCCAATTCCGTACCGATTTCCTACCGTAGCCTAGTTAGATAGCCTTAGCCTAATCTTAGACGCTCTAGTTAGTCGCAAATCTTAGGCCGATATAGAAGTAATAAACGAGTTGAACTATATTACTTATATAAAATCTCTTTCTAAGTAGGAGGCGTACAAGCTCAAATAGTAGGCGAACGCTATTAAGAGGTACGAGAAGGTTTTCGACCGTATTCGCAATTCTGAGATACTACTCTTCGGGACCGCTAGTTACTTCCGCTATAAGGGTAACTTTGAGTTTCGACCGTAGCCTGATTTTTCTACTCTCGACTCTAAGTATATAGAGGAAGGCTCCGGTACTACGCTTGAGGGCGATATGTCCTAGATAGAATAGGTAGTACGTTAGTTAGGCCCCCGGGGCCTAACCGGGAGCTTCCGAATATAGGGAGGGTTTAGGTTTTTACAGTGTTTTTACGGTTAGGTGCCTTGTTTTCGACAGGTCGTTTAGGTCTGCTTTTCTGTACGTAATCGTTAGATAGGGGGGGGGGGGTTTGTTATACCTGTATCTACGGGACAGACATATAGGTAGGGGAGGGTATATTAAGCGGCTAGGCGTGTTTCTTTTACGTAGGGCGTTAGGGCAGAGCCGAGAGCCGGACGGCCCAGGAGGGCCGTACTACTCCCGGCGGGTAGCTATATAGGGTAGTTTTCTTCTTTTTAGGACAAAGGAGAGGACGGACATGATTAGGACGTAGACGTACGGATACCTACTCTACTATAATTGATGTCGTTACCCTACGGTGCGCTTTGTCTTCTGATATCACCTTTCCTACTACCTACAGGCATTTACGCGTCCTTCCGGACCTCTACCTATCCTACCCCTTTTACCGCGGAGCTACGCCGCGACCTACCGTAAGCCGAGCCTATCCGATCGTCTACTCGAGGACGGTAGTAGGAGAGAGGGCTTCACGGTAATACTAGAAAGAAGGATAGCTCTTTCTAAGTAACCTTAAAGTTAGAAAGTAGGTACTAGTTAAACAGGATAGCTTAATCCTCCCTGTCCCTCTTATAAATCAACCTAATATTATCTATATAGAATATTATAAGTAGGTAGAGATCTATGTTTACTATTAGGCAGTCAATTCTAGGAACTAGCTTAAAGCTATAATCTTCTATTCTTATAACAAATAGGTTATACTACAAGCGAGGTAACTTAGCTAATCTATAGAGTACTTTCTTAAGGATAAAGCAGGTATCTGGACCAAATCTATACTCCTCTATTCCCTTAGGGATTAAGTAGTAAACAGTATAAGGAATAGTAGTATTTAGGAAGGTATTTACTATATCCTATTGTCTAGTTTTCAACCTCCTTATAAAAGCTAGGGCAGTAATAGCCCTAAATACCTTGTAACTAAGTATAGTAGTATAGGTTTTATAGGTTAATAGCAATTAAAGATCCCTACGGACATAAAGCCTAGCCTTATACCTAAGAATCTTACTACTAGTTAGGTCTGTCTTATAGGCAAATACCTATACTAAAGGTACTTTATAGCCCTTATAACTAAAGAATACTCTAAATGTCCTCTTGCCTATAAGCTTCCTAGCTTTATCAAATACTGCTTGTCTAAATTACTAATAATAGATATATCTTTCTATCTCTTTCTAGTTAGTAGGGGATAATAGTAAACTTGTTACTTAGTAAGGTTCTTTAAGATTAGGTAAAGTGTAGGCTTAGAGTAAAGCTGTAGCAGCAGAACTTAGTTTATCTAACCGTCTAATTCTATAGTCGATCTATCGTCTATAGTTGTCTATACTATACTAATAGGTATCCTCTTCTTCTTCTACCTCCCTATCTAAGGCAGGGTAGTAATAATAAGAGGCCGAAAAAGCGGGTATTCCCGGTAAGGCCCCCGGGGCCTAACTAACTTAATAGTTAGCAGCTATATTGTCCTCGTCTCTAGCGGGTGTTTCTAGTAGTGTTAGGTATAATAACACTTATTCCTGTTATAGCCCTTTACCTCCCTGCTGTTTACTACCTCCCTAAGGTTAGATAGCAAAAGTCGGAATATTAGTAGCTAGAAAGGGGTTATCTATACCCTTACTTGTAGATTCCTTAGGTATTAAGATTAAGTTAATTACTATCTAGTAAATAGCAGTAGGAACTAGTTCCCCTAAGGTTTAGCTATTAATATCTAGTAGATTGTATCTCTTATTGTCTTTGAAGACTATATCTCTCGTCCTAATTACCTTGTTTAGGGATAGGATCTAGATCTAGAAAATATTGGTAGAGGTATACCTAATTAGGTACCTAATATAAGCTCTCTCTTCTATCTTATCTCTCTTAGTAATATCTCTACGGAGAGCGAAGGCCTTGTAACTAATAGGGTAGAGATAGCTAAGGAAGGGCTTCTTAGTAGTAACTTTCTTAAATAGAGTTATCTAATTAAGCTTAGCAGTAGGGGTCCTATTAAGAAGGTATACTACTAAATCTAGGAGCTATAGCTATAGGTTCTTTAGCAACCTACTATTAATTCTAAGAGTCCTAGATTTAGTAACAATCTCCCTTCTAGCAACCTTATTTACTCTATTCTAAGTAGGGGTATTAGCAGTAGTAGGTAAGGTAGTAATACCTAACCTAGAGATAGCTTTTCTAGTATCCTTCCTAATAGTAGCCTCTATATTAGAGCGAACTATAATAGTTTTGGTACTAAAGGACACTTCTATCTTCTTAAAATATCCTAGAAATTTAGCAATTGCTTATAGCTTAGTTGCTATAGGATTACTAATATAATAGCCCTCCTAGTTATAGTACTAGTAGCTATAAAACTTGAAGACTAACCTATTTAGTCTAGGGAGAGAAGGGGGTATATTAATTAAGTCCTATAAATAGATAGCTATCTTAGCATTCTCTGCCTTAGGCAGTACTTCCCTATACTTGTCTTTCCTCCTCGAAATTACTGCTTTAGCCTTAGCTAATATATAGGTGTTACAATTAATACTATTAAGAGTCTCCTTTTCTAACTTAATTACCTAGTATCCCTTAGATATAGGTTCTAAGTGCTTAATAGCCCTTACAGATAGATAGCCTAGCAAATAATACTATTGATTAACTATTGCTATTAAAGGTAGGAGTGGTTTGTAACTAGATTATACAGTAGTAACAGATCTAGTAGGTAACGTTAAGGCAGGTAAGGTTAACTTCCCCGCATTCTTAGAGTATAGGGTATATACTAACTTTACCTCCTCAATTCTAGGGGTTCTAGATAAACTAATAGTTCTAGTAACACTTCTTAGTATAGGCAACCGTTTAATAATCTAGTAACTATATCTGTCGTTACTGTATTTAGGGGTAAGGTATACCTAGAGCCTAGGCTCCTTATATGCTTAGCTAGTAATCAACCTATTAGGCTAGTTTCTAGTATTATAGTAAATACCCTTTTTGTTAAGGATCTGTAGTAAGACCAAACTTATAAAGAATCCCGGAATAAGCCTTACCTTAAGAAGAGTAAGCTTCCTAGTAACTCTATTACCTATATCTAGATTGATAGTAGTATCTACAATTACCTTAGGTTAGTACCTCTTGTCCCTAGAAATTACTGTATTAGAGGAGGTTAGTAACTCAGACCTAATAATCCTTGCCCTTATAGATTCGTTAATAATGTAAACATTAGCACTACTATCTAGAATTACTACGTTATAGAGCCGGGTATAACCAATTAATCTAACTAATACTTTAGGGGTTAAGGTCGATTCTAGGGTAGTAGTAGCAGTAGTATCCTCGACATCTATAGCTATACCTAACTTGTTCTTAGTGTCTTTGTCCTTCGACCCTTAAGCAGCGTTATATACTTAAACTACTTTATCTACTCTCTCTTTTAGATTCTTGTCCTCCTTAAATCTCTTCTTAATCTTCTTCTTAGTATTATCTCTTAGCTTCTATGCCTTAGGCCTCGGATACTCGGTATTAAGGTAATAGTATTCCTTCTATATATAGTTCCTACTATAGAGATATAGTTTACTTAGCCTTGAAGATAAGGATCGGGTTAAGGACGAAGATAATTCGGTTATAGCGGCGGTTAAGATACTAGCTACAGTAGTTCGGTGCTTGCTCTTGAATTTAGTATCTCTATTGTACTGAAAGTAGGACTACTAGGCTCTCAATTCTAAATAGAGAGTTGTTACTTCCCTATTATTCTACTTATTAAGTAGCCTCCCTGTCCTTATAGCTATATAGTCTCTATACATTAGAGTTATAGAAGACAACTATACTTAGGTAGATTTATTATCTGCTTATATACTAATAGTATCTCTCTTACTACACTAAGTAAACTATAGGTATATATAGTTAGAAATAGTCTTTCTATAAGGTAGAAGAGATAGGGTTTCTAACTCTTTCTTTAACAATTAAGTAGTAGTAAGGGTATTAGGCTTAGTATATTCTAAGAGCTTCTTAAGCTTCTCTCTTAGAGTCTTATAATCAATTATCCTATACTAGAGGTCTGTAGATATAGACTAGTTAATAATTGTTAAGAGTTTCTAGTACCTTTTCTACTTCTTAGACTATACTTCCTTTAAGTACCTATAAGTATATTAAGCTAAACTGAATTAGATAGAGGTAGTAGTCTTAGTAATTACAAAGGTGAATAGTAGAGAGTCCCTAAGTTAGACTAGGTTTAATAGATCTAGCTTATTAGTACTAGGGTCGATATCCTCCTATATTCTATGATTTCCTGCTTTAATCTTAATACGGGTAATCCAGACGTTCTAGTCCTGCTAGGTACGCAGCTTAGCAATCGACATCGTCGTTAATAAGGGTTTAGAGGAATTAGCTATAGTGTCTTCGTTGAATTCGTCAAACTACTCTAGAACAGCTTGATTCCTAGGATACGAACTACTAGGTATTTCTTTAACCTCTTAAAACTTAGGACTCGGGGATCGGTCGATTGTAAGCTAATCTAATAGGCTCTAGCTTTCTTCTCTTCGTCTGGATAAGCGGGTTTAGGCCGGTATAAAGTAATAGTATACGGTTCTTAGTTGTTGTCTTAATACAGCGGATTTTAATCAATCTTAGGTAATTCTAGGTTCTAGTAATTAATTAATTCCTTTAATTAATCAAGCAGAGCTAGCTAGGCTTATAACTATTAGAACTATACACTATACTAGCCTAAATAGGGATTAAGAGGAAGCCTTTCTAACCGAAAAGTAGGTTTAATTAATGTCTGAGGTCTAACCTCTAGAGAAGAGAAAAGAGGGGGGTAGGTATCCCTAACTCTATATACATATGCCAAGGAATCAGTAGCCCCTGTTATCTTATATAACTTATGTTACATAATGCTAGGGCACCTATGTCCTTCTGTCCAAACATATAGCTAGTAGCTAGCTACCTGTAGTAAGTAAGTAAGGTAGCAAGTACTGTATAGAAGGTAATAGTAAAGTGTACAGGTTACGAGCACATATACACCGCAAGTAATAAATGCTACATAAATGCTATATAGGGTAATGCTACGACGTACACAATACTATATCCTGCATCTCTCCGTATAATTAGACGTATATGTTATATACCTATATACCTGACCCTAGCTGTATGTATATATGTATATACATAGTATATAGCTCTTCTAAGTCCTACTTTCTAGGATTAGATCAACGGCAACGGCAACGGCAACGTAGCCAACGCTAAAGAAAAACCGTACAGGAGGATATATTGTATACGTGCCTGCGTAGCGTGCTTTTTTCTTTGCTGCTGTCTAAAAATAGTATAAGAGGTTTCTTTACTATTGTAGACTAAAGTAGATTGAATGCAAGGACGGACGGATAGACGGATGGACACTACTTAATGTACTTAGGAGAGTAAAGTAAGGTAAGGTAAGGTAAGGTAAGGTAGAGTAACATCCCGAATACGAGATACATAGTTGGATTCTTTTTTGATTTTGCTTAAAAAAGAGAGGACAAGGAATGTAGTTGTTACAATGTACTATATTTCTTGTAGTCTGCAGATCCCGAGAGTTATTTCTAGAGCGAAGAGGAGGGACGCCCGCACGCTATAGTTGAAGCTAGTGCATGTTTTCAACTCTTGGCAAAAAGATCAGACTCCATGACCTCCATACCTCCTGGGTTTATACCTGATTTATTACTACCTCCCTTCGGACCGACCTCGCTTCCGGCATCGCCCGGCCCCCGTGGTCCCGAGAACGAAACATTCCCTCTCTGCTATTCTTTTCTTTTCTTTTCCTTTCTATATATTCACTTTTTTCCGCCTCGTAACAACTCTCTCAGCCTGGCTCGAGATAGAATCCGACCCCAATAACTCAGCCGTCGAGATTTCCGATTCCAGCTCTCGTATGACAAACGTTCGGATTTCTACTGCGACGAGACTATCCACTCCCAGATCAATAATGCTCTGGTCTTTGCTCACATCCTCGCGAGAGAGGCCGATTTTGTCCGCGAGCAGGCGGAGCAAAGCTTCTGTGACCATGGCATGGGCTTCCTGAGGAGATGCGGCGGCTCGAAGCGAGTCTTTGATGCTGGCGTGTGCCACGTTGTGGGATATGGCGCTGTCGCTCAGACGGACCAAGTGACGGAATCGTGCATCGCGTAGGAATTCTGGGCGTTTGGCCGTGTTGTTTCCGCTTCCGGATGTGTAATCATATTGGATCCCAATGGCAATCTGGGAATGCTGTGCCTGGTCTTGCATGGCAAAACGAAGGAGGCGGAAGACATGTTCCAGCTTGACTGGACGAAATCCTTGCCTGAGCAGACTTTCGGCAACGTGCACATTATTCTCCAAGTAGCCGGCAGTTTGGATCATGCCCAGGTCCAACGATGTTGCTCGCAGTCCTTGAGCGATGCGGTACCGAGCAAGTGCATCTTGAAATGCGCAGCCTGCGGCGTAATTCGCTTGACCAGCGTTACCAACAATGCCAGCAACCGACGACAGCATGATGAAGAAACCCAGCTGTTTTTGCTGTGCTACCAGACGGTGAAGGTTGAGAGAGCCTTGGATCTTCGCTTCCACTGTTGCCGCCCATGCATTTTCTGTCATATTTTCGAAGATGGCATCCCGAAGCACCATGGCAGATTGTATGACCCCTCCAATGGGAAGCATCTTGCTGCCGATGATACCAAGTGCTCTCTGAACCTCATCAGCGCTCGAAATGTCGCACGTGAACAACTGGACATTGCACCCGCGGGCATTCATGATCCTCAGCCATTCAGCCTCTTTTGATCCATCTATGGGCGTGGAGCGAGACATCAAGGCAAAATTGCGCGCGCCGTGCTCATACATCCATGCGACAATCGCTCGACCCAGCCCGCCCATGCCTCCAGCGAGCAGATAGGTGACATCTGGCACCAGTCGGAATGGTCTCGTGGCATCGATCACGGGAACTTCCTTGTGGGCTTCCACCCTCAGTATATGATTTGCACTCGATGAATCGTGCTGCAGAGATCGAAACGCCGTGAAAACATCTGCCCAAGAGTGACTGGACATGGGAATGTCAATACCCAAAGCCTCTACTGCCATCAGAGCCTCATCGAGTAGATGACCACCAGCCAGTCCCACAGACGAAACCACGAGGTCGTTCCAGTCGATCGAGATGAAAGTAACATTCTTGCTTCCTGCAGCCAATTCGGTAGCTGGTGCACTTTCTTCGCTGTTATCGAAAGAAGATATATCAATGATGCGTCCTCCCGACCTCAGGCGGGAGCGTAGATCGCGGCACCCTGGACCAGTACTTTTGCCAGCATACTGATGCCATAGGATGATATCGATACCTTGTTCGTCCGTGAGCGTTTCCGAATCGTCGAAAATGAACACGCTAGCGCCCAGATACTTCGCGTATTGCACCGCAAAGTCTCTTATCAATCCAGACTCAATACTGACAACTACCAATTCGCCAGCTCGCACTTTCGCCACGCTTGTGAGGGCGTAAGCGATGGAAGTGTACAGTCCCGGGATCGCGGCTGCTTCTTCAAACGGGAGTAAAGTTTTGCGCACCGCTGCAGCATTTACGACTGCTCTGGTGGTAAATCCGACAGGAAGATAACCAAGCACATGGTCACCCAGGTGGAATTGGCCATGCAGACTGGACCCTATCGCAGTCACAACACCACTGAATGCACCCAGCCATGATCGGTGTCCGCCATCCACGAGGGCCGTCCTCAGATCTCCCGGAGTTACACCGAATGCCCTCGCCTCAATAGCAAGCTCTTCCGGCCCTGGGAGAAGACTTGGAGTGGATGAGCCTTGAATGGCCTCCCAGCAGAGCGTGCTCAGCTGTCCAGCTGTCGCCATAGTCAGCCGTTTGATCCCCAGGCTGCTATCATCATGCATTTCGGATCGCCGTTCCAGCTGTCGTTCCGTGTCCCCAGAGACAAATTTGCTGGCATGTTCATGAGCCAAGAGTCGTGTGACACACAACGCACCCTCTTCCTCGGAGAACTCGCTATCCAGACTGCTGCCTGCTTCGGTGCTGATGGCGGTTATTGTTTGCAGATGTTTGAGCATCTTCACCACGGCATCAACCCTTCTCATTTCGTACCCTGCCGGATCGCTGCCAAGTTCTACAGTAAGAAACGGTAGGAGAGGATATTCTGTTCGGACCACCCGAGCCAGGCCGACGACGCCGCTGCTGGGTAATGGAGCATTGGATAACGTTACATCAGTTCGACGCGTGAGCCAAATAATCCCCTGCGCAGAGGCCACTATGCGTTTCATGGCCGCAAACGCACCGGATGTGGGGTTCTCGAGTAGTCCTTCAGGTCCGTCGTCGAAAATGACATAGACACATCCAGCCTGACCTGCAATGTCGAATGTGGACTGCTCCACGTCCAGGAGAGTCTGGGTTTTGACAGCCTCCACCAAGCTGTCCTCCACAGGGATCGCAGAGCTAGTCGCAAGCAGATGCACGCGATATTGGGATCCTCCCGAACCAGTAGTTGGTTCTACGCATGTAGCCACGACGCCATACGGCGTAGTAGCGGAAGCCGAGATACTTTCAGGTGCGGACTTCAATACAGCACCAGAGAAGCCGTTCTGCTTCAGGGCACAGTCCAAGCCGTGTAAATCCAGGACAGGACTACCCTGACGATGGTTTTCCTGCGCTCGCCACCATTGCGGAAGTGTGCCCATAACCATGTCCAGGTATAGCTGAGGCTCCAGAACATCAAGGATGACCAGAACGCCATGAGGGTTCAGCAGACGGCGGATGTTACTCAAAGCTTTATCAATCGAGGCACACAAGTGTAGGCTGCTCGATAGCACGACCAGGTCGTATTTTCTGTCACCATAGCCCTCCCCATCTGATTCCTCCTCCTCGATGTTCATTCTTCTCACGTGAACATGCCCCGTGGCATCGTGGCTCGAGGCGATGGAGAAGAGACCGGACGGGTGCCCTGTATAATCGTATGTGACATCTGGGCTGCTTAGGATGTCTGCCAAATATCGACTTGGTTCTGCAATCATGTTGCCGTATTCGAGAACACGTAGCTTCGGCTGCTCGAACAACAAGGCTTCCACAATGCGTTGGACAGACTGCTGACATTTCTGCAGGCCCCTATGCTCGTGCAAAGCGCGATCTAGAAGATCGTCCTGCTGCAACAATGCATTTGGATCTTGTGTTCCCATGATGATGATTTCAGCAAGGCGTGGTCCTACGCGGTGGACGAGTTCCTCCATCGCAGTAGGAAGGTGGAGGTTTCCATTCACGAGAGCTTTCGACACAGGTTGTATGTCACAGCTCTTCTGAACTCCTCCCCGGGTCGCGTGTACATCCTTAAACGATTCAAAAAGCTTCATCAGGTGGTGTGGAGTTTCATTCGTTGGCTTCCAACTTTGCAGGGCCTCCAGGGCCGTCCGAATATACGACAGAGCGGCGTTTTCCAATGCACCAGTATTCACAGTCCCATTGACTTGGTTGCTGTCGTCAACTTCGAGCAGCCGCTGAAACTCGCCAGGTCGCAGAAATCGTACTACCGGTCCAGTCTCGAATCTATTGCAAAGAGCTGCACGATCCTGCTGCACTTGAGCATCTTGCCAACTTCCAAGCCCGATATACTCGATGTCTGCTCCCGATACCAGAATGTCGTCCGGCCATGCTTCATTCTTCACATGGAATTCGACGTCACATGATCTGTGTCCTTTCAGCACGGCTGATGTGGAGATGAGTAACTTGACTCCGGCAGTGTGATGGATACGAGCGTCAACCTCCAATCGACCGAGCCTTTGTGGAACCATGGTGTTCCGAAGCTGATCAGCCTCGAATAATGCACACAAGGGCGCTTGAAAGAATCCATCAATGGTTGCAGGATGGAGCGTCTGGGGTGGTTCATACTCCATCGGCATGAAGCGCGAGGTCTCCGGTATCGACAGCATGGCGAAGGCATGGTTTGGTTTGGTGAACACCTCATCGAGAGCCTGGAATGCGCCATCGTAAAAGTAACCGATACCACGGAGATCTGCGTACAAATTCTGTTTGGTACGACGCACCCAGGTGGGTATTTCTGCTTCCGCTTTATGGAAAGCTTGAAGCTTCTGAGATGTGGTCTGTTGCCTGGTGGTGGTGGTGGTGGTGGTGGTGCCGCTGCCGTCACTGAGAAGCATCCTTGCACTGCCCTCACAGTGCTCGCTCCATTGCCCGTCCACCGTACACGAGCGGATGACGAAGTTGTATTGGAGATCTCTCGTCTTCATTCCTTGTGCCATTTTGAAGCGAGGAAACAGTATCGTCTTCATCTCGACTCCAGCTCCGTCATCTGCAATTGGCAGTGCTTGTTTGATGAGAACATCTTCAAGAACATATCGCTCGATGGGGTGTATGTGGCCTAGAGCCAACCAGTGTTCATAACATGCCTGCAGGACTGCTGCTACGAAACCTCCTGCTGGATACAAGATATCTGATTGGATGACGTGCCCTCTGAGATATGGCAGCTCCGTAGTCCGAATGATGTGACGCCAACTTGGCTGTAAGTGGTCGAAATCGATCGAAGGGACTCCCAGAAGTGGATGTTTGGGGCGCGTTCGGAGTCGGTACTCTGCGCTGATGCGGGACTCGTGCCAATATTGGACAGAATGATCCCAAGGATAACTCGGCAGATCTGTCAACACACGCGGCAGCAGCTTCCCCTTGAGCGTATCACCGCCGAGCTGGGCAGCCGAAAGGTCGAGTGTGCCACGAGCGCAGAAGACTGACCCAATCAGGCTGAATATGCTATGCGTACTGCTGCTGTTACGGACTAAGCTGGGAAAGATTTGGTAGTCCAGTTCTGGGGCGGCCACCTCCTGTAGAGTTTGTCGCATCGGACCAGAGAGAGCAGGATGAGGACCGAGCTCCATGATCAAGACCTTGTGCCATTCTTCTTTGTGGTTGATGACATCCTGGACGAGCGTTTCGACGGCTGCGGAGAATTGGACCTGAGATACCAGGTTGGATACCCAGTACGCTGCATCGAGCAGACTAGAAGACTCGATGACCATGGCGTGGACGGATGAAACAAATGTGGTGGTAGAATTGAGTTCGTGAGTCTTCAAGTCGCCCAGAGCTTCATGATATGCTTGGGCAATTCGCTGCATGTGCGGAGAGTGGTAGGCAATATCGACACGGAGCCGACGCGCAAAGTGGCCACCTTCCGTCAGACGCTTGTGCACATATTCCACGGCGGCGACATCACCGCTGAGGGTGACGCTAGAAGAACTGTTGACGCAAGCAATCACGATCTGTCCCAGCTTCGAAGGGACGACATCCAGGTACGTCTCGACTGCGTCTTGGGACAGTCCCACTGCCAGCATGGCCCCCTGAAGCTGTGTAGGAGCAGCGGTGGCTTTGATGCGAGAGGCGCACACTCCCCGAAAATATGCAATTTTCATTGCGCCGTAGAGCGAGAGGGCACCGCTGGCATATCCCGCGGCTATTTCACCGCTGGAATGGCCAAACACGACATCCGGCTTGATGCCCACGACCGACAACATATCCACCAAGCCAATCTGGATGGCTGTACACAACGGCTGGGACAATTCCGCCTCATTCACGCGCGTTACATCTGCTGATGCATGCAGCTCTTCCCACAGAGACCAGGAAGCCCCGAGCTCCGTTACGACTGCTTCACATTGCTCCAAGCTGTGCCGGAAATGGGGCGAATGCTCGATCAGGTCCACGCCCATCTGAGCCCACTGTGCACCTTGGCCCGTGAAGCAGAAGGCAACCCGAGGCACATTCCCACCAACAGACGCTGCCGTTGCGCTTTTGGCGGGCGCTGGCCCCCGAAGAGCGTGCACCAAGTCATCTTGGGTGGATGCGACGACGTAGTCGCGATGCAGAAAGTGAGTGCGGCGGGTGTTGAGAGTGAAGGCCAGACTGTCCAGATCCAGGCGGGAACGAGTGTGGTCTTGGACGTAGCTCGCAATCGCTTTCTTTCGTGCCGCCAAGGCTCGGGCCGTCTTGGCGCTCAACATGAAGATGCGTGTCTTGTCAGCAGGAACTTCTCCATCTTCACTGCTTCCATTATGGGCAACGAGTCCATTATGACCATCTCTTTCATTACGACCATCAATTCCATTCTGGCCATTAAGTCCCTCATGGCCATCAATTCCATCATGACCATTGATTCCATTATGGCCGTCATCTCCATCATGACCCTTGATTTCATTGTGGCCATCACCTCCATTATGACCATTGAGTCCATTGTGGTTATTGATTCCATCATGGCCATCATCTCCATTCATTGGAGGCAATCGTTCCAGATACTCCTCCAACTGGTGGGCACGCAAATAACCTCGGGCGTCATCGAGAATCACGTGCGCATTGGTGCCTCCGTAGCCAAATGCGTTGACGGAGGCTCGCAGGAAGATGGCACTTGGATTGGCGAGCGGCTGAAGATGAGTGGCGACCTCGAGATTCAGCCCTTTCAAGTCAATCTCGGGGTTGGGTCGTTGGAAATCGTAATTCGGCACAATCCACCCCTTTTCCAACATCATCACCACCTTGATGAGCCCGGCCAGGTTGGCGCAGCTTTCCAGGTGTCCGATGTTGCTCTTGGCTGCTCCGATGACCAGCGTACGGCCGCCTCTCTTCTCCCGAAGGCATTTAGCAATTGTCGACCCAATGGCTGATACCTCGACGGGGTCTCCCGCCGCAGTGCCGGTGCCATGCGCTTCACAATATATCGTGTCTTCCATGCTGAGCCCTGCGGACTCGTACGCTCCGCGAATCAGATCCATCTGTGCCTGCTGCGAGGGCATCGTGATGCCGGGGGTGCGACCGTCTTGGTTGCAGTATGAAGCGCGAGCAATCGCTCGAATCGGATCTCCGTCAGCCAGTGCCAATTTCAAAGGTTTGATGATCACCGCAGCGACACCTTCGCCACGGCCATAGCCAGAGGCGCGATCGTCAAAGGTGAAGGATCGTCCTTCGGGAGAGAGAAAGCTGAACACACCCCAGAGGTTAGGTATGGATTAATTCTACTATACGACTGATTTTGCTAAGATCAAGCTTACTTCATATGTGTCATGCCCACCATGGGTAATGGATCCAGTATGATAGTGGCCGCAGCGACGATAGCAGTGGTAGCTTCTCCTGTCCTGAGGCTCTGGCAGGCTTCGTGGAAAGCAACCAGACTCCCCGAGGAACCCGTGTCAAGCGTGATCGAGGGACCCCTGAGGTCAAAAAAGTACGAGATCCTGTTCGCCATCAACGCGCTACCGGTGCCAACCGTCTGATACTTGGAGATATCCTCGGGGTCCCGCGTCGTGATGTACGAATAATCCAAATTATACAAGTTGACAAACACCGACGTTCTGCTTCCTGCAAGCTTCTCGGTGGTAATGCCAGCGCTCTCCATGGCCTGGAACACGCTTTCCAACGTTAATCGTTGCTGCGGATCGATCGCCTTCGCTTCTGGAGCAGAAATGTTGAAGAACGGAGCATCAAACGCCGCTACATCCTGCGTCAGAAAGTGCGCCCCGTGGATATTGAACGTGCCATTCGTGTCCGACTTGGGGTGCCAGTGCGCATCGAAGTTGAATCGATCCGAAGGTGCCGTATCCGTCCACGCACTGCGTTTGCTCTTGAGCATTTCCCAGAACTTCTCGGGACTGTCCGCTCCTCCGGGGAAATTGCATGCCATGCCCACGATGGCTATAGGTTCTGCTGCGTGTTGCGAAGTCATCTTTTCTTTTGTGGTGGTGGCTGGCCAGTGGGTCAGACTAATACGATATATGATGTCTCTGATTTTGATGATCGGCCAACAGCAATGTATGTATATTTTGCCTCCCTCTCGCAAGAATTCGATACACTACTCACTCCAAGTGTTTTATAGGACCGAGAGATGTGTGTTAGGGAAGATAAGCGGTCGTGAAACAAAAAAGGCTAACATGTCTACTACCTATCTCAAGATCTGTAAGTCCCTGTTATCATCATCATAGATGTCTACACCAACATCTCCCATCTCTGTGTTGTATTGAATTCTTGTAAGTATTATTGAGTTTTCTCTAGGAAACAGGAACGGACCGCACAGCAGAAAGAGAGAGAGAGGGAGGGAGAGACCAAAAGAGCTGGAGAGAGACAGCGATAAGACATACTCCCTCTCACCCTGGAAACCTCACCGCCGTAGGCAAAAGATGTCGGCCGGCTCAATGCAACGCACTACTGTACCCAGCCAGATGTTACCAACAACTTGCTCATGTACGTCTCTCAAAAGCCCTACCTACCTACCTACCTAACTACCAACTTGTAGTAACGGCTATCTACACTTCCTTCCTTCCTCCTTATTTTAGAAGGCGTCTTCGATGAAAAGAGTCGAATCTTTCTTTATGTCTACCTGACCTCATCTATCTCCTGTACATATAAAGAGAGAGACGAAAGAGAGAACTCGATTCGCAGTAGCAGTACCGGGATTGGTTATTCCGTTATCTTTTTTTCTTCTTTTCGGGGAAACAGTAGTAGTATACTAACTAGGGTTACCGAACATATCGATCGATCATTTTACGACCATCGAGTGTTTTTTGCCTAAAGGAAGGGAAGCAACTAATAGGTACCTTATACAAGCTTGCTACGAAAGAGAACGAACGTTGTTAGGGCAAGGGATATGTGTATATAACTGAATGATCGATTCAAGCTTTATAAGCTTTTCTAGCCTTGTAGTATATAGACCCCCTCTCTACCCTCCCTTGCTAGACTCTAGATTATGTCTATGTACTAAGTACTCTCTCTCTCTCTCTCCTATCTGCCGGACTTTCTACTTCTTTTCTCGGACTTTCTATTCCCCTTCTCGTCGGACAATCATTCCAAACTGTGACTTTCTTTTTAGACAGCGATTTTACCTCGTTGTGCTTTTACCGGGAAAGGATGCAGCGATCGGTCTGTTGATCCCTGGGTTAGTTTGGGAAGGTTAGTTGGGTTGGTTGAGTTGGTTGATAAGGAGTGGGCGATATCTATCAGAAGAAAAGGATATTGTCACTCTGTTGGATAGATAGCTTGTGATTGTTGTACCTCTGGGAGAAAATGACGATGATAACTGATAATGATATGTCCAGCGGATCGCGAAGCTGTTTTGTCGTTTGACTTCAAGGTATATGTACTGTCTCTCTCTCTCTCTCTCTCTCTCTC
>NW_016017385.1:473141-502107 GCF_000320565.1 Sphaerulina musiva SO2202
CTCTCTCTCTCTCTCTCTCTCTCTCTCTCTCTCTCTCTCTCTCTCTCTCTCTCTCTCTCTCTCTCTCTCTCTCTCTCTCTCTCTCTCTAGGTCGGTCGGATTGCCTTTGCTCTGTTTTCAACTAATTCTCCCTCTGGCAATTTCTCAAACGTTTGACGCAGTCAAAAAAATGGTAGTAGAAGGCTGGACCACAAGCGCGCTTCTCGCAGCAACGGTCCTGTTATTGATCTACATCATCCATCAGCTATTCCTGCTTCCCAAGCCACTCCCAGAAATCCCCTACCGCAAAGATGCGACCAAGACAATTTTCGGCGACATGCTGCGAATGATCTCTCACATCTCTCAGACGGGAGAAATGTTTGACTGGCTCGGTCAGCAGTGTATCGAGCTCGAGTCGCCACTCGTACAGGTTTTTGCACGACCCTTGTCGCGACCGTGGCTGGTTCTGTGTGATTTTCGGGAGACGCAAGATATCTTGTTGCGTCGGAATAAGGAGTTTGATCGATCGGATTTTACTGCGGATCTCTTCGCTGGTCTTATGCCGAATCACCATATTCGTCTGCAGACGAATGAGGAGTACAAACAACATCGACGGCTTTTGCAGGATCTGATGTCTCCGGCGTTTCTGCAGGCGGTGGCTGGCCCGAATATATATGACAATGCTCGGCGCTTGACTAGTCTGTGGAAGCAGAAGATGCGAGTCTGTGGTGCTCGACCATTCTCAGCGATTGAGGATGTCAGCCACTTTGCTCTCGACTCCGTGCTCGCATTCACTCTGGGGTGTGACGGCGTGCCCAGTGCCAATCAGACACAGCTGGACTACATAACTTCGCTGGCGAAAGTCGATGATGGTTCTGAAGAAGAAGAAGAACATACGCTGCCGTTTGACTTCTCGGGCGTCCCCCACGAGCCCGATGTCGATGCACTCCTTGTGCTTTCGTGCAGCTTGGAGACGTCTTTGAAAGCACCCACTCCCAAGTTGGCCCACTGGATGCTGCGCCAGACCGGCTCGTATAGGAACGCACTGGCCCGGAAAGAGCAACTATTGAGTCGGGCGATACAGGCTGCTGTCTGCCGAGCTGGAAATGATGAGAGTGACAGCAGCGCTCTCGACAACATGGTGCGAAGAGAAATGGGCCTTGCAGAGAAGGAGTCACGGGAGCCTGCTTTCGACTCACGTGTCTTCTACGACGAAGTATTCGGTGTCATTCTCGGAGGCCACGAGACCACATCCAATTCTCAACTCTGGGCATTGAAGCTACTCGCGAGACACCAGGAGCAGCAGACGAAGCTGCGGGACTGTTTGCGCCTCGCCATGTCTGCTGCTGTGACGGAGAATCGGATGCCGACGGTGCAAGAGATCTTCAAACAGCCCTGTCCGTACTTGGATGCGACGATTGAGGAACTCTTTCGTCTTTCCATGACAGCACCCGCTTGCGTGCGCAAAGCAACATGTGATACCACTCTCCTCGGCCATTTTGTGCCCCAAGGTACCAACGTCGTCATGGTCTGGAGCGGTGCCGATTACACCGCTCCTGGTCTCCCGATCAGCGAGGAACAGAGAAGTCCGTCATGCCAGTCCGCAGCGGGCAAAAGGGTCGCTTCCGCGCAAGATACCATGGACGGAGCGAAGTTTCGACCAGAACGATGGTTGAGTACGACGGATGGCCGAGATGGCCAGGAAGTCTTTGATGCTACACTCGCCCGGAACATGATCTTCAGCTTAGGACCACGAGGGTGCTTCGGACGTCGACTCGCTTACGTCGAGTTTCGCATCTGGTTGGTACTGGTCGTCTGGGAGTTTCATCTTGCTCGACTTCCATCCCGCCTGGACTCTGATAAGGCTTGGGACAAGTTGACTCGACAGCCGCAAGATTGCTTCATATCGCTACGTTCGACGACGGTATAGGAAGAGGCTATAGTTTATCTCTACCAGCCTTAGGTACTGGATAGTTAGACTGTTCTGCCTTAACGCCGATTGTAACATCTGAGATCGTTACAAGTCTCTGTTTCCACCTAGCAGTGCGTGGCTCTGCGCCCGCCTAGTACATATCTGTTTCAAGCATACATGTACCTACCTTAAGCATTCATGCGGTTTCGCCTGGCCATACCGCCAGCAATTCCTGCGCGTACCAGCACCAGCCGTATCCAAATCCACAAGTACTACATCGATAGAGCGCCCTATATCACCGCTGCTTCTCGCTTTGGCAGGATGGAGGGTCGCGTAGGGCGGCATTGTTTAAGCTACCGGAGGCAAAGTCGGCATGCTGGTATTCTCCACTTGTAACGCGATAGAAACCCGAATGCCGAATATGGGAGCGAGGTATTGCTGTAAAATGCTGTTTTTGGAAAGGTAGCGTGGTCAGATTCTTGATGTTGTCTTCCATCTTGACAGAGTTTACGTGCATGGGGCTATCCGCTGCAGGTCGGGTATCGGTGCGCTCCGAGCCAGCTCCGATTCAACTGTGATGACAGTGATGTATATATTGAGTGGCTCACTAATCTCCTCATCAATTCACAGTAAAATGTGATTGTAATCCGAAATGGTCTAGTGGCTAGGATTTCTCGCTCTCAAGCTCTGTACAACACTGCGAAGTGCCGAGGAGGCCGGGGTTCAATTCCCCGTTTCGGAAACGTTCTTTTTGTCAATTTTTGCATGATGGGCAAAAACGGTTGCATCCATCGTTCGTCTTCACCTCATTCTACGAAATCTTATAGCCTCACCGTTGGAGCCCCATGAAACCGTTCATATTGTACCGCACTCCTGCGTTGTTCCTTTTGATACGTGGCTTACCTTTTGGCCAACCAGCATGAACAATTCGTAGATCTTCTCGAGAAAGGTGGAGCCGATCAAGGATGCGAGATCTGGCCGATCAGCAAGAACAGCCGGGTCCGTGCCTTGCTTCTTGCTACCTCCTACCTGGTACTGGTCATTGATGACCGTAGGAGGTAATGAGGTCTGTCTGTATCTCATGAATAATGAACAGAGACCACCGCCATGTCCTGGACTTGACCTGACCCGACCTGACCAATAGCCGGACGATGAGATGAACGCGCCACCCACCACCATCACCGCAAACACCACCACCACCTCCCCCTCCTCCTCGCAGCCTTTCGCGCTGGACGGCCCTCCGCCTCCCCTCGGACATCCAGCACGCGGCGGAACAGTCGACCACGGCCATCCCATCAACCTTGTTGACAGGTGATCCCTCCTTCATCCTCTCTCCCCATCTCTCATCATCGCATTCTTCCTCATGACGGTCCATCTCTCCCCCCCTTCTGCTACCCATACCATCTTGTAATATATCTACCTACCTACCTATATACCATAATGTCTGAACCATCCACTGCCTCCCTCACGCGCCTGCCGAGCCCTTCGAGAATCAAGGCCGAACACCACATTGTCCTCGTCGACCACACTGTCCCCCTCGCACGGAACCGCTCCAATCTCTCCTTCGATGCTGAACCCAGTGACAGTGAGGCCTCAGTCGGCACGCCTGCCCCGGGTTCCCTCTACAAGCGTATGACCAACACCTCCACTGGCCTGCGACAGACTGCCCGCAATACCTACAACAAGCAAAAGTACGCCCAATATGGCCAGGATCGCTACCATGTCGAGGAGCCTGCACACTCGTCCACCGACGACGACGTCAAACCTGGTGACGTGCCAGAGTCGGTGCAACAGGCCACAGCGAGGCAGAAGAGCATGGTCACCCGCGCGCAGTCAAGCCTGCAGGCTAGGAAGAACAAATTGTTGAAGAAGAAGAAGAATCTGGGCAAAGCAGACGAAAAAGATGTAGTCGTGGATGTGCTGTACGAGAACCAGCGGGGCATGTTTCTCTTCGGCATACCCAAATACTCTTCTGCTTCGCTCCTTCCCAGCGACCCCAAGCCATGGCAGAATGCCCAGTTCCGCACTGCCGCTGTGGATATACGCAATGCCCAGGTGCCCGATCCGAGCTGGCAGTGGACGTGGAAGAGCTGGTACGTGGAAATGAGCCGCGACGTGGATGAAGAGGGATGGGAATACAGCTTTGCCTTTGCGGGAAAGCAGGCACAAAAGTTTGCCTGGCATGGCAACCACCCATGGTTTCACAGCTTCGTGAGGAGGAGACGTTGGCTGCGGATGAGGAAGCGGAAGGACACTGTGCATCGAACGCAAGAGAGAGCCCACGAGCTGACCTCGGATTACTTCACTATTCACCCGAGGACGGTTCGCGATGATGACTTGGAGGGAACGAGTCAGTTGGTGCACTCCAGAGCCAGACGGGAACAGGAAGAGATCAACGTGGAGAACATGGAGATCTTCACCATCGCAGACCTCTTCTTGGCTTTGCGCAAGTCCACTGTAGACAGAGAGAAGATCCAAGCGATCAGGAAGTTTACTGGCGGCGCCGGCGACGAACTGTACTACCTCAGCGAATCCATGGAGGACATTATGAAAAATTTCATGTTCCAGGCTTCCCGGCGACAGCTCTTGCACGACCTGATTGCCCGGCACGATCAGCTGCGTGCAGAGCAGGATGAATTGGAATCGCACGATCACAAGGACGAAGAGGCAAAGCAGGAAGAGCACGATCGGAATGCAAGACACGTCAGCAATCTTCACAAGGCCATTCATGCCGCTGAGAAGCAGGTGAAGAAGCTGGAATTCTACTCAGACATTAAAGACTTTGTTGATGATGGTGAGCAAGAAAAAGAAGAAGGACACACTGAACCGCCCTTCAAGAACAAACAGCCGGCGAGCGCCGAAGCTCCTGTGCCGTCAGGGAATGAGGCTTCTCTCTTGTCACCACGGTCCGGAGCTCCTCCAATACCAATGCGAACCACAAGTAGTAATTCGATCGCCTACGATGACCTCGACACGGCCGCACCAAGCCAGCATCGGGACGTGTGGTTCGATACGTCCTCGAAGCTGACCAGAAGCTCCAAGGGTAAAGAAAGCACTTCCGCAGGAGACACAGAGTCCGATCGCTTCCTGGAAGCCCACGAATACAATGAAGAGAACGCATCACAATACAGCAAGAAATCCAAAGCGTCAAAGGGCAGATCACGTGCGCTCGGCCTCGATGGAGTCGCCGAAGAAATCGAAGCCGAAGCAGAAGAAGCTCATGACGCGATCGATGCACGGCTGATATCTCAGTCTGCAGGCGGGAAGCAGAATGGCAAAGCAAACCGGCAGAGTGTGCAGATTGTCGAGCCGATCGCGATTGGCAACTCTTCCGGTGAGCATGAACACGACGAGCACGGAGCAAACAGCACGCGAGCTGACTAGCGGGTCTAGACGGCGGCAATACCGACAGTGAAGAGGACCCAGACGAAGCAACGAAGTCTCCGATTGACAGGGAGGCTGCAAAAACACCTGATAGTGTGAGGAAGTTCTTGACAGAGATGAGGAGACCGAAGAACTGGATTGACCAAGCTTTTGGTTGAGCAACAGACGTACGCTTGCATATACTGCATTCAATAGCTGTGGTCGTGCAGGAGACGGGCTGGCATTGGAATTAGCGATGGCGTTTTTATGGGCAAGCACGATACGACCTATTTCTGAGCTTTGGGAACGGAAGTTCTGGTATGGCACTCATTCAAAGTGTACCTATACTGTATGTATGGAGGATAATCGTGTAATGGTATCGATTTGCTCATATCAGCATTTGATTGGCTCGCTTGTCTCAGCATCCCTGTTTTCTTTACATGCTGCGATTCACTTCCACTTTACTTGCGCGTGCTGACGAAAATCAATCAATCAAAATAGAGTAACTTCGCTCAATTCAGTACCTACTGTAGTAGTGTCTCTCATGTCCTCGATACTCGTGTCCCTCTGATCGTGAGTCTCCCGTAGAGCCAGTCAGCCCGGCGAGACTCGGGTGTTTGGTGGATACAAATGTGTCATTTTTGGGTCTCTCACTCTCACTCAGTCAATACACGATGTATATAATTCCTGTCCTTCAATCTACACCATACACAAAACGACAACAACAAAGTTCGGCCCTTTTGCGCGCGCGCAAACACGCAATTGATGGTATCTGATCGCTAATCACTCCCCAAACTCCTACGCTCCAGCTGCAGACCGGGCATGCTGGTTTGCAATGCCTAGGCTCTCAAAGAAAGACCAAACAAAAATGATTACAAACAGGGAACAATAACGAACAAGCTTACTTTTCTCGGCGGATCTTGCTCGTCGATCCCGTAGTGATTGTCGAAGCTCGATTGGGTGTTCGCGGTATCGTGGCTGGACCCCATTCCGGTCCATCCTCTATCAAGCTCATATCGTTGTTGATTGTGAAGATGCTGTCACCTCGAAACGATCGCAATGATTGCAGTGACTGCTTCGAACTGTTGCTGCCTCTTCGAAATACGTCCTTGGTCTTTTCCTTCATTTGGTGCCCGCGAAAATTGAACTTGGCTTTCAGACTCTCCCTGCGTCCTAGACCCTGTTCGCGATCGGCCGCGCCTTCCATTATCGCGCTGGCATGTGCCTCGGGGCTCTATCCGGAGGGTGTTACACTTCGCTCCCGGTCTCTGCCCGATGGCCGGCTCAGCAACTTGCCAAAGCCTTTCTTGCCTGCTGGCGATTGCGTGCTCAGATTTGCGGAGCTCACTTCGGCGGGTTGAAAGGATGTACGAATGACAACCATACCGGTGCCACAGCGTACTTCACGCTCACCACCCGTAGCTGAGTCGTTGATGTAGAAGGTATTCTCGCCGAGTGTCTCGTCCTTGAAGACCTTATCGTTCTTGACCTCGACTCTGAAAGGAGCAGCGGCGTTGCACTCCACCTTCTTTTCATGGTCGTCCCAGATGGCATCACCCGTCTTGGCCTTGATAGCTTTCGTCTTGATGATCTCCTTGCCGCCTTGGTGGACGTGCACTTCCAACTTCGTGTCCTCAGGAAAGCCGGAAGCGCTCACGATGCTGATCGAGGCAGTGCCTACTTCGCCAGTCACAGCAGGGCTGACTTGTCCAAAGCTCCTTGACCGATCATGGCCGCCGGGTGTACGGGGCGGCTGCATCGAGTCCCTACCAACGATGCCATTAATCGAGTCGCCATTGGCGTGGCCGCCGTTCGCTGAGGTGGACGGCCTACTGAGACTTTCTCCGGCACCTGTATCCATACTGGTGGCCCGCAAATCAGGCTCCGGCGCGTCCTGCGCTCCACTGACAGTCCTGCGCTTGAAGCCGCGTCCAGCAAACTTGGCACCGCTGAAGATGCCTCCGCCGATCGCGCTTCCCACCTTGCCGACACCCTTCACGGGAGCACCAACAATCTTGCCTGGAGCAGCGAAAGTACCGCTGAAAGTGGAAGATCCTTGTCGTGCTCGTGTAATGTAGTCGGGCTTGAAGAGCATCTTCAGTCTGACTACACCGCTTGTGCCTTCGAGGTTGACAGCCACCTCTTGTGCTTGGAACGGCTCGAGTACATCCAGGTTGATGGCTGCACCTCCGAGGAAGTCGTTCTTGTCGCCGAAATCCCAATCGTAGACATTACACTGGAATTTGGCGGCCGTACGGCTGATGATGGGCACTTCAAAGTACTCATTCCACGCCGGGTGAAGCGTTTTCTTCTGCGTCTTCGTCTTATAGACTTCCTTACCATTGAGCACAAACTTGCAGAACGGATCAGAGTACCCGTTTCGGTCCGCAGCAGGCAGATCGGCGGCATCCAGCACCTCGACACGGAGGTTTCCCTGGTTGTTGAATGATTCGCTCGGTTCGAGTTGCATCTTGACAGGAAGGTATCGCATCGATACTGTAACCTTGCTCTCGTGCCCGTCCTCATCTTTGATGGGGATGACTTGTGGAGTGTACAGACAACGCCGGAGAGTCTCAATCGTCGGAGCTGCAACCTTGGCCTTGATGCCATCGTCTTTGTCACTCTTGGCTTCAGGATCATTGACGAGTCTGAGCGTGATGCGAGACAAGTCCAACTCCCGGACCATAGCGTCACCGGTCTCATTGAACGAGTGCTTTTTGGTTTTCATCTTGGCGCTCTGCCAAGTGGGATATTTCATGTCGTCCATGAGCACCTGCAGGTAACTGTTGGTGTGCGTAAGATCGCCTTCATGGATAGTGAAGACGATGAGACCAGATTCTGCGATATGTGATTAGCATTGCGTTACCAAGGGATCATCCGACCTGCTTACCATAATGGACAAGATCCTCCGGCCCAATCTTGATCTTTGGAACTTCCTGCTGCTTCACTTCTTCTGCTTCGGTCTGCTCATTCTCGTTCTCGGCAAGTGCAGTGCGCATTGCTGCTTCTTCGGACGTGCTATCACTCGACTTGACGCTGCTGTGACCGTTGAGGCCCGTACCATTGCCATTGACTGCTGCTTCCTCAGTCGTAGTGGCTTTTTCCTGCTCGTCCTCTGGATCCGCCACGTTCAACGTGGGATAGAACGCAACAGTGAAGTTCAGGACACCCTTGGGAGGACTGCGCCCAACACGCAGTGGCGCCGAGATGACTTCATGCTTGCTGTCGTGAACCGCATATTCGCCCGTTTCGGTCTGAGTGATATACTCGGAGGCATCAATCTCGATTTGGCCCATGGTCTGATCTTTGCCAACATTTTCTTCGTCCATGACCTCGACCACAAGCTTCTCACGCGTTGAGTGCACCGGTACGTAAAAGATCTCATCCCACTCGGGATCGAGATTGTTTTTGAAAGTGACTGTTCTCCCTTTTTGGATGCCTGACAGAAGAACACGAGCGTAGGGATCCGATTTTCCGAGAGTATCCAAGTTCTTGAGATCCTTTGCATTCTGGAAGTGGAAACGCATGACACCAATCGGGTCAATGTAGCCATTGCCACCAACAGAGCCCTTGAGGGCCACTGGTTTCCATTGCAAGGACATCTTCGCGCGCCCGGTTTTCGCACCTGCCAGATTGTACCATTCCTGGCCTTTGGTGGTCAGATTAAGCATATCGTCAAGTTTGATCTGATAACTAGCGAGGATAGGATCCGAAGCCAGATTGCGGTCATCTTTGATGATTAGACCCAGCTTGGCCTTCTTACGGTCAGTGATGAGCATCTCCTTGGAAGCATTGGGCCAGATCGGGTTGTTTGTACGCTTCAGCTTCTGCGAAATCTGCACCTCTTTTCCATTGAGAAGCAACACGGCATACGGGTTGAGCTGGCCAATCATGGATTTGCTCCCATCAAGGTCCTTGGCTTGCTCGACAGTGAATTTAGCAATACCTGTGAGGCTCTCCGGTGGTGGTATCTCAGTGCCATCATCAAGCTTCCTGCCTTCAATGACGGGGAAAAATCGAATGTCACACTGTACGGTGCCCCGTGGTCGGCCGTTGGCAATGACCTCCAGGTTCTGATTTGCATACTCTTGCTCCTTGGTAAGCTGTTCCAGATCAAATGTCGCGGTGCCCAACTCCTTGTCCTTTCGAAACTCGTTGTAGTCGAAGACGCCAATCGTGAGCGGCTCTCTGAGACTCGTCAAAATGATGCTCACCGTCTCGTTCCATCTCGGGTTTGCATTGCCTTCAATGGTCTTCGTCTTGCTGAGGACTTCACGATTGTCGATCGATACTGTTGCATACGGATCTGGCGTTCCAGAGAACTTGTCGGGGTTCTTCAGACCATGCGCGCCATGGAATTGGATCTGCAGCACACCAATTGCTTGATCGACAGGTGTACCAGCAAGCATCTTGGCGAGTTCGATAGGGAAGACGTTGGGAGAGTACATCATCGGGCCCAGATTCGCGTGGATCTGCTCTTGAATGAAGCTCTCCAACCCGGGAACAAAGTTGATGTCAAAGCCGAGAGTGTCTCCACCCAGTGGCTTGCAAACATAGTCGATCATGGGCCTTTCCAGGAAGCAAATCTCGACTCTCTCTACGAAGGGAAACGACAGCATGAGCTTCATCTTGACTCGCATGATGCCCGAACACGCCATGTCCTCCACAATGACGTCCAGACCCTTGGAGATCATGGCTTTGCCGATGCGAACTTCGAGGACAATCTTGGGATTGACCTTGAGCTTCGCCTGTCGTGTGGTCATGTCCGAGACATCGTTGGGAGTAAAGCTGAATTTCCAGTCCATGATCACAATGTCGTCCTCTTCCCGCGGATATGTTTTGACGTGCTCCAGGCGTGGCGGCTTCGTGCCGAGCGTGAAGAACTTCATGCGCATGCTGTCCAGAAATGCCGGAGTAGACGTGCTCAGAACCTGATCCACAGAGGACACAATGCCCGCGCATAGAATGGGGGCGTAGATGGGCCAGAACTTGGACATGAAGTTGTTGATCCATTCGAGCGATTCGACGTCGGTCTCCAACTTGTTCTTAGTCAATTGCCGCATGATATCGTCTCTGAAATTGCGTCGAACTCTGCGCAAGGACGTTCTGTAGTATGTGCCGCAGACGGTCATGAGAATGAAGATCCAACCCAATCCTCCACCCAAGACTGCAATAGTCCAGGAGCTCAAGCATGCAAAGATGATGAGACCCGCGTTATGGTACCAATCTCCAAAGAACTTCTCGTCAATCTTGCCTTCCAAGAATGTCTGGTGGTCCCGCCCATCATCTTCGTCGTCGTCGTTCTCGCCTGGGTTGCCGAATCGTGGCGCCCAGCCCACTTTTGCATATTGCTGGTCGCCGTCGACAGCTCCATTCGCATCGGTATCAGGGTCCTCAATGGTCGATATGGCGCCCTCTTTGCTCGGGGGTGGGAGATCCGGATTGTCGACGCCGTCATCGGAGTCGGTCACCAGGGCAGCAGTCTGGTGTTTGCGATGTATTCGTGGTCCCGCTCGCTGTTATACCCACCGTGTGTCAGTTTCATGGCCATGTTATCTCCCTGGTACCATACTACCATGGGTGGGCACGACAGGCCGAATCTCAGCACTCACGTTCTTCGCCTGCGCGGCCTTCTCTTCCGGACTGGCGTCTGGGTCAAATTCAAAGGCGGCAGCACCACCAGCTTGGGCATGGTCCTTCAGCGCCTTCTCCGCGTCGGCGGCATTCACGCTGCTGTTGGGATCCTGAGCAGCTTCGACGACACCCTGTGCCTTGAGCTCCTCGACGCCCTTGGCGGTGCCCTCCATCGCGACTGGCTCGGACTCTGGTATGAGTTGGGGGCTGCCTCAGCTACAATGTGGTGCGAGAGGATGGGTGTTCGTGGCCACCGCGCGGTGGTGGAGGTGGGGGGAGAGAGTCAAGGCAGCGGGTGGGTAGAGGTGTGCAGGCAGATAAGGAGCGTGGGTGCTGCGGTAGGAGGTAAGGTCAGGTCCCTACAGTACCTCGGAGGTAGGTAGCAGTAGTACAGGCAGGCAGGTAGGCAGGTAGATAGACAAACAGACAGACAGACAGGCAAGCTGGCAAGCAAGTAGGCAAGATGTCAAGTAATGTTGGAGTGAGGCGTCAGTAGTTGTGTTGGCGAGCGCACCGACCTCTTGGACAGCCTGAGTTCTACTAGATGTTGTGGCTTGCCGTCGAACCAGGTTGCGTTGCTGTGCAAGGTCAGGTCAGGTAGCGACCTTAGCTAGGAGGAGGTATGTATGGTATTATGTTGAGAGTTTCCTGTAGACCTGTTATACCTCCAACCTCTGCTCTGCTTCCATTGGCTTGCGGTACGCGTCATATTAGGTTTGGTAGCTACGAGAGTATAGTACCTCTATACTAGATACATGTACCTACACGTATCTCCATTGCCTGCGCCAACAATGTCACCAGTGGATATCAAGGTGTCCTGTACCACTCACTGTGCTGTCGGTAGCTAGCTACACCCATCCTGTTTCGTCTCCTATACATTATGTACACCTCATGTACCCTTGGCGTCCAACCCTCAAGGTACACGTCCAGGTAATCTCAGCCAGAAACATGATGTACCTTAATTAGCTCCACGGACCTTGTCCGTCATCATCATCGTGGCTGGGGAGCGAGCACAGCCATCCCGCCCAGGATTTCCACGCGAACCGCCGAGGATCTTGATTCTCACCCGCCGCCAAAACTCGTTTCCAATCCCCTTCAGGTCCTCATGCGTGTGCAATGTGAATGTCTTTGACCATTCCACCACCGGGCGCTGTCCGACCTGACGGGGAGCACAAGGAGACACACAACAAGAGCACATCATGTGAGGCAACACCAGAGGGAAATGACGAGATGCTTCCTATCGATCGTATCGATCGCCTGCGGGATGCCTGCAGGTGGGAGAAAGACGTTTATCGCGATCATAGCGATCGCTACCTTCATTAATAAACTTCACATGGAAAATGATAGTAGGGGGCAAGTACTGTAGAACGGAATGTTCGACCTCTTTCGTTCACTACATTAGGTACTGCTACTCACCGTGAAGACTCTGTCAGCTGTCCTTCTTTGTTCATCGCGGATGCAGCCTCGAAACGATTTGGGGGCGGAAGCGGCTTTCGACGGGACAAAACTGAAGATAGGTGTCATGGATAGTGCCGCCCCGTGCCTGTCTCACTTTGTGGCAGACCGGCAGAAGGGTTGTAACGGATAATGTGACTGGAAAAGTCAGAGTCGTAACAGATTCAACTGCATTCGTGTTGTATTCATGGAGACCTAGTTTCTCTGGGTCGCGCATCTCCCAGGACCAGTTCTTCCTCTCATGCCGACTTTCATGCGTCAGCTCAGATCTTCTATGCTATGACAACTGTGCCACAAAGTCTCGGTGCTGTCATGACCCGTGAATCCCCTAAACGCCTCGCTATGAACGACAATGTCTTCGCTTCGCTGATAGAGCGATTTCTCGAACTCTCGAAAATGTAAACCATCAAGGATCAAATTAGCGATACTGTGGCGCTGATCCCGTTCGATGCGCCTCTTCGCTCGTGATCGTTGTCGAACTTGTCGCCCCAGTGTTCATATTCTCTCCATACTGCTCCGTCACCGCGTATTCATACCCAGGAGGCTTGAGTCCAGCCTGTTCTCGAGATAGAGTCTCAAGCGGCACAGCGAGTCCTTGTCCAGCATGATCATGAAGCGCCTCCTCGTCGTTCCGCCCTTTGGGCATATACGGGGGCGGAGCCTCTCCATGTTCGTTCAATCCCTCATTCCTCTCTCTGTCGTCATGTGTTTCGTCCGTAGATCGCCACCTTCCCTGCCAGTGCCGTCGCCGAGCTCGTGTCGGGTCCCACTGATGGACATCCTGTTGAAGAGCGTTGGACTGGCCGTGGCGGTACATCAGCATGGCCCTTTTCTTCCTACGGTACATCATGAATGCACCCAAGCCGGTGATAATCACGAAGAGCGCGAGGAAGACGAAATAGTAGTTGACCAGACCGCCGACGTCGCGATGGTCGTCGTCATTGTGGTTGTCGCTGCCGTTTGCGCTTGTTGGCAGAGCGGTGGAGATGTCGGATGCTGTAGTTGTCGAGTCGCCACCGTAGATGCTGGACACAAGGTTGGAGCCATCATCGGTCGACTGGGCGGTGGTGAAGGCGGACGAGGCGAGGCAGATGCCGAGCAGAAGGCGAAGGACAACGTCCATGATGCGAGACCGACCTCTGGGTGATGGCGGTGGTGTCAGCAGTTCTGCGCAAGCAAGCGGTGCGGTAAGGGTATGGTGCTGCAGTATCGCTTCGGATGTGAGAATGATGGAGCCGGTGCTGTTGGACCCGAAGTCGTAGGCTACATGTACTGGGTGGGTGAGGGAGCGAGGCGACGCGTAAGGGTAAGACGTTAGTCGCAGGCAAGCATTATTGTTGGTGGGCCAATGACGCCGTCAGCGTACGGGTAGTGAAGAATCCAGTCCGGCCTTGGTCGGCAGCCTGCGCAAACTGCGGTTCGGCCATGGCACGTCAAACATGTGATGGTGATGGCGATGAATTGCGATACCGTGTACATGTACCTGACGGGAAGGATGCCGCAAGTGAAGAGGAAACCCATAACCTTTTTAGCTAAACTCAGGGAGGTAGCCCTGAAGGTTCGTACCATTACCTCCTATTAGAGTATTACCTCCTACCTGGTACCTATTGTCCGACCGTCCCAGCCTGCATTATTCTACCCGATCTCTTCACTAGTCAAGGTACTACCTACTCTACAGCACCAAGGCATACCATACCGTACCCTCAATAGCACCAAATACCTGACTGGACCACGACCGGTCTGGAACACTCCCACGATGCCTCGCGCAATGCAAGGTGAGCGGTTTGAACAGCCTCGTTTGTGCCCCCACCGCCGACCTCATGCCAACGAATTCTGTACGCAGGAGTGCTCGTGCAGTGCGATCCGTCCATCAAGGCCATCATCGTGAGGATAGACGCGCAACATGCACACAGCTTCATTATCGAAGACATCGACGACGAGCATGTTCTTGTGAACCAGAAGAAGCACGACGAGCTGAAGGCTTTACTGAAGGATGTGTGTTTTGCTCCCAGACCATTCATCTCAGTTAGGTACTTGCTGACCGCTTTCAGACACTCAAAGATACGGTCAGAGAGCCCGAAGAAAGCTCAGAAGAAGACTAGACTAGTCCACAGTACTACCTATTCTTTGATCTTCGGAAATGCCACGAGCCGTCAGTCATGGCTGCTCCGTAAGTAACGTGGAGTGTAGTCCTCAGGCGGAGAAGCAGGCTGCCTGAGCACCATCATCTGGCTGGAATCGGTACATTGCTTGTGAAACTTCAGACCGAACAAGACTCAGAACTCACACGCCAGGCATTGTGGACCATGAAAGCATGAGTACCTAACACACGATAGCCTGCATTCGCACCACGCTTTGAAGTCTTCGATGAACGCTTGCCCCGACGAAAGCTGAGCGGAATGCCGGACAACATCAGCGTTCACCATACCGAACACCGCAGAGAGTGAAGCACACTCATTGTAATGACTAGTGTCATGGTCGGCGCCGAGATGCTCCTAGGCGATATGTATGTAACAACGCTAGCCTTTTGCTGAAGAGTAAATTTGCCGAATACTCCATCAGCTTAGGAGGTATAAGAGCACCTGCCGCCTACGGCATAGGCCACTGATAGGTACTTCCTGGCTGCAATCCGATCTCCCAGGTTCCTAATGTTTCGGTCTCGCCTCCTTCACGAACATCGAACATTCTCGCACACCTCATCAGCACTGGGACGGCCAATCAGAATATTTTGCAACCACTTATGACGGGGTATCATTGGATCTTGCTATATTCCACTCATAGCTGCTTGCGATCTTCTTCTTTTCCTTGAGCGACACAAACGGCAACAGCCATATCTATGCATCAGCACTATCCGGCATGCCAATCTTCTGTCCAGCGCCGCTGATAGTTGGCACCCAGCTGGTCCTCGCCTTTGCGTAAAGCTCCACCGCTGGCGAGGCCTCCTCGAGAGCATTTCCGTCCAAAACTCCAGCCTTGACGACCTTGGCACCTCCAAACGTGGTGCCCGAGCGGAAGAGGGTCGTACCACACTCGCCGCAGAGGTGGGATGTAATGGGGTTGCCGCTATCTGCGGTCTTGGTCCATGTCTTTGGAGTGCCTTTGGTCACTTCGACACCAGGAACGATGATGTTGGTCGAGTATGTCGATCCAGTCATCTTATGGTATTATATTGTCAGCCCATGCACACCGTCGTACACTCACGAGACAGACAACACACACTTTCTTGCAGTCTGCGCAATGGCACAGCGCCTTCGCCTGGACATCACCAGTGGTCTTGATGCTGATCGCACCGCATGCGCAGCTTCCCGTCGACATCTTTTCTTTTTTTGGTCTTTCTTTGCCTGATGAGCTAGGTTTCCAATATGCGATGGCCTTTTCGATGATTGGTTGATATGGATGCTAGGCTGAGCACTTTGATGGACAGAGTCCCCGGTGGTGGTACTACTTGGTATTTAAATATCACCAGTTCACCACGATGTCCGAAACCCGCCCGCTTCCGGATAAAGCACGCGGGGACCTGACAAATACCTAGTCCACCTTTTCCACCATGGAGCCGATAATCTACCAATGGCAACGAGCGGTACATATGGGATCTGCCATTGCGCTGGTCCGAAAAGTCTATGATGACGGCCTCGATGCGACGATATGATCATTAATTGGATGTTCCGTTTCGGTACAAGTTACAACAAAACAGCTGGCAGCGAGCATCGTTCAAGTGAATAAGAACAGCGTCATGGAGGGCTTGGAGGGGTTGAGCTGAGGTACCTGTAGCTTGTGGGCTGGGCTCTGGACTGCCAAGCTGCTAACAGGTACCACCGGAGGTACCTCCTAGTACCACCAAGACACTACACTTACTCTACCGTCTCTACCGCAATGCCGACAGCTGTAGACTACAAGGGTGACCGAAACGGGTGGCGGCTGTGAACACAATCCCTCCATCAGGACGGACTGGAATGACAGAGTCGCCCGCTTCGTCAGTCCAACACATTGCCTGGACTGTCGAATCTGACGAAGAACGTGAGCTTCGCGCAAGGCATCGCAACCGACGTCCCCTTTATTAAAAAAAAAGACCCTGGCCGACGCTCACTGCATCGCAATCCGACCATGCGAAGCGCAACACCATACGAAAGCCGCCATAAATGACTACTTCGGGATGAAAAGATCCTCGCGAGATCATCACTGCGCACGTGGAAACTGGATCTGTTCTTTATCAATCATGGAATTGGCCAATTCTAGATCTACGTCGCGGAAAAAGAAATCGCAAAACGTCGTGTCCAACAACATACAATGCCCCCCTCCCTTTCAAGAGGAGCCATACCTACATACCGCCCACCATTCATCGATGGAGTCGCCATCCCGCTTCTGCAGAGCTGTCCGGCGATCCATATTCCGAAAAAACATTGGTCATCATCATCATCATCATTCCGCGGTGTCCCTCAAATCCGTACATAGGTGGGTGGGTACGTCAAACCCCCTTCCCCTTTTAGTTCGCCTCAGCACCTTGAGCACCGCAGTACTTGGTGCAGTAATGGTTCATCTCGTCGCCTCCAATGTGCCAATCCTTTGATCGGCAAACTCCCTCATTGGCGTCCTAGAGACAAGAGCCCGTCAGCATCCCAATTCTTTTCCCCCAAATTAATCGACATGGCGAGCGCGCGCTCTTGGGAAAACGCAAGATTGTTGTTGTTGGTTGGTGATGATAATAGAGACGATGGACTTACGAATGTGCAATCTGGGCAACGGTCCCATTGCTTGGTACCAGTCTTGCGGTTGAAATAGTATCCGCAGGCGCACTCGGTGGCTGGCACCAGGACTTCATAGTTCTCGTAGTAAGTCATGCTAGGCGAGAAAGGGGTACCGCCAAAGGTGCTGAGTTTCCGGCCAGTGACGCATACGGCGACGTTGTGGAGGTCGGCGTATGATCTATAATGTTTTTGGTAAGTCAGTGACGGTTTTCTTTTCTTCAATGGAAGCACGGTGAGATGGTGATGAGGATGGTGATGATGTGGGCAAGGTATCGCTGATCTGGAGAAGTAGTTGACGACCGATATGAACTTTCTTTTTTTTTTTAAAAAAAAAAAGAAAGGCCCTGGCACTGGTCAAGGGGGATGGGAGGGGGATGAAGAGGAAGAGCCACGTACTCGGCGACCATGGTCGCGATCAACAGGGTGAAAGCCGCGAATCTCATATTGGCGATTTGTTCAAGTTTCCCGATAGAGTTTGAGAGAGAAGGCAAGTGAATAGCTTTGAGAATTGTCTTGTGGTTGTTCTGCAAAAGTCAAGTGAAGCTGCTGATGATAAAAAACAATTTTCTGGCCGAAAGAGTCCTTACAGATATACTAACCACACACAACAGCATGCATCATTGCTGTGCCCTCTTCGCCCTTCGTTTCTGGAAACGAAATGGGCTGTCCAGTCTGTCTCTGGTCTGTCACTGTCCGCGTTGCAACTGAGTCCGCCAAAAACAATACCAAGTGGAGCGAAACAAGACCGGCCAAGCCCATTTGGGGGCTGTGGGTGTGGGTGGGCTGCAGGAATGGTGCCATGAATGATTCAAAGCCCATTTTCGCTTAAAGATCTTGTGCGTATGTGTGTTTGTCTCACTTTTGTATGGAGAAAAAGGGCGGGAGGGAGGGAGGGAACAGTGCGGACGGGAGAAGATAGTATGTGGTTGCACTAGGCGGTAACGCGGCGCTGGTCAAGTGGCGTTTGGCGTTTGGCGTTTGGCGATACTCGACTCAACTCACTTCAGTCAAAACTCACACTTACTCACATTAGGAAGATGGATAGACAGGATATGCGAATTCAAGCACGAGAAAAGTGGCACAAGATGAGAGAGTTGCACAGAGGAGAATCCAGCCCCCAAAAACAAGATCAAATTTATTGAGGGCTTTTTTTTTGGCTCGTTTCTAAGAGACTTGAACGAAAAAGACCCGCCGATTTCCTTTTTGCTACTTCGTAAAGAGGCAACAGTGGTTTATGTGTGTGTGAGAGTGTGTGTGTGTGTGTACAGTAAGTAGATGCTGTATTGTTTTCTGAGATTCTAGAATCACACATGTGAGTTGACTTCTAACCCCCGTCCATCCATTCATCGACCCATCCATCGACCCATACATCCATCCAGTTCCGCCAAAGCGAACTCCGCAATTCAAAGACAACCAAGACTCTCTCTCTCTCTCGGCGCCTACCCACCCTACCCTACAGTCCAGTAGGTAAGTACCTACTACCTTAGCCCTCATCTCCCTCACACCTGCCCGTCCCACGTGCGACAACGATTGCCTGTATGTGTGGCTGTTTTTCCCCACAGGTCCGGTCGGTAAGTAAGTCCCTAAAGTAAAATAGTTAAGACCGGGGGAACTACGTATCATTGGCAATTAGTTAGTAAAAAATAGTGTGGAGGTCAGGTTAGTGTAGTGTAGTGTAGTTTTAGTGTAATAAAGTAGAACATGACGCGCTTTCTTCTCGAAGAGAACCCGTTCATCAATCAATCTCTCTTCTCTATGCAGAAGAAGAAGAAGTGGACCTTCTAGCTCCGCTCCGCTTCGAAGCGATTAATCGATGCGCACTACTGTATGTATGTATGTATGTGTGTACCCCTGACTAGTCGACCCCTTAGGGCGGTTTCAGGGGGGGTGTGGAATGGCTTTCTTCCTTCTTTCAAAGTTTGAGATGGGGAGATGGAATATATGTCAGGTGCGGAGTAGATCCGGGTCTGTAATGGTAGTAAGTAGTAAGTAGTTAATAGTCAATCGTCAGTAATAAGTAAGTAATAGCCAAAAAAACAGCCTTATTCATTAAAAAAATCCATCCTATTCACAATCTCATCAATCATCATCATCCATGAACCATCGCGCCATCCCATCCCATCCCACCTCGCCATCTCTCTACAGTACATCGGCAACCGGAAGGGTAAAAGAAAATAAAGGACAGAATGATTCAGCCTGATGATGATGAAACCCAAGAAAACAAACTCGTTCTGGACTGGATTGGTGGTCACTGGTTTATTTAATTTTAGTTCTTCAACGCACCATCTTTGAAGAACACCACACCACCACATCTTCTTTGACGGTTTTAAACGGTACGGCTGCGGGTACGGGTTACGGGTACGTAGTAGATAGATATCTCCGCTTGTGTAAGAGCGTAGAGTGTGCGCCGGAGAGAGTGCCGGCGAGAGATAGATAGAGAAAGAAATGCTCGAGCCACGGGGTGGCTTGTGGAGTAGTGGCTCTGTAACCGATGAATGGAACAACCAGAGAAAGCGTGGCTGTGGCAGTGGTGGTGGCAGTGGTAGTAGTGGTGAGGTGATGGTGGTGGTGAGGTGAGGTGGTGTGTCGAGCAACTAAAAAGATCCTCGACGGGTCCGTTGTTGTTTTGGTCGATTGAACTAATTCTGCCGAGTGAGGACCGGAGTTGAGCCGTGTGGAACTATGAAAGTCGGTCGGTCGGGAGTGTATTACATAGGTATATACACGTATACGTGTATGTGGAATGTAAAGTAGAGGATGCAAGACCGTGAGAAAGAGTGAAGTAGTAGTAGTGTCAATAGATTTATTAAACAAACTATACCGCTAATGTAGCTTTCATTGTCAACCGAGCAAAATATACCAATACAAAAACAGCTGTATAGAAAGACAGACCTTCACGATCGACTAGGAGGTAACTACCCCTGACTAGAAACCCAAACTCTGAATTCTACGCAGATTCCCGTCCGCACCACCCTTGTTCCGGGTACAGGTAGCCAACAACTAAAAGAACATGTTCGTCATACTTAATCCCTGACTAGAATTACTCCTTTATCAGTATAGCAACAAAGATGCCCTCTTCGTTGTCTTTTTTAGGGAATACCTATACAGTAGACTACTCAAAGTAATAAATTTAGTAAAAAAGAAACCTGATTTTCCTAGATTTCATTTCCTCTTACCCCCAATTTTATGTTACGGGATTTCACCCGAAAACAGAAAAGAAAAATATGGATGGCGTCTTTAGTTCGTGTATACACTGTAAAGCACCCGGCTGGGCACCCGAGGCCCGAGGGCTTAGATTGTTTTACAACCTCACGTCGTAGTGAAGCAAGCAGGGGTGAAAAGTGGTGCATCTCTCTCTCTCTCTCTCTTTCCCCTCTCTCTCTCTCTCTCTCGTTCTCTCTTCAACACGTTTTTCTAAAACTACCGATTTTAGAGCGAGCCGGCCACGCGAGTTTGAACTACTTACTACTAGTAGTAGTAGTAGTAGTGGAGCCTTCGTCGTGTTTTTTGTGTCTCATCTTTACACACACGCGCGCACGAGTTTCAATGCGATGATCTCGCGCGAAGATGGTGCTTATTATTATTATTTGAAAGTGGGGTAGGGGCGGGAAATGGGTTCATCAGGAGATAGGTTCTAGTCCATTTGCCACATGGTTTCGAAAAAAAAGAGGGTCGGCCAGTAGGAGGAGGGATCTCTCGTTCGTTGTCGTTGTCGTCGTCGTGTGTGAAGGGCTGCAAGAATCGCGCCGGGTCGGCTTGCCCTCCCCTCCCCCCAACTCCAAGAAGGTCTGAGCGTCGGTGCGCTGATAGATCGACGGGCAGATATTCGCTCGAACCATCATGTTCCTCCTCCCCCCCTGGGTGGTTGTTGTGTGTCAATAGATCATGCTCTCTCTCTCTTTCGGGCGCGCGGTGCTGAGTAGTAGTGTGGTATCTCCACTACTGGGTCACCATGGGCTCTGCAGCGCGCCGTACAGTATCCGGGGTACCACCAGACCATGATGTCCATGCTTGTCCCATATGCTTGTCACCTGTGGCTTCTTGTAATACAAATACTTCATCGTCGGCGCTGTTCTTGGGATACTCCACCCTTCTCATCACAGCACTACTACTCTCATCTCTCAAGACATTCTCCAACAGCATCTTCTTTCACAGACACGCAGCTCTTCTTCTCAAAAACATCAAGATGCTTTCCAAGATCTTCTTCGGCCTGGCTGCCGTCTCGGCAGTCATGGCTTCGCCAATTGTGCCAGACATTGATTTCACCCCGGACACCCTGCAGGAGGCTCAAGACCTCCTCAAGTTCCTCCAAGACGTTGATGCACAGAGTGAGTGATCCCACCCCCTCCCTTGTCATGGTTTGAGACAGAAAGGCTGATCCGTGATAAAAAAGGGACTTCGCTCAACCAGACTGAGTGGGAGGAACTCCTCACTTCCAATGGAATCCTCCTGAGCCCACCACCGATTGACCACGACTTCCTCAACTTCACTGCCGACGTCGATGTCGATGTCGACGTCAGCGTCGACAAGCGTCAGAGCTGCAAAAACACGCAGTCGACCAAGATCACCAAGGTGGAGACATTCCTCGACTGGGACATCCAGATGTCCAACGTGGTCTGCGCACGAAGCTCCGACTTTGTGATTGACGTGTCCGCGGGATGGAGTGTTGCCAACTCCATCACCGTCTCGGGTAGCATTACCCCATACTTTGCATCCAGCTTCCTGTATGGATCTGTGGGTGTCGACTTCGGCAAGACGTGGACATCCAGTGCATCGAACCTCAACCGTGCCACCATTCTCGCCGGCAACTGCGGAGCCATGATTCTCCGACCAACGACCACTCGCCGCTACGGAGAGCAACGATCAGGATGTGTTGGATCGACCAAGGTGATTGGAACCTTCATGGCTGATGACCGTTTGTCTGCCCAGTTCAACGGTGTAAAATGGACCGGAGGTGCTGTCTCCGATTGCCAGAAGAAGCAGGCCAGCCCGCCAATGAGCCGATGCAACGGCGGTGGCAACTTCATCTAAGCGCTTAATTGAGCTTCGTCTCATTAAGCCCTCTCTAGGTTGGGGGAAGCCTCCGCGGGTCACTGAGCGCATAGGAGGAACTAGCATTTATTGGCATATGGTTGACTACGGAAGGGAACTTTAGTCCTGGCAGGAGTCTCCGCAAGGCGATGATTTGAAGTGCGATGATTTGATGTAGATGGTCGGATTCTTCCCGGACGGATTTGCAGTCCTGATAGGGAGACTCCACCTCATGATTGATGGGTTTTTGGTCGATTGCTGCATAGTGTGCGATAGCATGTGAAAGGAGCTAGTGCTGTACCTTAGTCTTGAACGTTTTCTGCAGTCTTTGTAGTCAGTGAGACTTCTCGCTTCTCACAAATCGCTACCTTCCGGCAGCAACCATTCTTTTCTCGCTATTGGTTCCTTGAAATGAGAGACGCCGCGATCCCCCATCTCAAATGTCGGATTCAACCAGGATTAGGCCGTTGCATGATCCAGGAAGCATTCTAGATCGTGGTGTGATCGCCGTAGGGCTGAAGTGGACGTTGTTGCCGTCAATCTCCGGACTTCTGTAGGAGTGTCTTGTAGTGGACATTGAGATCGGACAGAGTGGTTCAACCGCATGTTGCCAGGGCATAGCCTAGTAGTGGTCCTGGGGGCCATGGCAGCTCTAGGCTATTCTTGTGGTTCAAAGGGACAAGGGGGGTTGCAGGTTTGGGATGCGATTCCAGCGATATGCCCATCTTCTTACACTGCCGTGCTGCTGATAAGGCATATCGTTTTGGATCACAGCAGCCGCTAACAGTAAGAACCTTGAACTGAGTGCTGCTACCAGAGCGCTCCGAGGAACTCTTTGCCAAACGGGCATATATCGGGCGTAGCTGGGAATAGAAAGTGAGTACAGCTAGCCATAAGGAGGTACTTACTGCCGGCTTCCATGTGCAATTTAACTTCTTCCATGGCCGCTAGAAGCTTTAAAAGTGCTTCGATAGCGAACGCACGGACTGTGTGCTCATGTCCCCATGCGAAGTGCGAGACAAGATGCCGGGAGCAAAACGGGTATCAGGAGGCTTCATAAGTCGCGGACTGCCATATTTCATAAGCGACAATACGGGCCACCTCGCTCTCTCTCACACACACACGCTTTGTATCACCGACTGAGCATTACTCAAGATGGCATGGCCTCTGTTACAACTGCCGCCCGAGCTGCTGGAGGCAATTGCCACGGCGACTGATGGTGATCAGCTGCTCTTCCTCCGCCTGACCTGCAGAGAGATGTGCAGGATTGTGGACAAGGTCTTCATCAACAGATATTTCACCACACGTCGACACTTGGTGACCAAGGAGTCCTTCCAAACTCTCATCGACATCAGCAAGAATCCGAGATTGCGACGCAAATTGAAGACCATCGATCTGATCGTGACCAATCTGGCATCGGTAACAGATACGCCCACCATCAGGAGACCTCAGAAGACTGCCGATGCAAGCCTCCCACACCCAATGGGGCCACGCCCGCAATCCATTTGGAGCAGTTGGTGTCACGAAGCCGAAGATATAACGAAGGACCGCATGGATGTTTCGATGCTTTCCGAAGCACTGAGCAACTTGCACGATGCCAGAGTGTATCCAGAGCTCAAAGTGTCCACTCACACACATCTATCGCCAACACCCTATGGCTTCCATCGTCTGGTGCAACAGCTGGACAGTACAAAACGCATGTGCAGCAGGAACGAGTATGTGCTGCTGGGTCGCTGTCCCAACGACAACAGCGAGACCACGTGGTTACTTCTTGCTGCGATCGCCAGGAGCAGGTTTCCGGTGAAGAGTTTGGACTTGTCCGATAGGAGGTCGCCGCTGCACCCTGGCGTGATGAGCTCTCTCATGCGGAGCTCCCGCTTGAAGTCCGTCTGGTCGCGGCTAGAGACGCTCTCGGCGAGCCCCGGGTGTCTACACAAGTCGTCTGCCCGGCAGATTGCGGCCATGTGCGATTTTAACAGATCGGCGTTTTCGAGGTTACAGGAACTCCGGCTAGTGTTCAACAGTAGATGCTGCAAAGCCGAAGAAACATTTCTACACCCACATATGCTCACACCCCTAGTTGCGACTGAACTCAAAACGGTCCACCTGACCGGAGCAGTGCTGCGGTCGCAAGATCTGTGTGGGTTTCTTGCCCAACATAAGGATTCCCTCCGGAACGTGGTCCTCCGCCATGTCGTTCTGGGTCCACATGACAAGTTCGCAGCGGTATTCGAGTGGATGAACGCCGAATTGTCATTGGACTCACTGGTCCTGCATTGGTTGCGCCAGGGCCATGACCATATGGACGAGCGGTCGGGTCGGGGTGCGGAGTACGTGTACAACAGCAAGGAGGAAGTGAAGTCTGGGCTTCGAGAACTGGCACGAAGCGCAACATTCGGGGATCCGCCGCCTTGTATGGCACAGTGTGAGCAGTGAACGACGTGTGCACGTGAGGAGGCACTGGGGCCGTCTGGCTAGCATCCGAGACTCGGTGTTCGTTCGGGCTCGCCGATGTCGCTGGGATGGAGGCGGGGTGAGTGAGGGCGTACAGGTACATGTAGATCCTATGAGGGGTAGGTACCTACCGTACTAATAGGAGGTAGGAGGGGAGGTAGGAGGTAGGAGGTACCAACAATCTAATCTAGGAGGTAGCAGATTTAATGATACCTGAATAATTCATCCAGACTCGTGAGACTTGTTCACTTGGAATATTCCACCTGTAGAAACATCAGTATTCGTCATGCCGACCACCACTGGCGCAACAGTGAAGGCTGCGCCCAGAAGTGGCAGAATCGTGGTGCTCCCTGGAGACCACATCGGACCCGAGGTGGTCACAGAAGCGCTGAAAGTGTTGGACATTGTGTAAGCGGCTGTTGCATCGACAGACGCTGCCCTACACGCTAATCTAGTCGTAGAGAAGCTGCCACCGGACTTCACTTGGAGCGTGACTTTGATCTTTGTGGCGGCTGCTCGCTAGACGTACACAACGACTCCGTCACAGAGGAGGTATTGAAGAAATGCGAGCAAGCTGATGCCGTCTTTTTCGGCTCAGCAGGGGGTCCAGAATGGGGTACGAGTCAGCCCAACCCAGAGTCTGGCCTGTTGAGGATCCGGAAGAGGTTGCAGGTATGTTTTGCTTGCCAGCCTGGATGGACTTCTTGAGAGTCGCTCTGAAGCATTGCCATAAAGGTCTTTGCCAATCTCCGACCTTGCAAATTTGCGTCAAAGACAATGGTGGACTGGTCGCCGATCAAGCGAGAAGTCATTGAAGGTGTCGACTTTATGCTCATCAGAGAGAACTGTGGCGGGGCATATTACGGGAACAAGGTAACGAAACCAACCCCCCTCCCCCTCCATAGAATGTACCGAACATGAGCTTATGGAAGAAGATCGAACAAGAAGATTATGCAATGGACCCCTGGGAGTACAGCAGGGCAGAGATCGAGCGTGTCGCTCGTGTTGCTGGGGCCCTCGCACTACAGACTGATCCTCCTCAACCTGTGTTTAGCGCCGACAAGGCAAATGTGCTTGCGAATTCCCGAGTGTGGCGACGGATCGTGACTGAAGTCTTTGAGAAGGAGTTTCCGCAAGTGAAGCTTCAACACCAGCTCGCTGATTCGCTCGCTCTGCGCCTGATCACCTCTCCGACGGCGTTTAACGGTATCATCGTGACGGATAACACGTTTGGCGATATTCTCAGCGATGAGAGCGGAGGTCTGACCGGCAGCCTGGGATTACTCCCCAGTGCTAGTCTTGCAGGCGCACCAGGCACTCGTCTTGGTCAGAACAGCGTGGGAGGTGTCGTTGGTCTGTATGAGCCCGTGCATGGCTCCGCTCCTGATATATCGGGAAAAGGTGAGATGCCAGGCTCTGAAAAAAAAGGTTAAACTTAACATGTACTGATCGATCTGGACCGTAGGTTTGGCAAACCCAGTAGCTCAAGTCTTGAGTTTGGCGATGATGCTGCGGTACTCTTTCAGCATGTATCGCGAGGCGGATATCATCGAGCAGGCAGTGGCGAAAGTCCTGGACTCGAAGGAAGATGGTGGGCTCGAGATTAGAACTGGCGATTTGGGTAAGTTGAAATCACTCGTCTGCCCACCCCATCCCACCCTATCTCATCCTATCCCATCATCACGATACATATTCATGGATGGGACATGACGACGTGGGCATGGCCTGTATATAAGTATATACTGACGATGCTATAGGAGGCAAAGCAACGACCAAGGATATGAGTGAGGCGATCCAGAGCGAGGTCAAGCGTCTGCTGAGCGTATGATTTGCTGCTCGTCCTGCATATTTGGTTGGGATAAGTTCTTCCAGCGCGGTCTGCCAGGATCAAGGGGTAAGGGGGTAAGGGTGCAGTGTGATGTGGTCGGCAAGAAACATTTTGCATGTCTACCTGGTAGGAGATAGAGGTGCTGCTGCCAAGCACTGTCGGGGCGGTTGTGCCCGAGTGTCCGATCCGAGGGACGTTGGTTTTAACCTCTCGGCGTCCCCGTGGCACCCCGTCAAAAGCGTGTTTCTGTTTCTCCTCTCCCCATGCCCCATGCAATGCACTCCCACTCACTTTTTCCTGCTGCACGGGTCACACTACATATTCACCAGAAGGCGGAGTACATAATACATGTCGTGGAAGTAGTGAAAGTAGCATCCAAGTAGAGGGAGCTAGCTGCTGTCAGCCTGTTGCCGATGCCATTATTCACCTCCAATCGGGCTCTCCCTTTCGGCCAAAGCGAGCCGTGTCATCTGTTCCCTTCACTCGACAAACCCTTCTAAACCCTCCCATCAGCCTTCAGCCATGGCGGCCCCCCGGACATCATCGTACATATGTCATGCAGCGAAGTAGCAGCCACATTTTCCTGCCACGCGATTGGCCAGTTCGCCTCGCCATGTGCATCTCGTACACATACCACCTACGCGACTCTCGAAAGGGTACACGTAGGACGAGGTTGGTACTGTGACTACTGTCACTACTGTTGAGGTAGTAGAAAAGGTTTTTGCCGTGTCCTCCTTTCTACTTTCTGCCTACCTGAACCCTTTCACTCACTTACATAATACATATCGAGCTTACGAGACCTTCACCCATCCTCATCATCCTGTTCAGCCTGTTCAGGTAGTTAGTTTCCCTCAAGTCCATGCCCACAGTCAGGTTATATACATACACACCCATCAAAATGTCCTTCATCTCGCTCCCCACTCCAACCCAAACCCTCATCAGCCTAGCCCTCTTATACACCATATACCACATCATCTCCGCCGTCGACCTCTGGAATCGTCGACGAGCCTTCAAGCGCGACCGAGGTGTCCGCGACGCGCCCCGACTCCCTCAAAAAGACCCCATTTTAGGATTAGATTTATTCTTGGAGAATATCGCATCCTTGAAAAATCACACTCTGTTGGAAACTACGGCGTCGAGGTTCAGGGATACGGGGTTGAATACTTTTCGACTGGTGGCACTGGGGAGACATATGCATGCTACTCTGGAACCGGAAAATTTGAAAACATGCCATCACGCCGTCTTTATTGCAAAAAGAAAAAAGAAAAAAACAAAAGAAAAAAGAAAAAAAAAGAAAAAAGAAAAAAGGAAAAAAAAAAAAAAAAACTCACCATCTCCCAAAAGCGGCCGAAAACCAATCTTCCGTCTCGTACCCAACCCCCACTTCTTATGATCAACCGCCTGAATAGAACCCCCCCTCCCCCCAGCTCGTATATGATATGATATGATATAATATACTCATCATCGACAAAACAGGAATCTTCACAACCGACGGTGCACAATGGCAGCACAGTCGAGAAATGCTCCGTCCGAATTTCGTACGCTCGCAAGTCGGCGATGTGCAGACGTTTGAGAAGCACGTCTCGCGACTAATTGCGACGATTGTTCCGGGCCAAGAAGTCGATTTGAGTGAACGATTTTTTCGTCTCACCATTGATAGTGCGACGGAGTTTTTGTTTGGTGAATCTACCGATTCTTTGATCAAGGATGGGAATGATGGGTTTTCGGAGGCGTTTACGCAGAGTCAGGATGTAAGTTTTCGCGATACATATATATATTATACGATATGTGTATATGTATGTGACTAACTCTCCCCTCACCAGTTCATCGGCAACCTCGCCCGATGGGGCAACTGGGCCAAACTCTTCCCCGCCAACAAACGCTTCCAAAAAGACCGCGATTTCGTACACAATTTCGTCAACTCGTACGTCCAAAAAGGCCTCGCCCGACGAGATCAACTCCTCGCAGCAGAAAAAAACTCTTCCCCGGACCACCAACAACAACAACCCCCGGAAAGATATCTCTTCATCGACGCTCTCGTCCGCCAAACTACAGACCCCATCCGCATCCGCAGCGAACTCCTCAACATCCTCCTCGCAGGCCGAGATACCACTGCCTCTCTCCTCTCCAATCTCTGGTTCACACTCGCTCGCCGACCGGATATTTGGCGGAAACTCCAATCCGAAATCACCACCGCCACAATTTTACCTCCTCCTCCTCACCAAAAATCATCATCTTCCCCCTCCTCCAATTCATCATCACAACCGCCAACATTCGACCAACTAAAATCCATGAAATATCTCCGCGCCTGCTTAAACGAATCCCTCCGTCTCTATCCCGTCGTTCCATTGAATAGTCGCGAAGCTTTGGAAGATACGATTTTACCTCGAGGCGGAGGAGAGGATGGAATGGCGCCGATATTTATCCCCAAGGGGGGATTGGTGTCGTGGAATTTGTGGGCGTTGCATCGACGGAAGGATTACTTTGGGGAGGATGCGGAGGTTTTTCGGCCGGAGAGGTGGTTGGATGGGGAGGAGGGGGAGGAGGGGGAGGGGATGGGGGAGG